>NC_047673.1:70175665-70475665 GCF_011762505.2 Arvicanthis niloticus | reverse complement strand
CCCAACATCCCACTCCTGAACAGAGCACCTCCTGTCTGTAAGTATTAGCAGGACTGAATGTGAACCAAGGCTTACCTTCTTCCTCTTCCTCGTCGTCACTGGACTCACTAACATGCACACTGACAGCAGCATTTGGGGAGTCTGTCCATTCAAAATAAACCCCAAACCCAATGTCATAACTGTCTGTAGCAAATTCCCAGAAGAGGTATGATCCTTCCTCATGAGTGGGGACTCGGACGGTGACTACTTCTCCTCGCCGGACTGTAATCACCGAATCTGCATCCTGCCGAATCTTCTCTTTAAAGTCTTTGATCTGTGGTCTTGTCCACATGGATGGAGCTGCAATCACTGGAAGAGAGTCTAAAGGCAACAGGGTTTACAAAAGCTGAGGCCAAAGGTTTCTTACCCTGCAGAGAACACCTGACACCAAGGGCAACATGGTTAGCTTAGACCAAGGACGGAAGGGAACAGAAAAGCTTCTCAGGTTATTATAATATCCAAGAAGGTCACAGGTACTCAAGAGGTCATCATATCCCTTCAACAAAACAGAGTCCACAGTCTTACAAGTGAGTTTTCCTAACACTCTGCTTTCACTTCATTCTACCTGTTGAAAATTCTTAAACTCTGGGTATCTTAAAGTTTTAAGGGCTTCTCTGAAAAGAGCTAAGAGAAACAGAAAATCCTGGCCAATGTTAGAATAGAACCACTGGAGGACCTCACACGGTGGAAAGGACGAACTTTTTTTTTTTTTTTGGCTTTTCGAGACAAGGTTTCTCTGTGTAGCCAAGGCTGTCCTGGAACTCACTCTGTAGACCATGCTGGCCTCAAACTCAGAAATCCGCCTGCCTCTGCCTCTCAGGTGCTGGGATTAAAGGCGTGCGCCACCACTGCCCGGCAAGGACAAACATCTTGTTACTGAGTAATATTCATGTGTACGGCAGAACTCAGCAGGTTTTCCAGTTAAGTTAATCAGATTCGCTAACAAGATCTCCTCTCATTTGCAAACCCTTGTAGAGCTGGGGACGTAGCTCACTTCAGAGTGTTTGCCTGGCATGCACAAATCTCTGGGTTCAGTCACTAGTACTACACAAAGTAGAAACTAGATTCAAAGTCATCTTCAGCTACACGTGACTTGAAGGCCATCCCGAGTTGTCACAAAACAAAACAAATCAACAGTTGTGGTGGTGCATGCACCCCTTTAGTTCCAGCACTCACTTTGGTGGCAGACAGTTCTCTGAGTTGAAGGCCAGCCAGGGCTACACAGAGAGATACTGCCTCAAAAACAAAACAAACCAAACCAAACAAAAACAAAAAACCAGGTAGTGAGAGGAGGGGGAGAAGAGGAGAACAAAATAAAAAGCCACTGAGATGCCTCAGCAGGTAAAGGCACTTGCCAGCAAGCTTGATTTTATTATAGCTTGAGGTAACTCATCAGAAACCACACGGTAGAGAGAGAACCAGATTTTGCCAGTTGTCTTCTGCCCTCTGTGTGCACACATACATTCACAGAGTAAATCGGTAACTGTGAAAAACTATTGCTATAAACTCTTGGTAAGACTAAATAAAGAAGGCCAGGAGTTTCAGGGATCCTCCTTAGCTAAGCTTCAACCCAGCTCAGCACTCCGAGGCTGAAGCGGGAAAAAGAAAGCGAAACCACTTGAACCTCCCATCCTTACTCCCAACTGCTGAAAATTAAAATTAGGAAAACTAAACTTCAAAGAAACAAACGGTCTCAGATCACAAAAACAAAAGCCGTATGAAATTGGTGAACTTGACAGACGTCTAAATAACAAATCTCTACTGGGATAACAGGCATGTGCCACCACATCCAGTTTCATGTGGTACCTCAAACTGAACCCAGGGCTTTGTGACACTAAGCAACCGCTCTCACTGAACAGAATTAGATCCCTAAGCCTTGATCTTCTTTGTCTGTGTCATCAGAAGCATCAGATTCCAATTCAAAAAGCAAAGGAGTGCTGGGCTCACACACATGTAAGTGTTCCCCAAAGCTACTCAGCTTATCTTCCTGATTTGTCCAGAATTTCTTGAGGTCTGAGAGTGACATCTGGATAGGTAAATACACGTGCTAAACCATACCTTTTGGCCCATTTTCCAAGGCTTCTTCTGCAGCTTCTGGCTCGAGGACTTTTTCGGAATTTTCAGTGTGGGTTTTGGCCTGTCCATTAACTGACAGTGTATCACTTGCCCCAGCTGTGTTCACCTTTGAGGATGCAGGCAACGACGATCCAGTCACCACCACTTCTTGCTGCTTCTGTAATGCTGCCTACAGACAGAGAAAAGGTTAGGATGCTCTTATCAGAAAGGCTAACATCTGCCTAGGAGTGAAGTCTGACACCATGCATTTGCTCTATACTAAAGCAGTCTAAGAAATTACTAATTAACTTTTGCCAGTTTTATCATATCTGTAATAAATATTAATATAATACCAACGGACAGCTAAACATGATTAAACATTCAATCTCAGATAAAACTAAGGGCAAAAGTTAAATACAGTAATATGCCACTGTCCTCCATGAGTGTTGAGATTAAGGGCATGTGCCACCATGGCCAGCAGTGATATATATTCTTAAAATTGAACAGAAGAAAATATTTTTTGTTTTTTAATAAAATTCAACCATGGGCAGGAATGATGGTGTGTGCCACTAATTTTATTTTAGCACTCACGATGCAGTGAGGCAGATCTCAGTGTGAGGTTACCTGGTTACAGAGTGCTAGGCCAATCAGGGATACACAGAGACACTCTGTCTTTCAAGCTACAAAACTGGATATGCCAGTTATGTGCCAGCACAACACTCAAGAGGCTGAAGTGGAAAAACAAAACAAACCAACAACAACACTTTTTTTTTTCGAGACAGGGTTTCTCTGTGTAGCCCTGGCTGTCCTGGAAGTCACTCTGTAGACCAGGCTGGCCTTGAACTCAGAAATCCTCCTGCCTCTGCCTCTGCCTCTGCCTCCCAAGTGCTGGGATTAAAGGCATGCGCCACCACCGCCCAGCCAACAACAACACTTGAACCTACTCCCCATCCTCACCTTCAACTACAGAAATTGAAAATTACACTTCAAAGAAACAAATGGTCATAGCAGATTCACAGAACCAGAAGCTGTGACTGGTGAGTTTGATAGATGTATAAAGTAGCAAACAAGACCTATTCTAATACAGACAGAAATAAATATTCATAAAAAGACTGTAATCACAATTTTTTTTAAAAAACTATTTTAGGTTTTATGGAGCCTAAGTCTCGGGAGGGGCTTGTCATACCCCTGGCTCCAACAAAATTGTTTTTAATAGTGTGTGTATGTGTATTTATCCATTTACCCATTTATTGATTGATTGACTGACTGACTGAGACAAGGCTTCAGTAGCCCAGGCTGGCCTTACAACTACATCTGCTTCTCAAGTGCTAAGATTAAAGGCATGTGCCACCACATCCAGCCTACATTTTTTTTTTTTTTTTTTTTTTTTGGGGTTTTTTGAGACAGGGTTTCTCTGTGTAGCTCTGGCTGTCCTGGAACTCACTCTGTAGACCAGGCTGTCCTCAAACTCAGAAATCCACCTACCTCTGCCTCCCAAGTGCTAGGATTACAGCCTACAATTTAATAAAACTATCAATCAAGTTGTAAAAAAAAATATTGGTCTAGCTAGGTAGTGGTGGTGCATGCCTTTAGTTTAAGCACTCGGGAGGCAGAGGCAGGAGGATCTCTATAAATTCTAGGCCAGACTGGTCTCCACAGTGAGTTCCACAACAGCCAGGACCACACAAAGAAACCCTGTCTTGAAAAACCAAGAAACAAATGAACAAAAAAACATTGCTCTAAGAGGTAATGAAATTAGAGGTCAAAGTATGTTCTCACTTAAAATTTTACACTGGTCTGGGTGCAGTGCTGAACCTATAATCCCAGCACTTAGGAGACTGAGGCAGCAGTGTCATAAGCCTGAAGCAGGGAAAGACAAAGTACAAAGAAAAGAAATTTGCTAGGTCCATTAGTGCAGGCCAGTTAACTCCAGATACTTGGAAGGCTGAGGCAGGAAGACTGCAAGTTCAAGAACAGGTTGAGATACAAAACGCCAGGATGGGCAACTTAGTGAGACTCTTATCTCAAAATATAAAAAGAGGACTGGGAATATAGCTCTCAGTGATAGAGTAGTTGGCTAGCACCCAGCTTTTTAAACAGGGTTACAAATCCCATATGGAGGGGCTGGAGAGATGGCTCAGTGGTTAAGAGCACTGACTGCTCTTCCAGAGGTCCTGAGTTCAATTCCCAGTAACCACATGGTGGCTCACAGCCATCTGTAATGGGATCTGATGCTCTCTTCTGGTGTGTCTGAAGACAGCAACAGTGTGCTCATATACATAAAATAAATAAATCTTTTTTTAAAAAAAGCAGAAAACAAAAAAAAATCCACATGGAGGTCATAGAAGTGTGTGTGTGTGTGTGTGTGTGTGTGTGTGTGTGTGTGTGTGTGTGAGTGATGAAATCTGGCAACAGTACAGGATTTCTGAATGCACAAGGACTACAAATCCATTCTTTATGTCATCTTTATAACATCAATTGATGTGATACAGCCCATTGTGGGCTGTACCACTCCCTAGGCAGGGATCTTGAGCTGTATGAGCAGGGAAACCCAGTTGAAAGCAACATCTGTCTCTGCTCTTAACTGTGGTGGTGATGTAATCATCTATTTCAAGCTCCTGCCACTGTGACCCAAAGACAGTCTCACTATGTAACCTTGGCTGACCTTGAACTATCTGTATAGACTGGCCTGAAACTCACAAAGAGACCCACCTGTCTCTGCTTCTCCAGTGCTGAGTTTAAACACCTCTGTCTGCTTACTACATAATAAAAATTACTCTAAGGCTTAGATTCTAAATCACTTCCAAAGAAAAAGCACCAGCTATTCAAAAAAATGCAATCAACCAAATCAGTACATTCAAAACATTACATGATGGTGGAGGAAGAGAAAGCATTCTTGAAGTTAATCTTGAAACTCTCCAGTAAAATCAATAAAGTCCCTTCTCTGGATCCCATTGACCAGGACATTTATTTATTAGATACAGAAGGGTGCAATTATTTATACAACTCTTTTTAAAAATATACTTTGGGGGAGGTTTTAGAAAACGTAAGAAGATCTGGTCTGACAGTGCTTGTTTATACTCCCAGTCCCTGAGAGGGAGGGTTTGAGTCTCTGGGCTACACAAGAACCTTAGGACTACTGGTAATAGTGGCATACACCTTTAATCCCAGCACCTGGGAAGCAGAGGCAAGTGGATCTCTGTGAATTTGAGGCCAGCCTGGTCTACAGGTGAGTTCCAGGACAACCACGGCTACACAGAGAAACCTAATCTTGAAAAACCAACCAAACCAAACCAAATTAAAACAAACAAAAACCAAACAACCCCTGCCCATTCTATCCCCCAAAAACCAAAAAGAGAAAGGTACAGGAACAATATAAACAATATACTCGACACACTAGGCAGCTATGCCACCAAAGAGACAGGGACAGCAGTTTTGTTCAGTATTTACACAAAATACTTCAGAGTATTGAATTCTATTTCTTCCTTCTCCTTATGTAAAATTCATTAGTAACTGTAAAAAAAAGAACCTGAGTGGTAACTGTGAGGCTCAATTCTCAGGTAGCCTACTGGACCTATCTAGTTCCAATTAGAATTTGATCATACTAATTCTAACTGTGACTTCTGTCCCATTTTTTAATTTATCCTACCAGAACAACTTTCCCCTCATAAAGTGACAGCAGCCTATGAAGAGGACAGTATGTAACAGCAATCTTATTATCTCAACACCTATCAACTAAGCAGGAAAAGGGGAAGGAGGTGATAAAGTATAAGAAGGCTATACAAGAGGAGAAGCAGCTATCAGAAAGGATGCTTATGAAACTGTAAGTTTAGCGCCTTCTGATCCTCGTGTGGCTTATACAGAACTTATAGAGCCTCTTAACATCTCATTGATTTCTAAGACTAGGAGAAGAGGTCATTTTATTTTAAAAGTTTCTACTTTCCTAAAAATATTTATTACTGCATAATGAATGTGTGTATGTTGACTTTGTCAAAAAGTGTCACAGCCCAATTATAGTGAGCACTTATAAATCAATTAATTTACCTATTTCCATCCACCCCACCCCTCTCCCCTTTTACTTAGAAATGGGATCCTTCTAAGCTGCCCAGACTAACCTGAACTCTCAGCTACTTGGGTAGTTGGTGTTACAGGTTTACACCACCAGGCCTAGCTACCATCCTTCTCTTCCTTTTATCATCCTGTGTGGTTAGAAACCTTGATCCTGTGTCTTATTCTCACAGAACAGAGAAAAAGCAGGAAATCAGAACAGCAGTAACGTGTCAGAAAGCACCAGACTTTTTCCCCGTCTTTCACTTAAACCACTTTCTCCTGTATTTTTGGTTGTGCGCCTAGCCTTTAACACCTGAGCCATCTTTCAACTCAAACTACCTAAATGTTGAAGCAAATGTTTAGGAACAGGATGCTGGAGAAGGAATATATGCTGTCATGAGTTATAATGGATCTGGATCTCCCCCAGCTTTGAAGAACCAGCCTGTGGCCTTATGGGAGGGGACTGTATCTCTTTAAAGCTGTTTGATCCCGATAGTGCATGTTTGCCTGAAAAACGTTCTTACACTATGGCTGGCTACTCGGGCACCCTTAACAGTTCACACCAGACTCAGTGTTATGACACTGACCTACACAACCCCCACATGCCCTATGTAAAATACAGCTTCTGAGGTTCAAGACCCTGCATTTTCTTTTGTAACTGCCAACACAATGAATGCTAAGCAGACTGCCTAAAAGGTCAACCAAAGAGCTCCTTTATACCTTAGGCTGGTAATGCAAAGTTCATTCATGACCGGCAGGACAGAACCTGGGTTCCATGGAAACAATGCCTTCTCTACGCTCTGTCATACCTGTTGCTGTGCAAGCTGGACTTGATATAACTGTTGCATGTACTGCTGATAGTGCTGCTCCTGCAGCTGGCGGATGAGAATCTGCTGCTGCTCGTAGTTCCCTGGATACTGCTGGGCTGCATACTGCTGGAACTGCACGGCAGTCTGCGAGTTTAAAGCTGCCATTATCTGCTGCCTAGAAACATTAATAAATACATGCCAGTCTGACAACAGGAGACTGTTCCAAACAAAATAAAATGTCCTTGTTTATTTTTATAGCTTATAACTTAAAAATGACTAGGCCAATAATGTATACCCTGAATACTGAAGGGGAAAAACTGACCTCTAATTTTTTCCTTATGTTTTTCAATAAAAGTCAGAATGGAGAGTACTAAGCACATCATACCATCACCATCACCATTATTAACACTCACTGTGCTCTTCTGATGTCATGCAATGTCTAAAAAATTTACAAGTACCAACGCACTTAGCCTGTGACAACACTGCAAGGTCGTTTAGTAACTGCCCAAAATTCTATTGCAGCTAGATTCAAGAGCCAGAGCTCAAATATAGATAGTCCAGCAGCAGCAACACTAACTCACCACGATGCTGAGAGACATGGGGTGCCATTGGGCATGGATGTGCTTGACTTTGGCTATGGTTTCTCTACCTAAACACCCCAGAACAGCACAAAGCAGAAGAGTTAATCGGTGCTACAGGCTCTGTTAAGAAGGAATAAAACCACTGAAACCTAACGGGCTACAGCATTTCATTTAAAGGTGGCTTTATTAAGAATCATTGAAGATAAGAACAGCAGGGCACGATGCTTGCTTTACTAATCTCTCTCTCTCTCCCTCCACGCACAGGGTCATATTATATAGAGCCAGGCTAACCCTGACTCAGCCTCTGAAGTGCTGGGATCATAGCTGTACACCACGGTGCCTTGTTTGGAGATACCAATTCTATCGAATTAGTTCAATTATTTTTATTTCTTCCAGAGAAAATTACATATTTCAAAATTGCTATAGCCTACTTACAAAGACTTCAAATCTATTTAATAAGCAGACTAATTAAGTAAAAACAGATTCCTAAGTAAAGCATGACACTGGGCCCAGTAAAGGTGTTAACTCCAAATTCAAAAGAGAATGGCATTTAAAACCTCCTTCAAAGTACAGTGAGGCCATGGGATACTTTAAGGTTAACTACCAGTGAAGGTTTTTCTGAGAAACTAGCTGTAAGCAAAGAGGAGACTCGATATACCTTCCGTTCTCCAGCTTAACTTTTCTGCCACGCCCTCTCTGGAACCCTGTGTTTTCCTACTGGTATCTCCAGCTGCTCTTTGAAAGGCCAGACGTTCTGAGAAAGTGGCTTTCCATCTTTTCTGAAGAAGGAAGTTTCAGCTCCCATGTCCCACCCTAGGTCCGGGAATGGCCATCTGATATACACTGGGTTAGCTAGGCTCTAGGTCCTCAGAGTTTCTAACCGGGTCTCTCAGATACACAGAAAATGGATCACAAATTTCCCAAGTGAGACAGTCTTGTGAAAGACAGAGCAGACAGCAGTAAGAACAAAGAGGAAGATCAAGAAGGTAAGAGATCATGAGAACTTAAGACACTGGACTCAAGACAGCAACCGAGCAACCTCAACTGCTGCTTCAGGCCTCTAGGTTTTACAAGCCAACTCCAAATTTCAACACATTGTCCTCTGATAACAAACAAAAGTCCCTGGTAAACATGAAAGGAGCCAATACCCATCTTCCTCCCAGGCAGTCACAGAACATCTAAGACATGCAGGTAAAATCCCAGGAAACAGGGTAGTCGCCTGGCTCTCATTTTTAAATAAGATCTAAGCAGCAAACTCACTTTTGCTGTTCCAGCCGCAGCCTCTCTTCTTCTATCCGCTGCCTCTCTTCTTCCTCCCGTCTGAGCCTGTCCTCCTCCTCTCGCTTCCGTTTCTCTTCTTCCTTTTGCAGTCGCTCTCGTTCTTCCTCTTCACGCTGCCTTCGCTCCTCCTCTGCCTTTCTACACGGTACAGAGCAAAGAGAATGAACTCTGCATAGAGAGTCTATCTTAAAATCATTTATATTTCACTTCCCAGTGAAAACAAGACAAAAATCGTTGCAGAGAATAGCAAGCAATCTCTCAAAATATGAAACACATAAACTTCTACATGGTAAAACAAAATATGGAGTCAATCTCACAACATACATCTCTACATACATAGACTACCTCAAGAATAATTACTTAAGTGGGGGCTTTCACAGTCTTTAATGACAAAACAAAAGTAAGCAAGAATCAAAAAAAGGCAACTTTCAAAGACATGATATCTGATTCAACAGTGTACTACAGTATATAAATCAATTTTCTATGTTATTCTATTTTGATTCAACAGTGTACTACAGTATATAAATCAATTTTCTATGTTATTCTATTTTCATTAAGTACCAAGTCTTAGCCTGGCATGATGCTTCTCAGAACCAGGAAGGTAGAGGCAGGCTGATACACAGTGCCCCTGTCTTTAAAAGAGGGCAGTACACCTTTAATCCCAGCACTGGGGGTGGGGGTAGAGGCAAGCAGATCTCTGAGTTCGAGACCAATATGATCTACAGCAAGTTCCAGGACAGCCAGGGGTACACAGAGAAACTTTTGCCTTAAAAAAACAAAACAAAAACAAAAAACTGTGTGAGGGAGGGAGGCAAGTGGGGGAAGGACAGGGACGACCACACAGCAGCAATCAGGATGTAAAGTGGGTAAGTAAATAAATTAATGGGGTGGGGGAGGGAACCAAACGAACAAAAAATAGTAAGAAAAAATAGGGCTGGGAAGGCTGGAGGAGACCTCTGCAGTTAAGAAATACACTGATCTTCTAAGAGACCAGAATTCGGTCTCCAGAACCCTCAGCTCTAGCTCCAGAGGATCTGATATCCGTTTCTGTCTTCTGAGGACACCTGTACTCATGTGTCTAAACCCCCATCCAGATACACATACGTACATATAATCAAACCTAAGAATAAATCTATTTTTATAAAAGACTCAAATTGAGGGGTGGAGAGATGGCTCAGTGGTTAAGAGCACAGGCTGCTCTTCCAGAACCCAAGTTTGATTCCCAGCACCCATATGGTGGCTCACAACCATCTGAAACTCCAGTCCTAGGTGAACCAACCCTGTCTGGCTTCTGAGGACAATGTACACACATGATATAGACATACATGCACAAAAAAACACCCATACAGAGAAAGTAAATACAATTCAAAGTATTTTCAACAGGATACAAAACATTACTTTGGTTACTTATCAATGAAATGTTATTTATGTCACTGAGTTGTTTGTTTTAGACTGTGCAGCTCTGGCTAGCCTGAAACTTGCTATGAAGAACAGGCTGGTCTTGAATTTTGAGCAATCTTCTGGCTCTGCCTTCCAAATACCAGGATTAAAGGGCATGTGCCACCCAGTGAAGCACTTCTATAATTCTCTCATGCTTGGGCTATTTGTCTAATTTTTAATTTAGTTTTTATCATATGTATATGGGTATTTAGCCTCTATGGATGTCTGTGAACTGCTTGCATTCCTGGAGGCTAGAAGACTGTTGCATCCTCTGGAACTGGAATTACAGATGCCTGTGAGCCTCCACATGGGTGCTGGGGGAATCTCAGACACACAAGCAGTGAGCTCAGCAGTATCTACTCCAAATTTTGGAGTAGATAACTAATTAATTAATTAATTAATAAGCCATCTAGGATCCAACACCTGAGAACAGGAGGGAAGGAGAGAGTGGATTTATGGCTGAGCCTGTTAAAGGCTTATTACAGCAGGGCAAAAGTAGCCAGATGTGGTAGTACACATGTATAATTCCAGCATTTATTCAGGAGGACAACCTGGGCTACAGTAGAAAGACTCTGTCCTGAGGGTGGGGGTGGGGGTGGGGTGAGGAATACTGCTGTAGATAGGATGCAGGTTCACTTACAGGTGTAACCAGAGGAAGCAGCCCCTCCTCCCTCCACCCACTCACATGAAGAGTTTTGAAAAACTGCAATAAGAAGTGAAGAACAGTAGCAAAGTCTCTGACCCAGAGCACATATTCCAGAAAGCAAAGAATCAGTGCACAGTGCCCGCACTGTGTGCCACCACGCCCTGTGACATCACCTTCTTTTTTCTTCTTCTTCCTTCTCTATTCTGTGGGACGCAACATATGCCGAGAGGAGAGGACAACACCTATTTAGAAGTTTCACAAACTCTACCATGGCATCCTCTTTGGACATGTTTCCTAGAGCTGCCCATTCTCTCCTGCAGAGAATAAAAACAACAGTTACCTTTTCCCCTTAGCAGAAGGAGAATCTTATTTAATTAAATCTACACATGAAAAACTCAATTACAATTAAAATGAACTGTTTTTACTAGAAGCAAAAAGTTCAAAACTTCAAGTTTCAACAAATCTACATTGATATATTAATAAGATGCCATAAACAATCCAAAATATAAGTGCATTTTGTTTATTCATACTTGTTTTTTTTTTGGGTTTTTTCGAGACAGGGTTTCTCTGTGTAGCCCTGGCTGTCCTGGAACTCACTCTGTAGACCAGGCTGGACTCGAACTCAGAAATCCGCCTGCCTCTGCCTCCCAAGTGCTGGGATTAAAGTCATGTGCCACCACCACCCAGCTTATTCAAACTTGTTAAAAAGCAATCTGTATTTTATTTTCTTTACATTTTTAGCCTGAACAAAAATATTCCATTTTCTGGCAAAATTCTGTATGTCTCAATAAGGAAATCAACAGTATGCATTTTATTTTTATTTAGTTTTATGTCTATGAGTGTTTTGCCTGCATGTTTATCTGTGTGCTTGGAGGTCAGCATCTGAGACTGGAATTACAGATGGTTGGGGTTTTTGAGAATCAAACTCAGGTCCCCTGGAATAGCAGCTGGTGCTCTTAACAGCGGAGCCATCTCTCCAGGCCCAGTAGCACATGTTTTAAATGGCAGCTTTCAATATTATTTAGAAAGAGTCAGATGAAATTGTACTTGTCTTATGCTAGATAAATAAACTTCTTCCACACTAGGATTTAGAATCTATGAGTAAAATCAATGTTTCAGGTGTTATTCTAAGCTAAGAAGTTAACTACCTACACCTTAAGCAATATATATTACACTTCCTTCTAACATCATTAAGTACCTAAATAAGACAACACTGTTACCTCCGATCATTCCCCAACACATCGAAGAACCCGACCTCAGGGCCAGTGTCTGGGTTGTATGGACCCAGAAGGACCTGCTTATGCAGAGCCACGAACTTCAGTTTCTCCTCATACGTTGGATGAAAGGCTTTGCCATCTTTTACTAAAAGAAATGAAATGTAAAGAAAACAACTGGTGTTAGTAAGATACCGTTTCCAGCATTAGAAATGCACTGAAGCTTTGCTACAGAGTATGCCAATAACTTACAAACAGTAGGTTAAGATTGTTGTTTTATTTACTAATTTTAATGGGGCTTAATAAAAAAAATACAAATCCTTTATAGAAGATTTCTCCTTTAGAATCAGCTGGTGTTTACATCACCATGTCAGAGGCTAACAGTGTATTATTATTATTACTACTATGTGATTCTCTGTTTTCCTCATCACTGACCCTGACAGGCTTCCACTAGGGCTATTAAGAAAGAAGGCAAAATCAAAGGTGATGACATCATAATCCCAGTTGTGGCAGAAGGATCACCATGAATTTGAGAACAGTGTAAGCTATACAGTGAGTTCAAGGCCAGCCTAGACTACAGAGTGAGACTGTGTCTCTGAAAAATAAATAAAAGAGAAAAGAAAAGCAAAATTAAGCCAGTCTGACAAAAAATAACTATTACCTATATTCAAAAACAGTATAAAACTGGATCCTGGTAAAATGGTAATCTTTGAATAATCCCTCCATTATAACAGTCATAATTGTTATTTGATTCAAGTAAAAATGGACTACCAAAATTCAAAAAATCCAGCTGGCAAGAAGGCTCAGCAGCTAATCGGACACCTGAGGTTGATCCCTAATCCATGCAGTGGAAGGAAAGGACTGACTTAAGCTGTTCTCTGATCATGACATTGCCCCCACCAATAAATACAAAAATATTAAAAAATTAAGTATAAATCCTGTACAAGTTCCATCCATACATATAGTGTATTCATAAAGAACATTATTAACAAACAAACAAATAAACAAACAAACAAAAAGTCAGGCAGTGCTGGCACATGCCTTTAGTCCCGGCACTCAGGAGGCAGAGGCAGGCAGATCTCTATTAGTTTTGAGTTTGAGGACTGCCAAGGCTACATAGAGAAACTGTCTCAAAAAAAAAAAAGAAAAGAAAAGAAAGAAAGAGCATGAATTGAACTATATGAATGGGGGAAAAGGCCAATAAACATTTAAATGAGTATTAAACTTCACTATCAAAGACTGCAGTTAAAATCACCCATACCATCACAACTTGGTAAGAAGGGGATGGAGAATTGGCTCAGCGGTTGAGAGCATTGGCTGTTTTTTCTGAGGAAGTAGGTTCCATTCTCAGAACCCACATGGTGGCTCATAACCATCTGTAACTTCATTTCCAGGGGAGCCAATGCCTTCTTCTGACCTCTGCAGGCAGCAGGCAACAAGTGGTACACATACATTCATGCAGTCATGCAAATAAAATAAATCTAAATCAAACAAAACCAACTCGTATCATCCCACTAGTTCTTAATGTTTTCATGCCAAAAATATTCAAGTAATAAATTACCTAGATAGTGCTTTTGAATTCTTTCCCTTAGTATATTACCAGAAAGTAGGGTACTATCTACTTTCACCTTTTGCAGTGGAAGAACTGTCTGAAACCAGAGAGAGATCCAGCCTTGCCTCTTAAAAAGGAGTAACTGAATGGCCTAGGCCAGGTCCCTCAACTAAGAGATATAGATAACACAGAACTCTCAAGGAAGGATTAAGTAAAATAGTATGTATGCAGGTTCACCTAGCATCTGGTAAATATCTGCTCTGTATCCACTGACAACCATTAGTTTGAAATCATAAATTAATGCAACCAATCTACCAGACAAACATAACAGCAATTGAGTATTTGAAAAGGAAAAATCTAAACCCTGAATAAACTCAACAATAAAAAAGTTAACTCCATCCCAGAAGTATAAAGCTATAAAGTATAAAAGGCTAAGAAAGCCTAGCTTAATCTTGCTAAAATAGAATTAAGAGCAATTTCTTTCCTCTTTTGAAAAACCTTCACTGGTTCTTCACCTAACAAAAAGGCTAAACTATATACAACTTCATCAAACACTTCCAGGATCGGCATTCAACTTTCTCCTTGTTTCATCAAACTACCTCCAGTTTGACATTTCCCAGACAAACATGCCCGGTCCCATCCCCTCTCCACTGTCCTTTCTGGAGTGATACTATTTCCTCAATCCACATTTGCTCTGCAGGTGTCAACTGGCCCTTTAAGTCTTTTGCCTCCATGTTCCTTAAAAGCAAGAGGACTGTGCCATTCACACAGCAGTATCCTGATATCAAGCCTTATCCACAATAAGGGTCTAAAGCCCCTGACGTTTAGATAGCAAAACACAGTCTTATCACAAGGGACACCTCATCTGTTATCCCCTGGGATAAACTCAGGGCCTAGTTATGTATGCTATGTCATGCACGATGGGGAAGCATTTCACTTTCATTTTAGCAAAAATTCAGAGATGTTGATAGTTAATTCACCTTGGATTATCATCACCACTATTGCAAGTGTGTAACACAAACACTGTTTTGGCGGTGGGCGGGTGAGCGTCGCATGTGTCTGCTCCGGAGCGGCCTTAAGCTTTAGGTCCACCTCCCAAGTGTCACAATTTCAGGCCTGCAGCACCATGGCTGGCTTATATGGTGCTGTTGATAGAACCCACATCCTAAAGCCAGACAGGCAAGCACCCTGCCAACGGAGCTACATCCTAGGCTTCTCCAGCTACTTTCAATAGAAAATAATCTTGCTTTCAAGATTCACATTGAGTCCACAGAAGATAAAATGTAATTTGAAATGAAGGGTGGAGTTGGGGAAGATGGCTCAGCATTTATCTGCTGTACAAGTATGAGGACCTAAGTCCAGATCTCCTAAAAACCATCAAGAAACACAAAATAGTGGGGTTTTTAGTGAAAGTAAACTCAGCTTTCTTACATAAAGAAAAGCTAGGACAAGAAAATCTCCAGAAGCTCATGGCACGTGGCTAGACTAGTGTACAAAGCAGCAAAGGAGAGCTGTCTCAAGGAGAACAACACCCAAAGTTGTCCTGTGACGTCTACATAGAAAATGCACATATACACATCCGGAAAAAAACAGAAACAAACAAAAAACCTCAAAGGCAGCCTTGCTGGATTCACCCCAGTTTCTGTTAATTCTGCTGTTATATCCTTTCCCTCTTCAAATTAGTGCTTGATTTACTACCAGCCCTTCACTGTTGGTGCAAACAATAATCCACACAGAAAGCTGTTGTAAGTTCCTGGATATAGTTTTGAGCAATTAGGAATTGAGATGCACTTCCTTCTATAAGGTGACTAATAACTTAGCCCCCTTAAAATAGGTTCTCCAAAGACTCTTGCCACTGAAAAGGCAATTTAAAATAGTATGTATAGACAACTCAATCTTAAGTGTGAATCTAGTGTTAGCTAACCTAGCTTCCCTATGTAGAACTTGATTCTAGCAGCTTCTAGGAATTTATATAGCAACAATAATTTAGAATGAGGTTCCTGACCCAAAACAATGCTAACTTTGCTGACCATTATGCAATTTTTTAAAGTTAATTAATTTGTTTAAGTTTTTTGTTATTCTTTTTCGACAGGCTCTAACTATGTAGCTTTGGCTGTCCCAGAATTGTGCTGGCCAGGCTGGCCTCAAATCCACAGAGCTCTACCTACCACTGTCTCCCTAGCTCTGGGATTAAGGGTGTGATACCATGCTTAATGTTTTATTCTCTTAACACAGATATTGCTATTTTCAAATAAGATGGGCTCAGATGAAATATCCCTCCCTTTGTTACCCATGCAGCAAAATCAAAGATTAGAAGTTGGTTCTTTCTGGTTTTGGAGCCATATCTCATTGGTAAAGAATGAACAATGCAGCACTTGGGAGGCAGAGGCAGGCGGATTTCTGAGTTTGAGGCCAGCCTGGTCTACAGAGTGAGTTCCAGGACAGCCAGGGCTACACAGAGAAACCCTGTCTCAAAAAAAAAAAAAAAAACAAACAAAAAAAAAGAATGAACAATGCTCTTCCCAAGGAGCCTAGTTCAATTTTCAACACCTAAGTCAGACAGTTCAGAACTTCCTGTGACTCTAGCCCCAGGAGCTCTAACCCTTCTGGTCTCCTGGGGCATCCACATTGACACTGACACACTCACTCACACACAAAATTAAAAATTCTTTAAAAAAAAAAAGTTAAAAGTTGGTTCTTCCCAGTTTCTTGCAGTTTATGTTACTGAAAAGCAAGTTCCCAAAATTAACTTCTAAGGGCAAGCACTGCTATGTGAACTGTACAGAAACCAATGGATTTGCATTTATTTACAACAAACTCTAAATTCAAACCAGTGACTCACAACTCCGAGAGTCCGCTACCACAGTAAGGGCTGAACTCCCTGTGCCACGGCAATGAACAGCTCAAGGGTAAACTTAAAAATACTATGAATGTCGACTATTTACTGTTCTGGAAATTTTCGTAGAATTTCACTAGTTTGCACAATGAAAGTTAATTTCAGAATAAAACTACCTTAGGGTCACTACAGTGAACAAATCGATTTTAGCAGCTAAACTATGTAATGTGAAAGCACTATCTCTGGCAAACTTCTCATAAATATGCTGTTCTGGGATGCATGTGGAGCCTAGCAACCACTTTTAAAGTTTCATTTGACCTTCTCTCTCTTTGCTTTTTCACTCAAGAGCCTAAATTAAATATCTTTTAAGAATCAGACTAATTAGTCAAGTTCTTTCCCACTGACCAAATCTTGTGACTGTTACCTCCACTATTAACTAGAGAAGAAAAAAGGAAGAAAAGTGCCACACTTTTAAGAGAGCGAGAGAGATCGAGAACTCCCCACGTTAGTCTTCATTATTCACTTACAAGGTAAAATTCCCCAGCCACTTAGAAGTTACTAGAACACAGTGGCCATTATTTACTTACTCAGGGAAAAGGGAATAAATGAACTTAGTATTTTACTTTATCCTTTGCCACATCCCTACCGCTCATCATACCCTATAAATGCTCACGCTTTCCAAGGCTAGAAAAGATATGTGTGGGACCCAATACTATTTTCTTCCACTAAGGTAGTTGATAGTTTTTCTTTTAACCGCTTTGATGTCATTGGGAGCCATGGAAAACGTGGAGGAAAACCGATAAATAACAACAAAAATGAAAACTCCATCCCAGAACTGGAGCCCTGGGAAGGGCGCGCTCTTCTGCCACTCCAGCTTACAGAAACCAGAAAACTTAAACCAGATGTAACGCCCAGCAAGCTCAGGCGACACAGGATGCTAAACCAGGCTTCTAGGTCTCTCAGGGGTGTGACCAGGGGCCAGACCGGTAGTGACAAACTCCGGGTGCCACCAAGGACGGAACGGCGCGCTCCGGTCACCCCGGCCTAGCTCGGGTGGGTGGGGCAGGCATTGCCGGCCCGCAGCCCCTCAGAGGAGAGTGATCCGCTCACTTTTGTAGAAGCGCAGCGCCAGGCCGTAGAGCTCCTCCAGGCCAAAGCCCCAGAGCTGCTCCATCCGCCGCGCCTCCTCGGCCGCGCCCTCAGCCGCCGCCTCCCCGGGCTCCCGCTGCTGTCCCGCGGCGCCCGAGCCTAGTCCATTCCCGGAGGTGGAGGACGGCGGTGTCTGCAGCGGGGCACCCTCCGCGCCGGGCCGCTCCTCCGAGTCCGGGCTCAGCGTGAGGCCGTCGAGCGACACCTCGAGTTGCTCTACGCTTAGCTGCGCCGCCATCTCCGCTCGCAGCGCCTCCTCGGCGGGGACAGGCGGCGGCCACGTATCGACTTCCTGCTGACCTCTCACCTCCGCTCGCCGACACCGGAACTTCCGTTGCCGAGGCGGCTGGGGCTGGAAAGGGCCTGGTGCCCCGCCCCCGGCGTGTGGGTCCCGCCCTCCCGCGTCCTCCGCTTGTCCGGAGCCTCACGCCCCTCTCAGAGCTCACCCCACACCAGCTCCCGGGGTAGATTTCCCGCCGCGGCGGTCTCAGGGGACCCGGAAGTCCCGTGGGGTTCGTGGCGGTTCGCGTTGGTCGGGGACGTGTGAGGTGAACCCCGAGCTGCGGTGCGGGCGGCTGCTGGGCGCGCGTCCGACCCTGCAGGGGACATCTGTGCAGAGTCTCTGTGCACCCGTTTTTTCTTAGTCTCCACAGCGACTCTGAGGGGATGCAGGGCAACTACCAGTCTTCATTTTAAAGTAGAAATCAGGGTTTTCCTCCCCGACACAGTGTTCGTCCTCCCCCTTAATTTATGTTGGTTCTGCTAATGGAGGGAGCAGTTGACTGTTTTTTTGGGAGGTGGGAGCTGTGTAGCTGAAGACTAGCTCTGAGCTCAGTCTTTAGCTCAGGTTGGCCTTTGTCCTGCCTCCATCTCCCAAGGGCTTTGACTACACGTGTATGTCATCAGGACCAGCAGTAAGGACAGCATGAGGCCAGTTCAGCTATCCACGCCACAAAAGTGTAGGGCCAGAAGACAGAATCTCTGCAGTGTCAGATTCAGTCATGTAGGAGGTAGTTACTGAGAAACGCCAGAGAGTACATAGCTGTCTCTCTTTTGTTAGCTTGTTTTTGATTTTGAGACAGGGTTTTGAGCTACACAGCCCTGGCTGTCCTGGAACTCACTATGAAGGCCAGACCAGACTAGCCTCAAACTCACAGAAACATACCTGCCTCTGCTCCTGAGTGCTGGACTCTGGGATTTTTGGTTCTAGAGCAAAGTCTTGCAATCATCAACAGTGGACAGTTGTAAGCATTTCATGCATACACTGGGCAAGCACTCCAGCTTGGGGATGTTTTACTGAGCTTAATGAATGGATGAAAGCACACTTCAATTGCATACAGTATCAGTTCAGCTCAACACGTGTTTAAGGTCTACCTTGTGTATCAGGTACTATGGGAAATACAAAGGAGAGTGGTTGTGGTCCAACCCCTGGGCATCATGGTCCAGGAGGTGAGTCCAGGCCAGAGCACGATGGTAGAGCCAGGCTGCTAGAAGGTCCCTTCTGCCTCAGTGCCCTGAGCAGGTTCCCTAGCTTGCTTCCTCTCTACCTCTTAGTTTGTTGAAAACACTGGACTCAGGAACCCATGTGTTAGTATGTTTTTCAAGAGTCTATGTGGAATCACCAGAGGCCTACTAGTCCGACCTTGAAGTTTCTGCTACCTCTGCATGGTGCCAAGGTGGGAGACTACTCCATGAGCTCTAGGGAGCATCTCATTTCCAAAATACAGCAGTATGGGAAGCTCTTAGAAAGGAGTTGGGGAGGATTACATGCTTGTAATCCCAGCACTTGGGACGCAGAGGCAGGCAGATCCTTGAGTTCAAAGCCAGCCTGGTCTACAGAGTGAGTTCCAGGACAGCCAGGACTATGCAGAGAAACCCTGTCTTGAAACAAAACAAAACAAAAAACCAGAAAGACCTTGCTGGCTGATAGCTTTTAATAAAATGTGACTACCATTATGTGCAACAGTAAAATATACAAGAGCCCTTACCCCAGGGGGAGTCACAGGATAAGATCTGTCCCTAGACTCAACGTAAAGAATTGGTATCTACATTAAATCTGCACTGTTTGGTAGCCTGTTAAAATCTGGAATTTAATATCGTATCATCAGGTTTCTGGATTACCTTAAAATGAAGCAATCTAATGACCATGGGCCTAACGCTGGTGCTTAGCTGGTGTTCTGCAAGTTTTGAGATGTGCCCTAAATTTGCAGCCAATCCTGTCGTGTGACAGACACTGTCCAAGCTGTTCTCAAGGGCCATGTAAAATGATAGATTGATGTTGTTATCTGTCCGGTCACTTTCCTTAGTCTGTTTCTGCACTGTAACTACATACCACAGCCTGGGTAGTTTATAAATAACAGCTGTTTTTTTCTTCACAGCTCTGATGGCTGACATGTTCAAGATCAAGACACTGGCTGTTTTGAAGGCTGCTTGATATGGAACAGTTTCCTCTAAGATTCAAACAATCCATCCTACAGGAAGCTCCTTAAGCAGGAAGGCAAACAACTCAAAATAGCTTCAGAAGTTCCTGAAACTGACCAGATTCACTAGGCCCTTCCGGTTAGGGTTAGAGTAATTCCGCTCAAATCAAAAGGGAGCTGAGCTAAGGAGAGTCTGAGACCAGACCAGCTGCCTGGAAGAAGCAGAACCAGCAGCCCTGCCTGGAAGATGTTTAAACCCAAGTGCTGCACCTGGAAGGACCCTCTTCAACCTCTTCTTGGTTTTATCAAGCAGTGAGCTCCAGGTTCCCAGCCTTGTGAGCTCTCACCCACGCTGGGGTGGGCTTTGGTGATGCAGCTTCTGTGAGCCATTTCTGCTCCTGTTAGAACCCCTCACTCATATTCCTATAAGTAACTCCAGTAAAACTCATAGTTCACTAAGTTAGATTTTGGTGGTATCTGTACTTTGGTTTGTTGTGGGTTTCCTATCTGGGGTGAGTAGACCTGTGTGTTACCTCCCCAGGAAAGGTTTTGTTGCATGACACTGGTAAGGGCCCACTTTCTGGTCCCTATGCGTACATGTTCTTTTTGTTTTGTTTTGTTTTGTTTTTTGTTTTTTGTTTTTCGAGACAGGGTTTCTCTGTGTAGCCCTGGCTGTCCTGGAACTCACTCTGTAGACCAGGCTGGCCTCTGCTTCCCAAATGCTGGGATCAAAGGCGTGTACCACCACTGCCCGGCTGTGTCCATGTTCTTGCTATATTCTTGAGTGGCGGAAGGAGCAGAGGAGCTCTTTGTGGCCTCTAAGGATGGTTATCTCATGAGGGTGATAATCTTACAAGCAATCGCTTCCCTAACACTGCATTAGAGAGAGTGTCATTACAGAGGGGGTTAGACATGACATTCTGTCTCCACCACCATAGCAGGTACGTGTGTGACTTCTTTAGGCAGAAGAGAGAGGTTGGGCATTGTGACAAATAGCTGTAATCCTAGTACAGAGGAGAGAAAGGGAGAAGAATGAAATGTTTAAGGTCAATCCTCTGCTACAAACTGAGTTTAAGGCCAACCTGGGCTCCCTGAAACTCATTCTCTCTCTCTCTCTCTCTCTCTCTCTCTCTCTCTCTCTCTCTCTCTCTCTCTCTGTCTGTCTTTCTCTCCTCTTTTTCTTTTCTGTCTGTCTCTCTGCCAGTCTCTCTGTCTGTCTCTCTCTCTCTCACACACACACACACCTCACCATCTCCAACTAGAAGAATTCATTTACTCATCTCTTCCTTGGTTTTATCATGAAATATTAATGGGTTTAGGTTAACTTATCTCTTCAAAAGTGTTCCAGAAGCTCTACAAGGTAAGTGATAAGACATAGTTTCCCCATAGCTGTGTTCCTCCCTGCCTACTTGCACAGAACATCCACACTTCTGGGTTTTTTGTTTGTTTTTTTTGTTTTATGAGACAGTTTTCTTACGTATCTCAGGCTGGCTTTAAACTCTCTGTGTAGCCCAAGCTGGTCTCAACCTTAGGCAATCTGCCTCAGTCTATTGATTGCTGATGTTACAGGTGTGTGTTACCACACCACACTTGGAATTCATTCCCTCCCTCCCTCCCTCCCTCCCTCCCTCTCTTCCTCCCTTCCTGTTTGCTTTCTGAGAAAAAGTTACACACAGCCCAGACTGGCCTAAAACTTATTTATTGAAGCATGACATTGAGGTATTTTTTTCTTTTTTTTAATTCTTGAATTTTGTTTTATTATTATTATTATTATTATTATTATTATTATTATTATTATTATTATTAATTTGTATATTGTTAGTATTCTGTCTAAACTCCACCTCCCCAGTTACCTGGCAACTGCCAGGTAGGCTGATCCACTATAAAAGGGGCTGCTTGCCCCCTCCTCTCTCTCTCTTATTCTCTTACTCTCTCTCTTACCCTCTTGCCTCTCTGTCCCCTCCCCCACCTGGTCATGGCCGGCCTCTACTTCTCTTTTCTCTTATCTCTTCCACCTTCCTCTTCCCACCTTTGCCCTATCCCCTGAATAAACCTCCCCCCCCTTCTTGGAACCTCGTGGTCTGGAGTGGTCTGTTCAGAGCTGCAGTCGGACTTTTTCTTAAAAGAACTAATATGTATGACATGGAGAATGTTGGGGTTAGGGGACGACTGGTTCTCTTCTTTCACACGTGGGTCTTACAGCTCCAACTCAGGTTGTCAGGCTTGACCACAATAGCCTTTACCCATTCATCCATCTCAGTGGCCCAGACTAAACCCTTGGTCCCCTTGCCTCTACCTCCCGGGCCTTTCTTGATCTCGTTCTTGTTCTCCAGGCTGGCTTCAAACTTGTGGGCCCAAGTATCCTCCTGTCTCAGCCTCTCCAATAGCTGGAACCACAAATGCACATCACTACACTTGGCTCAAAACATTCTTTTTGTTTTAAGGATTTATTTTATCGTTTATTTACATGTATGTGTGAGGGTGGGTGCCTGAAAAGGCCAGAAGAGGGCATCGGATCCCTGGATTGTCTACAGCTGGAGTTACAGGCAGTTGTGAGCTGTCTGACACGGTTCCTAGGAACTGATCTTTGGTCCTCTGTAGGATAGCAAGTAGTTTTGACAGCTGGCCATCTCTCTAGCCTCAAAGCATTCTTAAAAGCCATGGGCCATTAAAGGGGACCATCAGCAGTTAAGAGCACTTGCTGCTCTTCCAGAGGACCTGGGTTCAATTCCCAGGATGGTAGGTCACAACTATCTACAACTCCAGTTCCAAAGGATCTGACAATATGCAGACAAAACATCAATGCACATTAAAACAAGAATTATGGACATTTTTTCACGTTGAAATGTGAAAGTGATGACAGGCATTATGGTACATTTCTTTAATTCTATCACTCAGGAGGCAGAGACATGTAGATCTCTGTGAGTTCAAAGCTAGCCCATTCTACATACTAGTTCTAGTCCAGCCAAAGCTACATAGTGAGACCCTGTCTCAAACAAACAACAAAAACAAAACCACAAAAGGAAGAGAAGGAAGGGAAGGTGAGGAGGAGGTAAAGGCCTTTTTCTGGGGTCCATTCAATTCAGTCTTAAGGCCAAAGCTTAAGCTTCAGGGTCTCTGTGGCACCTGCTGGCCAGCATTGGTACTGCTGCATCTGCTGGGTAGATGGGACTCTACCACCCACTCCTGGTGGGAGTTGAATGGTAAACCTACAAGGGGAGGTGAGGCACCGTACTGTGGACATTCCTGGAAGCCAAACAAGCACAGTAGAGGACTGCTCCACTCCAGGCAGTACTCTGAGGAGGGTAAAGTTTTTCTAAATGTTCCTAATAAGGACTAAAGCTCAACAGGACATGGTCATATGATTTAAGCTTGTGTGTATGTGTGTGTGTGTGTGTGTGTGTGTGTGTGTGTGTGTGTATGCACGCATATGCGTGTGTTCATGTGTATGCATCTGCGTGCCTGTATGTGTGGGTATGTGTATGTATAGGGTGTACAGGTATGTGTGTGGTATACTTCTGGAACCCAGACAAGAACACTGAGTGCCTTTTCCTATCACCATGTATCTTACTCCGTTGAGACAGGGCCTATCACTGAACCTGAAGCTAGGCCACAGGGCTTTGCTTTTTTTAGACAAGTCTTCACCGTGCAGCCTGGCTGACCTGGCTCTTGCTATGTAGACCAGGCTGGCTTTGAAGAGATTATAGATCATAAGAGATCTGCCTTTGTCTGCACCCAGGTGCTAGGATTAAAGGCATGCACCACTATGCCTGGATGGTGCTAGACTGCAAACAATTACCCAGTGAATCATCAGTCCTGAATAAACCATTCTTGTTTTGTCAGTACTTGGAATTGAACCTAAAGCCTCACTCATGTGAAGCAAGCACTCTCCCATTGAGCTACTGTGTTGCCCCTTTAACAAGAACATTCTTCAGGGGGCTCTGTCCTTGCAAGGCTAGGGTCTCTCTACATTGTGCACTTCTGGATACCCAGACAAACACTTGCATGACACCCTACCAATGGAATTTCTCAGAATATTAGTAACGGTTTGGTGTTTTATTTCACACTTACTCTGACATGCTTGGTCTATCATCTTACTAAGAATCTCTCAAGCTGGGTGTGGTGCACAGACCATGTCTCAGCCTGGTAGCCTCTCTTAAGAGCTCTAGGATAACAGACATACTCTGGGAATCACATGGATGCTAGGGATTAGAACTTCGGTCCTCACATTTGCACAGATTGTGATTTCATCCACTTAAAGCATATGTCTGCAATCCCAACACTCTGGAGGTAGAGGCAGGAGGATAAGGAATCCAACATCACCTTGTATACATAGTGAGTTTGAGGCTGGTTTGGACTACATGAACACAAGGCCCTGTCTCAAAACAGAACAAATCTCTTTATATAGGTGTTAGAGCCTCATTATATAGGGGAGAAACCGGAAGACAGGGAGATGTAGTAATGGAATGTTAACAGCAGGAAGGTGAGCCAGTCTGCACAGCTGTGGAGGCAGTCCCACCACTTGCACCTCCAAAGCTGTGTAATCTTGGGCATGACACATAACCACTCCATGCCTCAGTTTCTTCATCTACAAAATGGAATGATATCCACAGAACCTAATCAGAACACAGAGCAAATAATACTTAACACACAGCCCTGCTTAGAAGAATGACCACTAGGAGGACTCCCTTTAGTGTCAGCACTTTTGTTTTTGTTTTTTTTTTTTTTTGTTTTTTTTTTTTGTTTGTTTGTGACAGGGTTTCTCTGTGTAAGCCTGGCTGTCCTGGTCTCTGTAGACCAGGCTGGCCTCGAACTCAGAAATCCACCTGCTTCTGCTGGGATTAAAGGCGTGCACCACCACTGCCTGGCGTGTCAGCACTTTTATTATTACTGATTTTACAGAACTGTCCCAGTGCCTTGAGTTGCCAAGAGGGTGAGAAAGATCCTGATACCAAACCTCCAGACCCAGATCCAGCTCTCACCCAGAAAGTAGGCTTCTGAGAGAAAAGCTCCAGGCCCCTATGCAAGAAAGCAAGATTTTGTTAGGAATGGTACTTCATCCTAGTACTAATGAGACAGAAGCAGAGGCAGATGTATTTCTGTGAGTTCGAGGCTACATACAGCATGCTGGTCCACACAGAGCAGGTTTCAGGTCAGCCAGGGCTACACAGTGAAATCCCACCTTAAAAAGCAAGCCTTCCACAGGGCGGTGGTGGTGCATGCCTTTAATCCCAGCACTTGGGAGGCAGAGGCAGGTGGATTTCTGAGTTCTAGGCCAGCCTGGTCTAGAGTGAGTCCAGGACAGCCAGGGCTATACAGAGAAACCTTGTCTAGTCAAACCAAAAAAAAAAAAAAAAAAAGCAAGCCTACCTCTCTAACATAGTCTATGTACTTCATATTTTTCAAAGGATTTTATTTATGTATATGTGTGTATACCTGATTGAATTTATGTTCACCACATGAATACAGATGCCCTTCAAAACCAGAAGGGGCATCAGATCCTTTAGAACTGGAGTTATATGCAGTTGTGAGCTGTCTAACACAGGTCTTATGGAAGAGCAAGTGCTACTAACCCCTGAGCCATCCCTCCCCAACCCTTCATATTTTATCTAAGTCTTTATCCTGAACAAGTAGATTTTTGTCACAGAAGGTACTGCAACATAGGAAAATACAAAGAAAAAAATCCCAGATCATTTTGCTACCATCTCTTGGGGATTTTAATGTAGATAGCTCTTAGAAGTATGCAAAGTTAGAGACACAAAATATAGAAGCTGGTGAGTGTCATTCATAAGGACCAAGTGACACACATTGTGGTACCTCCATTCAGTGACCTTCTAGTTGATCTAAGTAAGGATGCCTGGAGCCTGGAAAACCCTAAGTAAAGGCCCACAGTGGCTTTAGGGGATTATTCCTTCTGTGGGCTTTGTATTTGATCGAGGTCTGGTGATATAGCCTGATTGGCCTGGAACTCGACATATAGCTCTTGCTACAATCCTTACACTTCTGTCTCTCAATTGTTAGGATTACAGGTATGCGCCAGCATACCCGGCTTACAATGTAAACGGTTCTCAGGTTAAAACATTTAAGCAGCGTAAGGAGACAGGACTATAAAGGACTGGGGCTGGGGAGATAGCTCAGTTGGTAAAATGATTAAATAAGGACCCGAATTTGGTCCCAGAACGTATGTAAGAAGCTGGGTGTGGTGATGCACACTTGTAATCCCAGCTCTGGGGAGTGGAGACAGGAGGCTCTGTGGGGCTCAGTGGACAGCCAGCCTAGCCATCAGTGAGCCCCAGGTCCCAGTGAGAAACCCTGCCTTAAAATAAACAAACAAACAAACAAACAAAAACCAAAAAACAAGAAAAGGCCAGGCAGTGGTGGCGCACGCCTTTAATCCCAGCACTTGGGAGGCAGAAGCAGGTAGATTTCTGAGTTCGAGGCCAGCCTGGTCTACAGAGTGAGTTCCAGGACAGCCAGGACTACACAGAGAAACCCTGTCTCAAAAAAACAAAACAAAACAACAAGAAAAGAAAAATCAAGCAAGAAAGGAAGAAAAAAAAAGCAAGATAAATGGCTCTTGAGGAATGGCATCTGAAGTTGACCTCTGGCCTCCACATGGACACACATGCTCACGCACGCACACACAATGTATGGGACCAAGGAGGGAGGTTTGACCTGCCATTTTCTGCTCTTCTATACTGCTTGCTTGCTTGCTTCTGTGAGACAGAATCTCACTTGCCCAGTTTGGCCTGGATCACGTGATCCCTGTGTCTCTGTCTTCTGAGTGCTGGGATCACAGGCGTGCACCATGTCACCAGTCACCAGCGTTTGAGCACCGATCTTCCACTTGACTTCCCCCAAGTCCTCGATCTCACTCCTTGTGGTTTCAGGTACCGATAGTCAACTACAGTCCAAAAATATTAAATGGAAATATCTAAAAATAATTCGTAAGTTTTAATTTCACCCCGTTGGTAGTAGCAAGACGGAATATTGCTGTCCAGCCTGACCTGACAGGAATGTGAATCACTGGCTATGAGGCACTTAACCCTCTCAGTTACCAGCGTCCTGCCGTAGGAGGGCTTGAGTAGTACTTACCCGGTAGCTAATGCGGTCTCAAGGCCTACATCAGCACAGACGTACAGTTTCATCCATTAGAAGAAGGGTGAATGTACGGCGGTACGATGGGGAGGCCACAGTCACATAACCTTCATTCCAACATATGGTTGTAATTGTCCTATATTTCCACTTTATAAACTTTGTTATTTAAAAAAAAAAACCTTGCAGATAAATAAAAAAAATATTACACACTTAAATTAACCAGACCCAGAGTTTTTGAACTCTATAGTTAGAATTAGCATTTAAAATGGAAGTTGTGAGGCTTCACATTAAATCTGACACTTTTGGTATCCGATATATTTTATACAGTTATCCACCAGCAAAACCAAATGCTCCATGACAGAATTAGAATCAGAAAAACAGTGGTCTTTCTTTCCTCATTCATAACCCGTGCCTATTACCTGCAGCCAGCCTTTCTTCCTCTCCTTATGTTTAGCCTTTCGTGGTTTTTCTTCCTGTTACACTGCAACCACATGTATATTTGTTTACATATATATACACACAGTGTTGGCTAGATTCTGCCCCGAGAGAGAACACACAGTTTATTTCTTTCTGAGATTGTGACCTTACATCATACATACATCTACGTTTGTTTATTTATTTACAAGGCTTTCTCTGTGCAGCTATGGCTATCATGAAACTCACTCTGCAGACCAGGCTATCCTTGAACTCAGAGATCTGCCTGCCTCTGCCTCCCAAGTGCTGGGATTAAAGGCGTGTGCCCCCACTGTCTGGCTGCAAGTATAATTATTATCATTATAATTGTTCTATTTTAATAATTTTTTTGTTTTGTTTTTTTTTTTTTTTTTTTTTTTTTTTTTTGGTTTTTTTTTTTTGTTTGTTTTTTTTTGAGACAGGGTTTCTCTGTGTATCCCTGGCTGTTCTGGAACTCACTCTGTAGACCAGGCTGGCCTCGAACTCAGAAGTCCACCTGCCTCTGCCTCCCAAGTGCTGAGATTAAAGGCGTGCGCCACTACTGCCCGGCCTTTAATAATTATTTTAATCCCTCTGGAGCCAGGGAGAGAGCTGAGACAGTGAAGGCACTTGCTGCCACGCTGAACAACTTCAGTTTGATTTCAGGGACCCCAAGGTGGAAGAAGAAAACTGACTATTGGTTTTTTTTTTTTTTTTTTTTTTTTTTTTTTACTTTTACATACACACCAGGGCACCTGCACCTCTCACGCTAAATAAATACAGTTTAATCCTTGCACTGCCTAACTTCTGAACTCGGCATTATGCTAGGTAATGCTACACAGGAAAGAGCAGCAGACACAGGGACGCTCTGCCTGGGATCTCAAGCATCTGTCTGGGGACAAGTGTAAGGGTGGATACTACGCATGGGTTACTTTTTAAATGTCGATCACAATTGTCTGAGAGGAAGAATGTGCCTAATTTTTTTTTTTTTTGATGGTACTGATTATCAAGCCTAGTCTCTTATACATGCTAAGCAAGTGCTCTACCAAGATTGACCTTAAACTTACTTTATAGGAATGCTGGGTCTGGAACTTCTAGTTTTTCTGCGTCTGTCTCCTGAGGACTTGAGATTACAGAGCTATACAAATAAGCTCCTAGGACTAGTTTTAAATCACGTTTCTCCTTATTCTTCTTTCTTTCTTCTTTTGCTCTTTTCTTTCTCTCTCTTCCTCATCATTCTCGTCCTTTCCCCTCACCATGTAACTGAGACTAACCTGGAATTTGTTGTGTAGCCCAGGCTAGCCTCGACTTTGATCTCCTGCTGTTTCAGCTTCCCAAGTGCTGAACTTATAGCCAAGCACCGCCAAGCCTGGCTACTGACCATCTTTTTAAAAATTCTATGACAATGTTGACTGGTGCCCAACACATGGTAGCTACTAAATAAAACTTGTCAGTGGATGAATGAATGTGCTATGGAGGTCAGAGCCTCTCTCTTACCCTCTCTTCTGTTCTGAGCCTATTTCTTAAATTCACTATATAAACCCCTCAGAGGCTCCCCAGTTCTCATAAAGCAGCTTAAGTTACCAAGTTATCCTAAATGTAAGTTTTGTAACTTTCCTCTCCTTCCAAAATTCAACCATTCTCACCTTTTCATTACGTATGTATTGGTCTCTTACTCTGTGCACAGGACAAAACAAGGAATAACCCTCCCCCCCAAAAAAATCCCTGAAGAAAGCATTCATTCAACAACTGTTTAAGCACCTTTCACAAATTTGAGTACAATAATATCAGCACTTGAGAGGCTGAGGCAGCGGAGTTACCATGCACCAGTTACTCTGGGCTGCAGAGTAAGATCCTATTAAAACAAAGAAAGAGAGAGAGAGAGAGAGATGCAGAGACTGTGCTGTGGTTACTCCTCCGTGTACCATACTATACACCCAAACCCAGGAGAGCCCTCAGTCTGAGGTTCTTCTGTCTCTGGTCTTCTGAAGCTGGTTACATAGACAGTGCCACCTAACACCTGACCTGGGTGCTTCCTCTCTCTCTCTCTCTCTCTCTCTCTCTCTCTCTCTCTCTCTCTCTCTCTGTGTGTGTGTGTGTCTGTGCCTCTCTATCTAGTCAACTTGCTATGTAGACCAGGCTGGCCTTGAACTCTCCACGGTCTGTCTGCCTCTGCCTCCCAAATGCTGAGACTACAGGTGTGCACAAGCCTGGCTAACACCTGGCTTCTTATCTTTCTTCAAAATCTATGACTGTGACATCTCCTGCTGCCTGACACATGTTCAGTGCTAAATAAACGTTTGTTGTGGATTGAGCAAACATGGTATCCAGGTCATTTCCCTTCAGAGAACATTCCCCAAAGCCTCTTTGTCAAGGAGATCCTTTTTGGTAGTTTTTTTTTTTTCCTTACCTTGAGGAAACTCTAGAAGCACGTTCACATGGTGTCTTTGGAAATGTCCTGACAATATGGGAGAGAAAGTGCCTAGCGAGGCTAAGGTTTCAGCATGAGTCCTCTGTCAACAGTGGAGTTTCCTTAGAAAAGATGCTTGACTTTCTCCAAAGAAACACCAAGACTTCTGCCACAGATGTGCATGGAAGGCAGTAAGCGCTGCGCTTGTAGGTGCTGCCTGAATTTTGGTTTTTTGTTTGGCTTCTGTGGTGCTAGGGATGAAAGAAACCCAGCCTCCCACATCTAGGTAAGTGCCACACCACTGAGCTATATATCCTAGCCCAGAGATACAGTTCTTTAAGTTACAAGCAAATTCTAAGAAAAAAAAAATTAGTTTATATAGTTGATCCTTCGCTGAAAACTTTAGTATACATTAAAACCATTCACAAGCTAGGCAGTGGTGGTGCACGCCTTTTATCCCAGCATTTAGGAGGTAGAGGCAGGTGATCTCTGAGTTCAAGGCCTGTCTGGTCTACACAATGAATTTCAGGACAGCCAAGGCTACACAGAGAGAGACCCTGTTTTGAAAAAAAAAAAAACCCAAACAAACAGAAAGACATTTATAAGTTCCCTGTATTGACAGATAAAATGCAGGTCCTATTCTGAGGTCATAACAAACTGGTTTTCTCTGTGACTAGCAGGGCAATGGTGGGTGAGCCAGCCTCTGCACCACAGCTCACCTGCTGCCCCCAGGACTCAGCATCAGCAAGGCTTCTGCCTCCAGGGAAGACCCCCGGAGAATGCTAGGGACCCAGGAGAGCAGGAGACTGCTGCTGGTCTGGCTGCCATATCTCCTAGCAGCAGAAAGTCAGACATCCAGGGAATTGTAGAGCGTGACTCACAGCCAGGGCAGGGTGCTGGTTTCCCAGGTGTCAGACAGCAGGATTCTGGCTAGGGCAGATGCAGAGGTGCTAAACAGACAGAGCGCCAACTATAAAAGACCTTATAAGTACTAAAGGCACAGGTGACCAAGCCTCTCCCAACACAGACTTGTGTGTCAAGCTACATCTGTTTTTTTTTTTTTAAATTAATTAATTTATTTATTTTTTTAAGCGATATTGTAGTAGCCCTGGCTGTCCTGGAACTCACTCTGTAGACCAGACTGGCCTCGAACTCAGAAATCCACCTGCCTCTGCCTCCCAAGTGCTGGGATTAAAGGCGTGTGCCACCACCGCCCGGCATACATTTACTTCTTAATTACAAGATGACCCATAGTTTTGGGAAAAAAAAAGAATTCACCAAAAATGAACCTGGCAATGCAGACCTGTAAACCAGTTATGTGGAAGTTGAGGCAGGAGAAGCTCAAAGCAAGCTCCTTCTACAGAGTGAGTTGGAGGCCATTATAGGCAAATTAGTCAGACATTGTCTCAAAATAAAACAAAACAAAAATCAAAAAGAAGGCTAAGCAGTGGTGGCTCATGCCTTTAATCCTAGTATTCAGGAGGCAGAGGCAGGCAGATCTGTGAGTTCAAGGCCAGCCTGATCTACAGAGTGAGTTCCAAGACAGTCAGAGGTACACAGAGAAAAGCTGTCTCAAAACAACAACAGCAACAGCAACAACAAAGTCCAAGGGCTTAGCAGTGAAGAGCACTGACTGCTCTTCCAAAGGTCTTGAGTTCAATTCCCAGCAACCACATGGTGGCTCACAACCATCTGGGATCCAATGCCCTCTTCTGGTGTGTCTGAAGACAACTACGGTGTGCTCATACACATAAAATAAATACATCTTAAAACAAAAACAAAAACAAAAAAGAGCCCACCATACTGTTGAAGTGGCCTCTATCACATTGACATTCTTAAACAAACAAACAAAGAAAAAAAGAGGGCTGGAGATACAGGTGCAATCCACAGCATCTCACATATAACAAATGTATACACAAACAAATAAATATTAAAATGACAAATTCATACAGCACTTTAGAAGGATTGTAAGAAAAGCAGAGCTTCTCTCAGCACCTGTGACATGGTCTTCCAGAGGTGAGAATTTTGTATGAATCTGTCTCTGAAAGTTTTTGATGCATGCAAAATTTATGTATAGACCTTATCATTTCTTCTTTCTTATACTTTTCTCCCATTTTATTCATATCTTATTTAGTATTTGAGACAAAGTCTCCCTATGTAGCCCAGGCTGGACCCCAAATCTGAATCCTTTCTTCAGCCTCCTCAGATTCTGAGATTAGAGGCATGCATCACCATACCTAACTTAAACTCTTGAAGCACATTATGTCTTTTAAAAGTTTCTTTTTATTTTTAAATTATGTGTATATAAGAAAGTATAGGCTTGTGTTTGTGAGTATAGTGCCTGCTGGGGTCAAAAAAGGGTCTGGGATCCCCCAGAGCTGCAGACATAAGCAGTTGTCAGGTGTCTGATGTGAGCTGGGGCTCGGACTTGGGTCCTCTTAACCACTAAGCCATCTCTCCAGCCCCACAATGCACTGTACGCCCTGCTGGGCAGCATATTCCCCACCTCACCCCTTAGGAGACCTCTTTCCATGACAGTATGCTGATAAATACAAATTCTCTTTGTTGGCCAGTTTATTTCACTGAGTTTAAGAGACAGTTTTTTTGTATCCCTAGGAAATAACAGGGCTATAGCAAAGAGGCATAAGGAATCACAGATGCAGGGAGGACTCTCAGACGCACCTGGGCGTTAGGACTCACAGATGCAGGGAGGACTCTCAGACGCACCTGGGGATGGGCACAAGACCACATCACAAAGGGTGTTTGTGTTGGATGATAAAAAAAAAAAAAAAAAAAATCCGGGCTGTGGTGGGGCACATCTTTAGTCCCAGCTTGCAAGGGTGGGAATGAAGGTGGGAATATTGGCAAGCAGATCTCTGTGAGTTTGAGACCACCCTGGTTGATTGGGCAAGTTCCAGGACATCCAGGGTTACACAGAGGAGCCCTGTCGTCTATTAGGTCAAGGGGACAGACACATCATGACAGGTAAGGAGACCGCCATGAAGAGAGACAGGGCTCAACGCCAAGCACAGCGGGGCCAAGTGTGTGTGAGCAGCCATGGAGCAGGATGGAGGCAGTGGGTGAGACTCTATCAAGGGTTAAACTGACCAAACAGGGTTCTCAATGAAGATGGTCCAGGAGGAAGTCACCATCTGGTGGATGGAGAAGAACTAAACATCATTTTTTTTTCCTGTGACAAAATACCTAACGAAATCAACTTATTAAAGAAATTGAAGTTTTAGTTGGACGTGGTGGTGCACACCTATAGTTTCAGCACTCAGGAGGCAGAGGCAGGCAGATTTCTGACTTTGAGGCCAACCTGGTCTACAGAGTGAGTTCCAGGACAGCTAAGGCCATGAAGAGAGACCCTGCCTCCAAGAAGAAGACGAAGAAGAGGATGAGGAAGATGAAGATGACGAGGAAGAGGAAGAAGAAGAAGAAGAAGAAGAAGAAGAAGAAGACGAAGAAGAAGAAGAAGAAGAAGAAGAAGAAGAAGAAAAATTAAGGTTTCTTTTGGGTCAGAGTTCCAGTTCAAGATCATAGGATTCCTCCAATTCTTTTCTTTCGTTTTAAAAGATTTTTAAAATTTTATTTTATGTGTATGGGTATTTTGCCTGTGTGTGTGTGTGTGTGTGTGTGTGTGTGTGTGTGTGTGTGTCTGCCATGCGCATGCCCACTGCCCATGCATCCCCTAGAACTGGAGCTACAGAGATCTGTGAAGCTGTGAGCTACCATGCAGGTGCTGGGAATTGAACATGCAGTGCTCCTCACCGTATCCCATTTCTCCAGCCCATAGGCTGGCTCTCTTGTTTCTAGGCCTGTGGTGAAAAGCAGGACCTCATGGTTTGTAAGAAGTGATGGAGACAAGCTACTTCCCTCATGGCAACTGTGGGGTGTGGAGAGAGGAACAAGAAGTGGCAAGAAGGGCTGGAGAGATGGCTCAGTAGTTAAGAGCACTGACTGTTCTTCTTGAAGGTCCTGAGTTCAATTCCCAGCACCCACATGGCGGCTCACAACCATCTGTAATGTGATCTGACACCCTCTTCTGGTGTGTCTGAAGACAACTACAGTGTACTCATATACAATAAATAAATAAATCTTAAAAAAAAAAAAAAGAAGTGGCAAGGAGAGGAGAGAAAGCAAGCCACACCCCTAAGGGCGTGTCCCTAGAGTTCTCCCATTGTTCATTTCACCTCTGTCTCCTAAGTGTCCATCACCTCTCAACCACCCATCAAATTAAGAGTCAGTCAGAGCCCTGTGATTCAACCACTTCCCAGGAGACTCACCTCTGAACACTGCTGCGCCGGGGGCCCTAGGAGTCTTTTCAGATCCAACCCAAAACATACAACTAAGCTGTTCAGACATCAAGGGTGGGAGGTTTTTGCTAAAATGACTATAGTATTTTGTAGTGGAGAATTTTACAAGGAAGTACACAGATGGGCCTAAGAAAATGCTCTAAGAGCATTGGAGTGTGTCTCTTTCCTTTCTCTCTCTCTCTGACTCTCTGTCTCTGCCTTTCTCTTTCTCTCTTTCTCTGTCTCTCTCTGTCTCTCGCTCTCTCTCTTACACACACACACACACACATACACACACACACACACCACACACCACACACACACACACACACATACACACAGAGTCTCAGGATCCTTCCATGCCTCTGAGTTTGGAGAAGCATTGCTCAGTTGCCCCCATACCTGGACACAGAAGCTCATGGGTGAATGTGGGGCTCACTCGGGACCACTTTTCTTCTCCCCAAGCCTTGGACTCAGGCCTCCTCTGAGGGAAATGACAGATTTCATTCCTGATAAGGGTGCCTCCAGTCTTCAGCCCCCTCACCCCTAGGTGTGGCTAATTCTCCACTGGCACCTCTCCAGGTGGCTTCACAACTACCTGTCAGCTGACTACTTCCTCCAGCCAGCCCCCCAAGAGCCTTTCATCCCACCACAACCTTTCATCTGGGCCTTTTAAAGGAAGTGAAAAGTTTCAGCTACCAAAGCCCCCAGGAAGAAGAGAAGGAAAGAGGCATACTTGCCCCGAGGATCTAAGAGTAGCTGTCCACATTGCCCTGTCAGTTGCTCCAGGCTGCAGAGCTGCAAACCCTTGACTGGGTGTGTAGTTCCTCTGAGGACAGATTAATTGAGAGACATCTTCAGGGCCTGAGAGAAGCCCTCTGTGCCTTCTAGCAAAATGCTGAGCCATGGTTCTTGGATGAGACTGTCAGCACCTTCTGTACTGTAGCAGGTAGAGTAGGTGCTTCATCTCTGCCTCTGCACCCTTATGAATTTGGGGCCCCAGATCCTCATAAAACCACAGACTCAACACTCACCACCAGAACTGCCCCCAAGATCCCCTAAACCTGGCATGCCTGCCCACCAGGAGCTCACAGACCAGATGGAAGCCCAAACCAGCACATCTGAAGAAGACACCTACTTTGCAAAGTAGTGAGCTTTGTATAGGAGATGTGACAGACTTGGGTGGCCTGTGGGCTGGGTGCCTTGCTAGGGGCCTGGCCAGGTGGCAGTCAGGATAGGTGGTCAGGCAGAGCTAAAGTAAATATGAACAACTCCTCCCGGACCCTTCAGTCTGCAGCCTCAGGACCAGGGCCTGCTCTCACCTACAGATAAAGAACACGATAAACTGTTGTAACATGCATTAGGGTGAGGGTCAGGAAGGCAAGACAGTTTAAAAAGTCCCAAAGGCAAGCAAACCTCTCTGCTCCTCCAGGGCACACTCTGCAGGTGGGAAGCGGAAGTTTGCAGAGGTCAAGGGACTTGCCTGAGGGCTGGCAGCAGATAAGGAACTGCGTGAAGACAAATTCCAAACGCTGTGATGCTCTTGTAGAATCCTGATCTAGAGGCACAGGAATGGCTGGGGTCATTTGTAGGCCAACAGCAGAGGCACATGACCCCTTCACATGTCCCTTTCTGGGACGATAACTGCACCTTTACTGTGTACCACCACATTGTTGGCTGACCTAGACGTACAGGGAACAAGTCAGGCTCGGAGTCTGTGGGTTCCGTGAACAATTGCACAAGAAACCCTAGTGTAGTGACTCCAGTACAGGTTGGAAGACTGAGTACCCCGCAGAAGACAAGGCCTGTTCACACCCTCACTTCCATGTGGGACAGGACCCCAAGCAAGGTCAAGAACTCTGCTGAGTGAGTGCATGGATGCAGGGGAGTTCCCGGATGGAGCGGCTCCAGACTGGGGAGGATACCCCACACAGGTGAGGACAGAGCTACACTGGTGGCAGGAAGAAAGCTTTAGAGTCTGGAGTGGATGTCCCCAGGAGGCTCATCGGCCCTGCCTCATCTGGGACACACACCTGACCCCAGGCCATGTGTTCCTTGAAACCTAATTTTTCCCTAAATGCTCCCGGGTTGTATCTTTGGATGAAGACAGGTGGCCCCAAAAACCCCAACTCTTGCTTAGGGACCTGCTGGGGTGAATCACACTGCTCTCCCACCTGATTCAGAGGCTGGAAGTTCTGAAGCAGGACTGGCCTTGGTCATGCAGAGTCTTCTCAGTTATCTGGATCCAGGTTTGTTTCACTGGCTTATCCCAGCTCTCTAAAATCCAGAATATACGGAAGAACATAAGAATGTAAGGAAGACACACTTTCTCTGCCTCTAGTGCTTTAAAGGTACCCTGACCCCTCACTCTGTCCCCTTGTCCCTGAAGTTTTGCATACATGCAGATGGTGGGTTGTGTACTCAGAATTTTCTTTCTCTTCTTCTTCTCCTTCTTTTCCTTCTCCTCTTCTTCCTCCTCCTCTTCCTCCTCCTCCTCCTTCTTCTCCTCTTCCTCTTCCTCCTCCTTCTCCTCTTTCTTCTTCTTCTTCTTCTTCTTCTTCTTCTTCTTCTTCCTCTTCCTCTTCCTCTTCCTCTTCCTCTCCCTTCTCCTCCTTCTCCTCCTTCTCCTCCTTCTCCTCCTTCTCCTCCTTCTCCTCCTTCTCCTCCTTCTCCTCCTTCTCCTCCTTCTCCTCCTTCTCCTCCTTCTCCTCCTTCTCCTCCTTCTCCTCCTTCTCCTCCTTCTTCTTCTTCTTTTCTTTTTGAAACAAGAGTTTCTCTGTCTAGCCCTGGGTGCCCTGGAACTCACTCTGTAAACTGACTGGCTTTGAACTCAGAGATCTGACTACCACTGCCTCCCCAGTACTGAGATTAAAGGTATGGATTGCTGCCAACCAGTTCAAATTTTTCTTTCAATTAATGTATCAAATAAATATTGAGACTCTATTATAGATTTTATAGTATTCTAAGCATGTGAGGACATGGCATACTATTATTTGATTATGATTTGCCATGGGGCTAGGGATATAGCTCAGTGGTAGAGTACTTGTCTAGCAGCTATGAGGTTCTGGGTTCAATTCCCAGTACTGCAACAAACAGACAGACAAATAGGACTTTTGATGTCCTGGACATTGAACTGTATTTAAAAAAACAAAAGCCAGATACGGTGACACATGCTTATAATCTCAAAATTCAGATAAGAGGATAAGTTGCAAAGTTCACCAACAGCCTGGACAACATAGGAAGACATTGTCTCAAAAACTCAGAAAAAGACCAGTGAGGTAACTCAGCAGGTAGACATGTATGCCTCAGAGCTTAACTCAATGAGTTTGATCCCTGGGGTCCACATGACAGAAGGAAGGCAAGAACTGATTCTGTCAAGTTGTCCTCTGAGCTTGATTTGCACACTGTGGCACAGTGCAAGTGTGTGCATGTGCACACACACACACACACACACACACACTCTTACACACAAATGGTTAATGAACAGTTCTGAGCTGGTCCTCTGCTGAGCTAATTCTTGCGGGGTGGGGGTGGGGGGTGGGGGGTGGGGGGTGGGGAATGTAACACTACAGAAAATTGCTGGAGACGGCCCAGAAATCAGCTCCCTCACTTACAAGCTTCAGTCACTTGTACTGAACAGTCGAGAAGAGGAAGATGGTTTGCTGTAAGGACAGGTGTCCCTGGAGCAGTGGAAGAAGAGCCTGCTGGGTTTTTTTGTTTTTGTTTTTTTCTGCAGGTGAGTAACTCCTTCCTTCCATACACTAGGGATGCAGAACTCTGGTCCTCAGTCTCTGTTCAGGGCCCATCAGCTACCCACAGTTGTTTCTGCACAGGCCTGTCACACATGCATCTGCACCTTGGTTTATGGCCATCTTGCTGTTGCTCCTTACAACCCACGTGCCTGTGCTGCATAAAGACTCAGACTTGGACCTCCCTACCTCCCAGAACCTCCCCTTAGCACGCACAGCATGACCCCTACCAGCCAACTCCAGTGCCCTGGGAATGGTGCTCTCTGGGGACATAAAAAGGAAGTCCTGGTGCTGTGATTTCAACAAAACCCTGCTCCTAACTGAGCTCATTCGAGGTACCACTTTCCCTGTGGAAAGCCTACCCTACCCACAACCTCTGCCCCCTCCTGCCATTTCATTTTCTTGTCTCCATTTATTTTAAAGGCAGTGCCTTTTTGTTGTCCTTATAATACTTGGGGATGGAACTCATGTCCCCAATACATGGTAGATAAATGCTCTACCACTGAGTCACAACTCAGCCCTGCCTCCTCCTCTTCTTCTTCCTTTCCTCCTAGTCTTCCTTCTTCTCTTCTCCTCCTCCTCCTGTTCCTCCTCCTCTTTTTCTCCTGTGGTTACATTTTGTGTGTGTGTGTGTGTGTGTGTGTGTGTGTGTGTGTGTGTGTGAGAGAGAGAGAGAGAGAGAGAGAGAGAGAGAGAGAGAGCGCATTCCATCATTCTACTTCCATGTAGAAGTCAGAGAACAATTTACAGGTATCAGCTCTTTTTGACTGAAGCTCTTTTATCTGTGGAGTCATCTGCCCTGTCCCCGGATGATTTCTTTAGAGTGCCCACTTCTCTGTAGTTTGCTAGTGTTTTTCCCTTTCAACTGTGTCTAAATATTTTAGGCCAAAATATTTGAGGCTCCAACCTTGGAATGGGCTGTTTCTCCAAGGACTCATTTTTTGCCTTTTAGTGATGCTGTGTTAGTCAGATGAGTTTATACCTCCCGCCTGGAGCACACAGAAAAGGCTTATGGCTTGCCACCGTATGCCTTTTGGAAGGACACTGTCTCTGTCTACTGTAACCACCGGCTGTGAAATAAACTTCAGAAACTGAAGGTGGAGAGGAGAGTGAAGGAAATCAAAGCGAGGTCAGGATCAAAGGGAAAAGAGATCTCAAGGGGGAAGTCGAGCCATCGGCTCCCCTGGGCTGCCTTTTCCTGGTTTCCCTTTTAATAAACACCCTGGGCTCCTCCACTAGGTCCTGGGCAGCCCAGGGAGAGGGCCCAACTCCAACAACAAAGAGAGCAGAGGAAGAGAACACTTAGCACTTGGGGAGGAAAGGCAGGCCTCTGATATTTGGGTGTTAGGGATGGGAAAGGTGGCAAGAAACATGGGAGCTGCAGAAGGGATAATGACTCCAAGTGGCCTGTCTGTTCCAGCCTGGCTGTGGCTCTGGCTAACCAAGGCTTTCCTCATGGCACTGGTGTGTCTTGAGGACTACCTTCTGTCTTTACCTGTGTCTGTTGCAGCAGATGTTATCAACTAACTATGAATAGTGACCTAAAGTCCTTAGCACATCTGTCATGTAGTGAGCTAGCCCTGGGGTTAGAGAGGGCAAATCCAGACCCTAATCTTGGCTATGGCTGTCTGAGCTATCCTTAAACTTCAGTTTGCTTTTCAGTAGCCAGTGTATGGGCCTGCTTCTGCTTGACAAGGTCTTTTGTTGTTGAGCTTTAATTTCACCGTGTATCTATTTCTGAAACTGTTCTCTCTATATATATACAAATGTATATATGCACACACATATATAAATTAAATATTATATGTATAAATTAGAGGTATATATAAAAATTTTTATATATATATATATATATATATATATATATATATATATATATATATATAAACATAAACTTCTTTTGAGACAGGGGCTCACTATGTAGCTCTGACTGTCCTGGAACTCAATCTGTAGACTGGACTGGCCTCCAAGTGCTAGAATTAAAGGTATGCACCACTATGCCCGGTTAATTTAAAGGTATTATCAAGAAGGGGTTCTTTTATATTTTCCACTTGGAGAAATAAATGTGAAAGAACTACTATTCAATATATGTTTACAGAGAAATAGCCAACAGGACATAGAATTTGAGTTCAATAAGTATTTATAAGGTCGAGGTATTAGCTAGGTAGGCAAAAAGTGATTTCTGTTCAAGCATGGGGACCTGAATTTGGGTTGTCAACATACATGTAAGAACCTAGCACAACAGCACATGCCTGGTGTTCGGGCCTCGAATTCAAGAAACCGAGTCCAGGAGCTTGCTAGCCGGTCCCTCCAGCCAGCTCCATGAACTCAGTAACAGACCCTGTCTCAATAGAGTAAGATGAGGGGCCAGGGTGATTGTGAGTGGTTAAGTTCTTGCAGAGGCTCCAAGTTTGTTTGCCAGCGTCTATGTTGGACAGTGCACAACTGCCTGTAATTCCAGCCTCAGGAGCTCTAATTCTCTCTTTTGAGCTCTGTGAGCACCATACTGACACGCGTGCGTACACACATTCACACATACACACATACATAGACACATAAATAAAAAATAAAGCATTTTTTATTTTTTTGTTTTTTTTTTTCTTTGTTTGTTTGTTTTTGTTTTGTTTTGTTTTGTTTTGTTTTTTCAAGACAGGGTTTCTCTGTATAGCCTTGGCTGTCCTGGAACTCACTCGGTAGACCTGGCTAGCCTCGAACTCAGAAATCCACCTGCCTCTGCCTCCCAAGTGCTGGGATTAAAGGCGTGCGCCACCACCACCCGGCAAGCATTTTTTAAAAGTAAGAGAGCAAATTGAGAAAGATCCTTTACATCACTCCTGCCCGCCACACACAGGCACACATGTGCATATACATCCACACACGTACACAGATACAAACATGTCAGTGTTTATTAATTTGGAGGGAGGCTCTTTGTGTTATGATGCATATGTGGCGGTCAGAGGACAACTTCGTGAAGTTATTTTAACATTTATGTGGGTTCTGGGGATCATCAGCCTTAGAGGTAAGCGCCTTCACCCACTGAGCCATTTTGTCAGCCTTCTTACACAGTATTTATGACAAGTCCCTGAACAAAAAGCAGTAGGTTACTTTCATTGCACAAATGTGTGCACAGGGGAGTGTTTGCAGACCTGCTGCAGTGCCCTCCATCCCCCAACCCATCTATGAACAAAGGGGAGACCCAGCTATCTCTGTGTGGATACAGCACCCTGCATCCTTTGCTTTGACTTTGTAAAAGTCAAGTTTTTGGTTGTTTGTTTTTGTTTTGCTCTTCAGAGAGCAAACCTAGGTAGGGTCTTGGGCATGCTATGCTGTGGGTCTTAATTAAAATTTACCCACTTCGTCATTTATATCCGTTTTCTTTTCCAGGATCTAACCCAGAACACCACACCACAGTTATTCATCCAAAAATGAGGTTGGCTTGACGACCGTGCCTGCATTTTCAGCACAAGAAAGGTGAATGAGGACCAAATATTCCAGCAGCCTGGACTGCATGGCAAGACCCAGTCTCAAAAAATAACTATAAAAGAATTCTCAAAAGGCTTAAAAATGTACTCATGTCGGGCGGTGGTGGCTCATGCCTTTAATCCCAGCACTTGGGAGGCAGAGGCTGGTGGATTTCTGAGTTCGAGGACAGCCTGGTCTACAGAGTGAGTTCCAGGACAGCCAAGGCTATACAGAGAAACCCTGTCTCGAAAAACAAAAAACAAAAAAACAAAAAACAAAAAAACAAAAAAAAATGTACTCACAAACATCTGTACATGTGGCTTATTTATTTATTTTAGTTTTTGAGACAGGGTCTTTTTATGTAGCCCTGACTGACCTGGAATTTCCTGTGTAAAGCAGGTGGGACTTGATGTGATGCTCCTGCCTCAACTCCTAAGTACTGGAACAATAGGGACTCAATGGTCAGAATGAAGCAATGCTGAAAGCCATAAAAGCCCCGCCCCCGTGTGTGTGCACGAGCATTCACACGCTTGCACACATGTATGTGCGTGAGTACGTGCTTGCCTCCCTCTTTCTGTCTGTCTTTTCTTGAGGCAGGATTTCCCTATTATATAGCCCTGGATATCTCGAAACTCACTTTGGGGGGCCAGGCTAGCCTCAGACTCATAGAAATCCTCCCTCTTGCCTTCTCAGTGCTGGGATTAAAGGTATGCACCACCATGTCTGGCTAAGAGGTTTTTTTTTTTTGTTTTTTTTCTTTCACTTCCAGTTCCAACCCAAGTCTTCTCTGTATCTGGACAAGGGCACATCCAAGCACATGCAAGAAAAAACTCAATTCAGATCCAGCAAGATACTTAGCAGGTCAAAGTGCTTGCTGCCAGGCCTGCTGGACTGACTGAGTTCAATCTCTGGACTTACATAGCAGGTGGAGAGAACCATTTCCCACAAATCGTCCTCTGACAACTCATGTGTGCATATTCACAAGTACACACATACACAGAGAGAGAGAGAGAGAGAGAGAGAGAGAGAGAGAGGGGGGGGGAGGGGAGAGGGAGACCCACAGACAGACAGAAACAGAGAGACAGAGAAGGGGAGAGAGAGAATAAAAAATAAAAAGCCAAATTTAGAGCAAAAGGAAGAGAGAATGAGGTGTTCCTGAGTTCTCGTTCAATACATATTGCATATGGGACAACTCTAAAGGAGAAGAAAATGGTGCTTGTTGGTTGGGTTAGAGGAGTCTCAGATCACAAATTGCACTATGATTTCTGGCCACACTCAGCCCCAGCTCCCAGGAGTACACAGCCTGTCATGATTTACATCAGCCCATTTCCCTGCCCTGTAGTGTTCCTCTTGAGCAGGCAGGAGGTGGCAGAGGGCAATGATGGACAAAGGATCCCGGAGGATTTCCACATAGCAGGTTGAAGAATTCCTACAGCTCAGAATCCAGCCTGAGTCTCTAGGAGACTCAACTGTCACTGGCAAGCTCCTCCTGGAAGCAGTAATCATGGACGTCTGCTTTCTTCTTAGGCTTGCTTTCTGATCTTTCAGGTACAGCAGTGCACTGGCCACTGTGCTGAACACCAGGCCACCTCTCTTCCCAAGATGACTGGAATCCAGTGTTCTCACGGAGTCACATCTGGAGGTCAGCTTGGCACAGCATCTGTCCAGGTCTTGGGTTTTGGTCTGGATTGTAGTATAGTTCTTGCAGAGTAAAACAGGAACACACACACCTACTACATAAGAAGATACATAAGCACAGCCTGGCATAGGCATATTTTTTTTTGTTTTTAAATAATTCATTTTAAATAATGGATTTTAAAATTGAGTGATGGGCTGGGCATGTAATTCAAGAATAAAGGCCTTGCTGGCATGCACAAGGCCCTGAACTTGATCCTCAGCATCACAGGAAAAAGAGAAGAATAAAAGCAGGTATGAACTATCATGTCCAGAAAGCCGGGGCAGGGAGATCTCAAGTTCAAGTCCAGCCTGGGCTATATAGTGAGACCCAGTCTCTAAATTAATAATAAAAGCTGGAAGATGTAGCATGGTTGTTACGGTGCTTGTCTGGCATGTTCAAGGTCTTGTTTGATCTCTAACATTGCATAAAATCAGGCATTGGGTAGAATGTCTATAAATATAGCTTTGCGTCGTGGAGGTGGGAAGATCAGAAGTTTGAAGTCATCCTTGGCTACACAGAGAGTTTGAGGCCAGCTAGCCTGGGATACACAAGACCATGATATATGTATGGGAGCAGGGGAAGGGAAAAAAAGCATAGAAAAATAAAAATCTGATTTTCCATTCCATACACCACTGTGAACCTGATAATCTGTCAAAGAAATAGAAGAGGAAAGAAAGGGAGAGGGGTTGGAGGTGTGTGTGTGTGTGTGTGTGTGTGTGTGTGTGTGTGCCAGGACACTTGCTACTACTATTCTGCTGGTAGACAGTGCAAGCCTAGACCTCTCAGTAGCTTGCTGATCACCTGGAATAATCGCCCATAGTAAAGATATGCCTACTTGCCGCTCTTCCAAAGGATGGAGAGTCATTCAGTCCCCAGCGCTGTGTCAGTTGGCTTACAACCCATTACCCTCTTTTGGCCTTCTTGCATGTGTAGTATTAGCATACATGCGTATTAGCAGACAGGATGCGCTCACAACCAGCACATATGCCTTCTCCTGTGAATCCTTCCATTAGCACTGAAGAAGCAGCAGGGACAGGTCCTGGGCTGTGCTGTGGAACACCCCTTCCTCAGCAGGGAGCCCCTTGGAGGCCTTGCAAGCCTTTGCTCCATGCCTCTGCGCCCTTCACCATAACGCTACATGCTTCCGATTTCTCTATGAAGCAACTTAGTTTCTGGTTCAACAGATGCTCACTGGGGGTCTTCCTTAGGATTTTCCAGTCCCTAGGTCCTATTCTCAGGTAAGAAGTTGGGGAGAGACTTATATGAATCAATGAATGCATGTATGCACGAGGGGAAGCAGATAGAGAAGTCGCAACTAAACTTCAAATTAGCGTAAAACAAAACGGGAACATTAGGTGAGCTCCAGGGGACAAAGGAAATAGTAATGGCTTCCGAGGGAGCAGAAACTTCAAGGAGTGGTTTTATTTCTTCGGGGTCTGAGCACCATTGGGATTCTCTAGCAGCGATAACCCCGGAACAACTTCATCCCGCCTAGTTTACAGCATCCTTGTTGACAGGTCACAGATAATCGAGGCAAGAGCAGCGTTCCTGCTCAGGATGTGTGCCTGTCTTCTTTGAGGTCTCTTATCTTCACCCCCCTCGGATTCAGGATGTGTCAGGGTGGTTTGCGAGGGCAGGGCGAGGCTGTTTAACCAACCTGTAGTAAGGTCTAGCACATAGCAGGGGTGGTAAATAGCGCCTTTGATGGTGACAGGCGGACGGTGGGCCAGGCGCAGCGCGGGGGACCTGAGAACCAGGCCCCGAGAGATTCAAGCGCTCTTGAGGGGCATTCTGACCTAGAAGACGGGGTTCTGTCCAAGTCTGGCCCAGCACTTGGGACGACCTCACCGGAGCAGAGCAGTTCTAAGTATGTGGATTGGTGGTCTGGCTGGCCGGCGGATGGGCGGGGAAGGGACCGGACTCAAGTTCGCGCCTCCCTCTCCCCATCCCTAGGTCAGCGGAAGCGATTATTCCCGCGGCGTCTGGCGGGGCTGGGGCGGGCTCGCACCCCGAGGAGACGCGGCTTCCCCGCACCCACGCCTTTGATGGAGCCGCTGCCCCCTCCCCGGCTCCGGGCCGCTATAACTGCAGGCGCGCGGAGGTCCCAGGAAGTGTCCGGGAGTCATGGCCGCAGCAGGGTCCCAGCAGCTCCAGTTCGCAGAGGGCGCCCCTTTCCCCACCTTCCCGGTCGTGCACCCCGGAGGGCAGCTGCTCCCGGCCGCTCGCCCAGCCGCTGGGCTGCCCCCGGCGCCCCCCGACTCCCGCGCCCCAACAGTCACGCCGTGCTTTCCAAGCCGGGACCCCAGGCCCGCAGCGCAGAGCCCCGCCGGCCCGGATCCGCCCGGACCCTCCAAAGGCGCAGCCGCCCCGTCGGCGCCGCAGCGTCGCAAGCGCACGTCCTTCAGCTCGGAGCAGCTGCAGTTGCTGGAGCTTGTCTTCCGACAGACTATGTACCCCGACATCCACTTGCGGGAGCGCTTGGCTGCGCTCACGCTGCTCCCCGAGTCCAGGATCCAGGTGAGTCGCAGTCGCAGCTGCACGCTCGAGTGGAGGTGCTGGGGAGTCACAGGCTTGTTGGGTCAGTTATTCTGTGGGTAAAAGTTACTCTCTTTGAACCTCATGGTTCCAGACTGCAAACTAGGGATGTCAGTAACGGCCGCCTTACCATGTGATCGATCTGGGCAGCTAGGAGGGTTGCGGACCCATCGAAAGGTCCCAGCAGCAAAGAGATGGGTAGTAGTCGTGCTCTTTCCCAGCATCCAGAAAGAAGACAAAGGGGTCTGTGTGGGGAGTGGTGCAGTCACGGGCCTTCTTCTGGCTTTGATTTTAAGTTGCAGAGCAGGGTTGAATCACCTTGCTTGAAAACAAGCAAGGAGCTTCTTGTCACTTTGAAAAAAAAAATGCAAAGTGAGTTTATTGTCTAAGGTTAGATCAGAAGCTTCTCTCTCTCTCTCTCTCTCTCTCTCTCTCTCTTTCTCTCTCTCTCTCTCTCTGTGTGTGTGTGTGTCTGTCTGTCTGTCTGTCTGTCTGTCTGAGACAAATTCATGCAGTGTAGTCCAGGCTGGACTTCAATTCACAATCCTCTTGCCTCAGCTTCCTGGTTGCTTGGATTACAGGTGTGTTCCCCCAACACCCAGTTTAGACGCTTGCTTTCTTGACGGTTAGTCTGTGCCTGAGTGTATGTAGTTTTATGTAGGAGGCCTCATTTAATGTCAAGAGAATGTGGACATTTAGTGTTTATTTTTCCTGTACTTAGGGTGGTTATTCAACTGTCACTTTTTTACCCCCTCCAGACAGGGAGGGTTTCTCCGGGTAACCTTGGCTATCCTGGAATTTGCTCTGTAGACCAGGCTGGCCTTGAAAGCAGCTGAGCAGTGTTTTTCCTCCTGTCACCAGGTGTGGTTCCAGAACAGACGGGCTAAGTCCAGGCGCCAGAGTGGGAAGTCGGTTCAGCTCTTATCCTCAAGGCGGCGGGAAGTTTTCCTCCATCACCCTGCTCCTGGGACTGAAGCAAGGTGTTTGAAGCCTCAGCTGCCTCTGGAGGCAGATGTGAACCACGTTCTGGATCCCAGTATGGCTGGAGGAGGCATCTGTACCTCTGGTTCTCAAAGTTTTGAAACTTACTCACCTCTCTCTGAAGATATTGGCTCAAAGTTGGACTCTTGGGAGGAGCACATCTTTTCTGCCTTAGGTAACTTCTGAGGATTCTGGGAGAGTTGAGGATGCACTCGGGTAGATCTGGAAGAACACTATCCTGTCTGATCTCCTGACTGGCCATGGCCTTGGTTCTGAATCACCTCTCACATTTAGGTTTCCCTTCTCCAGCACTGAGCTGTTACTGCTTGTTCTCCGTAGCCACCCACCCTCCCAGCCAGAAGTCACTGTGAGCCTCCAAGACTGCACATTATAATTTGGTCCACATCCTCTGGGTTATTCTTATTTTTCAGACTGATTGTTCAGAACTTGTTTTCTTCATGACAGCCTTCAGCTTGACTCAGTTTCCCCTTTCCCGGCAGCTGCTGTCTTCTTGTAGTCCCTCCAGGACCTACAATACAAGCCTACAATGTGGGTTCACCCACTCTCACTCACATCCTGTACTTTGACCTTATCACTAGGATGTGAGTCTTTCTGTTTTGTTCTTGACCTTGCAGTGTAAGGATGCCTTGAACTCCTGTCTTCCTACCTTTATTTGCCACTGTGACTGAATGTTGCTATTTTTGCTTAAAATTGTATATGATACTAACATATATCCAAATCATTGGATGTTATTATTTTTGCTTAAAATTGTATATTAACACACACAAACATAAATATGTATATATATATATATATATATATATATATATATATACATATATATATATCTCAAGCTGCTTAACATATGCATGACATCAGTCACCTTCCTTCTTTCTGTGATGATACAATCTATTAGCAATTTTCAAGTATATGAAATGCTGGTATTAACTATAGCCATTACCAGTTTTCCAGCTTCTCTCTCCTAGCTGATTGTGTAACCTAGCCACCTCCTCTGCCCAACCCCACTTGACTGGTTTCCCATCTGGACTTTCAGTTTTACACTCCATCAATAAAGATGCCCTTTCAAGCTCTTACAAGAACCCCATGCCTCTTGTTCCCCACTTTTTTTTTTTTAATTACTCCATTTGGGAATCTGTGGCAGCCTCCAGTTACAAAACCGTTAGACCCTGTCTGTAAGACTGTCAAGCATGCTCCCAGTCAATGACATCATCGATAGCTTATGCAAACCTTAAGATCATTTACCCACAATGTGCTTCTCTGTCTGTCATTCCTTTCTGGTTGGGACTCAGTGAAAAAGTTTCTCTTTCAAAACAGCTAAGGTGCCTCCCTTTTTGAAACCTGAACTTTTCCTAACTAATCTTAATTTTTGTACCTGTTACTTTGACAACCATTTTTCTTAGCACTTGTTATTGTTAAGTTTCCTGTGCAACATTAGTGGGTTACTATGTGTTCCTCACTCCCATTCTTACATAAATCCCATTGAAATGAGCCCTGTTTTGAATTGAACCGTTTTCCCAAACTGCAGTGCTGGGAAAGTTGGAGAGTATATAACGAATGACCGGGAAAGCATTCTGAAGAGAACTTTCTGCACATACAGTGCACTGAGAATTTGAGTAAGCGTATTTGTTGGCCTGCTGAGATGGCTCAGTGGAGGTAAACACGTTGCCACCAAGCCTGACAATCTGAGTTTGATCCCAAGACTCACATGGTGGGAGAATGAATTTATCTTTTTGACTTCCACGTGTGTGCTGTGGTGTGCACCCACATACATACACACATACAAAATAAAGAAATAAAATCAAGAAAAAATATAAAAAGCGTATTGTCTTAGTTACTTTTCCGTTGCTGTGATAAACACCATGACCAGGACAACTTATAAAAGAAAGGTTGAATTGGGCTGACAGTTGGACACAGGGGCAGCATCCACGATGAAGAAACCAAGGCATGATGGCAGGAAGAGCTCACATTTGGAAACAAGGAGGCAGAGTACTGGGGATGGTGTAGACTTCTGAAGTCTCAAAGCCCAACCCCCAGTAACACACATCCTTCCCAAACAATTCCACCAATGGGGACCAAGCGTTCAAACACGAGTTATAGGAGTCATTCTCATTCAAACCATCATCAACCTTTGCTTGTTCAAAGTAAGTAAGACCCATGAGTATTTTGGTTTCAGAGTCCCCCCCCCCCCCCATTTTTGCATTCCTAGTATATGTTAAATGACTAAGTGAACTTAAGATCTATTGAGATACTGATATGGTAGTTTGAGGTCTCACCATCAGAGATTCACACTTAAACTGGTGACAGTTTAGATGATAGTTTAGGTCAATTGAGAGGATGCAAATCCAGTGACAAGATGGAGAAGATCTCAGAACACCTTAAGCTTTACTCAGAATCACTGTCAAAAGGAACTGTGTAGTTGGGGGTTAGAGATATGGCTCAGTAATTAAGAACACTTGTTGCTCTTGAAGAAGACCCAGGTTCAATTCCCAGCATCCACACGGCTCCTAACGCTCCTTAATTCCAGCTCCAGCCCTGGCCTCTTTGGGCACCAGGCATACAAATGGTGCACATATGTACACACAGGCAAAACATACATACACGTAAAAAAGACAGACAGACAGACAGACAGATAGACAGGAAGACAGAAAGGTTTTTCTGAGATGGAGAAAAAGGGAAGCAAGGCAGAAAGACAAACGGGAAGACAGAAAGATTTTTTGAGATAGGATTTCTCTGTGTAGCTCTGTATGCCCAGGAACTCACTCAGTAGATCAGGTTAGCCCTGAACTCAGAGATCCACTCCTCCTGAGTGCTGGGATTAAAGGCATGTGCTACCACTGCCTGTCCAATTTTGCCCTCCCCCCCCCTCCTTTTTTTAAACTCTGAGACAATATCTTACCAAGTTACCCAGGCTAGTATTGAATTCACTCTGTAGCCCAGGCTGGCTATGAACTTGTGATCCTTCTGCTTCAGCCTTTCAATAAGCTGGGATTATGGGTTTTACTCACACCAGGCCAGCTTAATAAAGAAAACTAAATGGGTAAATCTGTTTATTTTGCACTCTCAGTGAACAGCAAATTTGACTTTTTAGAGCTAGTGTTGAGTAATTGAGATCCAGTCTCTTGGCTCCATCTGGCCCTGGGAGCTTTCTGTAAAGCTGCAAACATGCTAACCAGTGTCAGCATCGTTCAAGCCCAGGTACATCTGACTCAGAAAAAACTACTTCAATTATTCAATTAGATAGTGCTTCTTTCCTTAACAAAAATAAACTTGCCGGGCAGTGGTGGCACAGGCCTTTAATCCCAGTACTTGGGAGGCAGAGGCAGGCGGATTTCTGAGTTCGAGGCCAGCCTGGTCTACAGAGTGAGTTCCAGGACAGCCAGGGCTACACAGAGAAACCCTGTCTTGAAAAAACAAAATAAATAAATAAATAAATATAAATAAATAAAATAAACTTCCGCTATATTCTTAGGCACAAGCTCTGCTGTCAACACGCAGCACTGAAGGACAGGCAATGTACAAATTGTCTGTCTTAAGTGATATTCAAGGTTAAGTAATATTTTTTTTTTTAAATGTCAAAAACATTTACTGACTTCTAAGTAGGATATATTAAATTTAGCCTTCTGCTGGGTCCATACTAAGAAAAAGTTTACTTGTTTAGTGTTCCCGCAGTGATCTACTCACAGATGAAAAACAAAATCACCTCTCAGTGAAGGATGCTGGACGGGCTGACTTCCAGATGATCAGAGCTAGGCACGGTGAAGTGCATCTTAAGTCCCAGCTGTAAATCCTGCTTGGGCAACACTGTGAGAATTTGACTTAAAATAAACAACAAAAACCAACCAATCTGTACTGTATCACCTAAAAACTTAGCAGAAACTGTCATTCTTATAAACATTAAAACAAACAAACAAACAAAAAAAAACCACTTTTTTTTTTGAGACAGGTTCTATGTAGAACCAGGTGGCTTTGAACCCACAACCATGCACCTGCCTCTGCCAGGTCCCTAGTGCTGGGATTAAAGGTGTGTACTAGTGCACCTGGATTACTTTCACTAGTTTGTATGTGGGTGCTCTTCAGAGGGTAACCTACGCAAGTCAGATGGCCACACTGGCCTCCAGGCACCTCGTACCTGCTGAGCTATCTCACCAGCCCTCTGAAAACAAAGAATTAACTGTCATCTTACATTAATAAGATTCTCAGACTTCATTAAATTTCATAGATTGATTTATTCAGAATTACAAATATTAAGAATAAAAGATTTATGCATTTCTTAATTAACATAACAGTTTAGCTAAATATAAACTCTGCACTAAGATCTGCAGTGCCCCAATACCAACAAAGAACACAGAAGCATTTTTAAACTATACAAAAATTTCAAGGAAAATAATCTTATTTCAGTTTTATTATACATTAATATACAAAAGTCTCATTTTATGAGATGTCAAAGAATCAGAACCACCTCTATAGCTCTATTTTAAACTCCAAATCTGAAAACAATTATATTTCAGCTTTATAATATTCTATATTAAAACAAAAATTTTAAAATACATACTTTTTACAAGATTATTTTAGGCAGGGTTTTTCTTAAAAAGAAAAAAAAACAAACCAAACAAGAAAACTAGTAAAACCAAACCTCCTCCCTCTGTAATTCACACTGGTCATATGCTTTCCTTATAAAATATTTTCACTTTATAAATTGTGTATTGTTGAATTTTAACCAGTTATCTGGTTTAAAGTTGTGCAAATAAACAAAAAATACGAAAATAGTGTGTCATCAGTCTTTTTTTAAAGTAAGTCTTAACAATAGCGCTTTTGCCCTGACTCAGGAAGGCTGACCCGCTACTCGCTGGGACCCAGCAATGCACAGTACAGCTCCTCCTGCTCCTTCATTTCCTTCTGCTGATAAACAACAAAGCTTCTATAAATTATGATAAATTAAAATATTTATTATTATAAACTGATCTATAGAACCATGTCACACTGTCAGTATATGAAACATATACTTAAGTCCATGTTTCCCATTCATATTCCAGCAGGCTCCTTACGACTCGGACTTCTCACACTCTCAACGTCTATTTCGAAGCCTGAGATATAATGATCAACTAAATCCACTGGACCGGTGATTCTCAGATGGGATTCCCACCGTCACGCACGGACAGACCATGCTTCTTCATGTTCTCTGTCACAGAAGTTGTCTGCATGTGCGAGCAGAGTCCATGCATGTATAAACAATGGTGAGCACACTCCTCCGTGGGGTAGTATGTTCAGATAGTTTCAGGTTAAAAATATTTGCTGATAAACATGAAATATAAGCAACACTACTGCATCTGGATAATAAAGGAACAATAAATAAATGCTGGTCAGCACGATGCTGGTTTACGAAGCAGTACAGTGTATTAAAAAGCCGTATGTGCAGATGTGCAGTTCCCCTGTTTTCCAGCAGATAGGCTATCTGGTGTTGGAGGCTGAGGTTAAGGAAGAGGACTCCTCAGACGAAGGCCGTGTGCAGCCGGGTACCAGGACTCCTGTGTCAGTCTCTGTTAGTGTTGTTGGCTGCAAAGGCGTGTAAGTTTCCCATCTGGCTCAGACCACTCTGGATATGTGCAACATGGATTTCTACATTATTCTGAAAACAACTAAAGGAAGAGAAAATAAGATTAGCTATCACAAAATTAGAAAAATCAAAACCTTAAATTCATCATTATTATTGTGTGTCCATGGCATAACTGGCAATCAGAGAATAATTTCGTGGAGTCTGTTCTCTCTGCTTTTATTTGGGTTCTGAGGACTGAGCTCAGGTCTCCAGGCCTGTATGGCACATACCATCCTGACAGTTCTATAACTTATTCATTTCTTACTGTGTGCACACGTGTGTGCTCTGGCACATATGTAGAGGTCAGAAGACACTGTTGAACTGGTCTCTTCATCCACTTTTATATGGGGTCTACTACTAAACTCCATCTCAACACCCCAGGAAAAACACTTCTGTGTGGGTGGAGGGCACTTAATTTTAATTAGTAAATAGTTCTTTCTTAGAAAACAGCTAAGAGCTGGGTGGTAAGCATTCAATCTCAGTACTTGGGAGGCAAAGACAGGCCGGACTCTATGAGTTTGAGGCCAGTTTACAGAGTGAGTTCTAGGATAGCTGGGCTATACAGAGAGACCCTGTCCCTCAAAAAACAAACAAAGAAAGAAAACAAAAGCTAAGAAGGCACCTTCAGGGAAGGCACAGTGCTGTTTCAGTGCTGGTGGGAGAGCATGCTTAGGACAAAGGCATGTCAGGTTCTGAAAGGGTCACTGCTCTGCAGTAAACCAAGCCCAGAGGTTACATCCTGCCGCCTTCATGCACAGCTTTTGTAACATGTCTGTTCTGTCAACAGGATGACTAGAAGTGAAAAGCTCTCCTAAATATATTTCAAGGATAAACAAATACACAAATACTTTACAAATAAGCAGACTCTTACACGCCATCATATACCTACGTCTTACCTGATATTAGAAGCATCTATTGTGTTCTTTATGTCATTTAATGAATCTGTGAGAGATTTGAATTCAAAGGAATTCAGGTCTCCTCCCTCTGCCAGACACTACAGGGAAAAAAGGTTTCAAAATTTAATTAAATTTTAGCTTAAATATAGATATAAGTAGGAACAAATTAGAATGGCTTTCTTAGGATTAAAAAAAAAAAAAAAAAAAGAAGCATTTTCTCTCAAATTTACCTTAATTTGTAATAAAATTGCAGTGAGCCTAGAGATTAAGTCTGTCAGATTTTCGTTTTCAACACAGGGCTGTCCTGAGGCGGAGTTGGCTTGCCGGACGATTTCTTGGGCTTCTTCCTCACACCTCCGCCTCATGTCTGTTGGCTGATCAGCAGGCTGGAGGCCCTGGTCTGGTGCAAGCTGAACATGCGGAGTAAAACGTGAGATACACCTGACAATGGTGTGTGTGTGTGTGTGTGGGGGGCACCAATGTGCCACAGCATGCATGTGGAGTCAAAGGACACCTGGAGGATCTGGGTGATATCCCTGCACACAGCCTAGGTGAGCTGTCAGGACTACACTGAACTTGCACATTTCTGGCAGGAGCACCGCAGAGCCATCTCTCTGCATCATTACTGCACAGTACCCATTACTAGTGAGATGTGGTTTTCTGCTCTGTTAAACAGTGAAGTGTTTGACAGATTTCCACAGAGTGAAGACTTCCTCTTTGTAACTAGTATTCAAGAAAAGACTTCAAGGCTATGTAAAGCTCCAGTTTGGCATCAGTTTTTCTTACCAGTCTGAACATTCAATGATGCCCAATGGTTGTATCAATCATTACTATGGTGGTTGTCAAATGTTACGTTTATTTATTTTAAGTTTACTGTTATCATTACTAAGTGTGTATGTGTTATATGTACCATGTAACCACAGGTGCCCAAAAAGGCCAGAGGCATCAGATCCCCAGGAAGTGGAGTAACAGGCACTTGTGAGCTGCCTAGTGTGGGTGCTGGAAACTGAACCCAGGTCCTCTGAAAGAGCAGTGAGTGCATTTAACCACTGAGCCGTCTCTCCAGCCCCATGTGTCTTTTCCTAGTCATTTTCCATCTTTCTTTTTGAGATAAGGTCTCTCACTAAACCCCAAGTGTACCAATTCGGTTAGGAGAGGTGGCCTGTACCAATCAGTTTCTGGGATCCACCTGGCTCTGTATCATCTTCCCTGATCTGGCAGTAATAGGATCACAGGTTTATACCATTGCACCTGGCTTTTAAGAAGGTACTGAGGATTTGAACTCAGGTCTTCATGCTTGGGTGGTGAGCACTTTACTGAGCCATTGCCTCAGCCCAAGTTAGCACTTTTAAAATACCAATTATGCATTAATTCTGTTAATCCATGGACTCTAAGCTCTTTATTCTGCAGCTTAAATGTGGCCATCGGAACTCTGTTGATGATACTGTTTTAAATGTCCACACAGGCTTAGTTACATTTTCCTGGCATAGCAAAATGGTCTATATTCATTTTCTGCTCTTGCTGCCCTAGGTCCCAAGATAATGTTGAGGGGATAATGTTGACACCAAACTCAGCTGTGAGGTGTGTTCTTTGCTTGCTAGGACATCACTGCTTCTAGGTGAATAGACATACACGTTAGTCACACCTGTTATGAACAGTCCATGAACTCATACTGGCTTCCTATGCAGGTCCATCGCCTCACAACTCTGCCCTCTCACAGTGAGAAAGGAACCTGGCTCCCGTTATCCCAATACACTCATTCGCTCAAGCCTAGAATACACACAAGTTTCAGGACTGCTGCTTCATACCACTGTGAGAATAAAACTTTACTGGTGAGTTTAGAGTTTGGTTGCAGACTAAAGGTGGTAGTTTCTGCCGTCTGGATCAGTCTCTGTCCCCTCTAGGGTTGTGTGTTCAGGCAGCTGTAGCCAGGCTTCATCTCTCACTGTGCTCACTGCAGAGCTGACGTGGGTTTACTTGGCTTTCTCTTCAGAGTTTCCTCTTTGTACACGTGTGTAAATGTTTCTGCGTGTGCACATATGTGCAGAGTCTCGTCAGTCTATCCCTGAACCTGGAGCTGGCTGACTCATCTAGAATGGCTAGCTATGGCGCCCCAGGAGCCCACCTGCTTCTGCTTCCCAAGCACTGAAATGGCAAGCACGGCTGTCCTTCCATGGTGCTGTGATCAACGCAGGTCCTCACTCGTGTGTGGTAAGGACTCTACCAGAAGAGCGTCCTCAGCACCTTGATATGTTCTGTCCTGATTTTGCAATGGATTGAACTTGGCCTTGAACAAGCCATGCAAGTATTCTACTACTGAGCTACACTCCAGTCAGTTTATTTATATTTATAGGTGACACAAACATCCAAGCACAAACTACTCTTCCTGCCTCTCCAATACTATCCTATACTCAAACCAGTCTATGACTTTATCCTTTCTATAGAAAGGAAGCAAACAGGTAAAAATGAATTTTGTTTCCACATATCCCAAAAGTCAAGTGCCACCCCTGGCCCATGAAATCCAACCCCACACCTGTCTCTTTCCCTCTTCCTCCCTCCCTCTTCCCCCTCCTCCTCTTTCTGCTTGTTTATTGAGAAGAGCTCTCTCAGCAAGCTCACGCTCACGATGTTACAAAGGTTGGTTTCAAACTCCTGGGCTCATCAGTCTCCAAAATGGCTGAGATTGTAGGGATGTCGTCGCCACACCTCGGTGCATGCTTTATGGTTTGTTCGTTTGTTAATTTTTTTTAACTCAACAATAACTCCTGGAGGACCAGTGAGATGGCTCAGCAGATAAATATGCTAGCCGCTCAAGCCTGATGACTTGAGCTCAATGCTAGAACCCATGGTAAAAGAGAGAACTGGAAAATAGTCCTCTGATTTCCACATGTGTGTCATGGCATGTAGCCTGCATGTACATATGTGTACATGCATGCACACACACAATTCTGATAATAATCAAACTAAAAAAAAATCCTGAAAATTACTTCATTATCAGGAAGATAGCCCTTTCCCTCTTAGTTTTTAAAATTATTTTGTGTATATGATGTTTTTGTCTACATGTATGCCTGTACACTATGTGCATGCCTGGTGCCTCTGGAAATCAGAAGAGGACACTGGATCCATTCCACACGTTTGTGAGCCATCATGTGGGTACTAGGAATGGGACCCAGGCCCTCTGCAGGAGCAGTAAGTGCTCTCATCAACACTCCAGCTCTTCTTTGTCTCTTCCTACAGCAGTGTAGTACTGGGTGGAGGGTCCCGTAAGTGACTTAGCCAACTTCCTGAGAGTTAGAATCTGTTTTTAAATGTTTGCAGTCAGTAATAATGCTGCAATGAATAACCACCCTAAGGCTGCTGGAAATCAAACCTGGGTCCCCTTGAAGAGCACCCAGAACTTTTAACTGCTGAGCCATCACTGCAGCCCCAAGGTTTTGATTTTTAAATTTTATGTACTTATTTTCTCATTCTGGGGAGTAATATGGAACGACAGTTTACTTTTTTAATTATTTTATATTTTATATATTTTTTTATTCCTTTTGGTAAATATGTGTTCACCTGTCTGTGTGTATTAAGAAATAAAACTACTTAGTCGTGGTGCTTAGGTTATTGTTTCTTTAAATTGATGCTGTACTTCAAGAGCTCTGTAGAAATCAATCTGAGTAGGAATGAAGCCCATCACAAATGTCCTTGGGGGTGACACAGAGACTGATGCGTAGGCCCTATCTTCATGTGTCATTTTGTCATGGAAGTCTCTTAAACCCTGTGGTCTATATGTGTTCCAGATAGATGTTAGTCAGGGCAGGAACAAGTCACTGATAGACAGGTAGCAGGCAAGTATCAGGAAAGCAGAAATAAACAATGACACAGCTAAGCACAGCGGCAGGCCTCCAATCCTAGCACTTATGAAGCATCAGTGGAAAGATGTCAAGCTCAAGGCCAGCCTTGGCTGTAGAGCAATACTGTATCATTAAAACCAAGAAATCAGAAATACAGCTTAGTGGCCAAGAACTTGCCTAGAATATGCAAAGCTCTGGTTATGCTACTCCCAGAACCATGAAAGGGGTGCAGCGGTGGGGGTGGGGTGTGAGGACAGATGGCTCAAAGAACAGGCATAGGTGACTACAACTCATCCTCTCAGTTCCCTTCAAGTAGATAGACATCATCATCTGAGGTAGTATTTTTGGGACTTGCCAACATGGTCACAAACAGAGGGGCTTTACTAGAAACACAGCCTGAAAAGACGCAAAAGCAGGAGCACTCTGAATCCATCACCATAATTTAATACTTACTCAGCAGCAAGACTTCCAAATTTTAGGAGACGGCTGAACTACTCTCCTATCTATAATCATATGTGAATGAAAAATTACAACACTTTTGTGACCTGTGTCCCTGAAATTCAATATTCACAGCACTAAAACACAGTTGAAAGGAGGAGGAGTGGTTTAAAGGATTGTTTTTGCAGAGGATTCAGGTTTGGTTTCCAGCACACACATGGTGACTCAGAACTACTTTTAACTCCAGTTCCAGGGGACCCACAGTCCTCTCTGACTTCTGGAGGCACTGAGCACACACATGATGCACATATACATGTAGGCAAAACACTCATACACATAAATAAAGTAAGTGCATTTAAAGGAGGAGGCGGGGGAGATGGCTAGATGGATGGTTAATGCTTGTTGCTCTGGCAGAGGACCCAGCACCCCATAATGGCTAATAATTCCAGTTCCAGAGGAGTTGACACCTTCTCTGGCCTCCAACAGCACACACATAGTGCAGAAGCATATGCACAGGCAAACACCCACATGTTTAAGAAAAAAAAAGACCATAGTAAGTAAACCAAATTATGGTTTCTGGGATAGTGGAAAAGTAAATGTAAATACTGATTTGGTTTCCTCAGATGAAGTTAGACATGGCCTGGGCGGAGCTCTGAGCATTTCTCACCTGGACTACCTTCTAGCTTCCATGTGCTCTTCACGTCGGCAAGTCCAACCTCGAAGGCTTCAGCGTCTAGCCCCTGTCTGCTACTAACCTAGGCCTACAATGTTTCAGCCTCCCAGACTTTCTGCTAAATAAGCTCACCCTTTCTAGTTTTTTCTGAACTCTAGCTGGCTAGTTTAACTCAGCTGTTCTGGTTCAAACTCCTTGACTGATTTAATCTGGCTTCTCTCGGCTTTGACTGAATTGCTCTGTTTGGTCTTAAACTAACTCTGACAATCTGTCGTAATCTTCTGGCTCCTCCTGTCTTCGCTTGCAACCTGTCTCTGTAAAACTGTCCTGCTAAAAACTGCTACTGCTGACTTGCACAGAACTGCACAAAGTCATGAACGAACTCAACTCCACTGCACTGAACTCAACTGACTCCCAAATGACTGACCATGGCACACACTTTGCTCTGCTCTTCCGTCTCCTCTCTTTCTGTCTGTTCTTGTGAGAGTTGGACTTATCCCATCTCTGACTCATTCTGTCAAATCTTTCTGATTTGTCTGACCCTCAATTAGTAGTCACTTTCAAACTCCCCTTACCTCACTGGGCTAAAGGTATGTGCTCAGGTGTATCCCGCTAAAGGTATGTGCTCAGGTGTACCCCGCTAAAGGTGTGTGCTCAGGTGTACCCCGCTAAAGGTATGTGCTCAGGTGTACCCCGCTAAAGGTGTGTGCTCAGGTGTACCCCGCTAAAGGTATGTGCTCAGGTGTACCCCGCTAAAGGTGTGTGCTCAGGTGTAGCCCGCTGGACCACTTAGACCCAGGTCTTTGGATGTTTTCCCTGCTGGAGCAGCCACGTTGCTGGATTAAAATTCTTCTACAGTGGAGCTAAGAGTAATTGTTCTGGCAGGTGCAATACTGCATGTCTGCAATTCTAGCACTTGGGCTAGAGGAGGGTGAGGCAGAAGAATTATGAGTTCAAGGCTAACACAGACTAGTCTGTTTCAAAAAACCAAATAAAGGACTGAGGAAATGGTAGATGAAGTACTAGCAGGGCAACATGAATACCTGAGTTTGACCCTTAGCACCCAGGTAAAGAGCAGGCCTGACAGTTTGTGCTTGCAATCCCAGCACTGGAGAGGCAGAAACACTTAATTAGTGAGCCCTGGGTCTCAGTGAGACCCTGTGTGATAAAACAAGGTCGACAGTTCCTGAGCAATGACACCTGAAACTGACTGCTGACTCTGGCACCATATGTACCTGCCCCCAACAAAGGAACATAAATGTGCGTGCACACATGCACACACGCACACAGGCACCATCGAAACACAAAAGATAATTATTTTTCTGGATTTTTAGTTCTAAGCCTTTTTTTGATAGAACAGTATCATTTGTAAGTTAGTAATTGAAAATTGATAATTTACTGTCTGTAAAATACTCTTTTAATACTGATATGAGCAAATATATATGCAAATTACAGTTCTGATAAAAGGCCTTTTACAGATACTGGTTGAACTCGAGCCTGTAAAAGGTGAAGGGGAATCATTAAGCTTCAGATAACAAAACATGGAGGGAAAACAATACAAATGAGGCCGTGCATCATGGCACAGGCCTTTAATCCCAGCACTAGGAGGCAGAGGCAGGTGGATTTCTGAGTTGGAGGCCAGCCTGGTCTCCAGAGCAAGTTCCAGAACAGCCATAGCTACAAAGTGAGACTGCGTCTCAAACAAACAAACAAACAAAACCAATGAAAACAATATAAATCACCTACCTCATAGCAATACTGCTGAACTTTATGCAGAACTTTGTTTAGGTCCTTGTTCAACTGCTCAAGCTCCAGAACAATTGTTGCATATCTCCGTTGAAATTCAATGCCAATGGGCATGGAATATGATTTCTGACATGAAAAAACAGACCTTGATAAGGTTTTGTCTTGTTAACAATGCAATTTCCATAATCTAATGAGATCTAAAACAGCCAGCAGGTCATTACACCAGTCCACAGTCAATGATACTGGTCTTCCCTGGTAATGGCTCCAACATTACGAGGAGATTGTCCTGGCTCTTAGGAATGCATAATGTCTGCTACTCACTCTTTTCCTTTTACTTGATTAAGTTAGGGGAGAGTGTGTATGTACGTGTAAATGCCAGCCCCTGGAGGTCATAAGTATAGGCTTGTCCTAGAGCTGGAGTTATAGGTGGTAGCGGGCTGCTCAATGTGAGTGCTAGGGACTGCCCTCAGGCTCTCTTAGCCACCCAGCCATCTCTCTCCGACCCACTTGCGTCGTTCAGTAGAGATTGTATATACAGAAAACTTAAATGAAGCAAACACACTTTTGACATCAGAGACGAACTCCAGGATTCGGTGTTTGCCCTCAGGTTCCAGGCTTACTTTGATCCAGTATTTCTACACTATGCCCTCATAGAAAATATACAATTTGCTTTTTTGATTTTACAGGAGGTTATAATTAAGAGATTGTCTTGAGTTTCAAGAGACTTTGGACTCTGAAATAGTGTTGAGACTGTGAAAGCCTACAGGGACCTTTGAAGTTGGTCTAAATTCATTTTGTATTGATATGGCCACAAGCCAATGGGTGTGGGGAGAGTAGAATGTAGTAGTTTGAATGAGGATGTCCCCCATGGGCTCAGATGTTTGAATACTGGTGGAACTCACTGGGAAAGTTTAGGAGGTACAACCTTGATGAAGAAATATGACACTGGAGGTAGCCTTTGAGACTCCAGGACACTTGCAGCCAGCTTTCTCTACTTCATATTATGGTTGAGGATGAGAGCTCTCAGCTTCCTGCTCCTGCCACCAAGATGAGCTCTTACTCCTCCAGAGCCATAAACCCAGACAAACCCCTTCTTCTGGAAGTCAGCTTGGTCATGATGATCGTCACAGGAACAGGGTAATACAGACAATCCAGAAGTAGGTTTGTGGCTATTGATATGGCAAGTTGCCTTCTAGGAGACCAGTAGCTTGTCTTCCTTCTCACTGAACAACTTATGAACACTTCCTTGCACACTAACCACCAGACTTGTATAAGCATTCTTCACATACCATGGTAAGTTTTCTGAGACTTTTATTTTTTTGTGCGTATGGGTGTTTTGACTACAAGTATGTCTCTGCACCACATGTGGCAGTCCCCATGGGGAGCCGGAAGATGGTACCAGAGGAACAAAGGGGACCACTGTAACATAACATGTCAAATAACAGGTTAAGTAAGTGGAGAAGAACTAGCTGTCAGGCTATATATGAACTTCCTAAATGCTAGAGTGAAGTCACACAGGTTCATAACTTCATGCTAGAAAAGGTCATGTCATAAGGCTGGGGTGGTGGGGTGCAGCCAGTAACAGAGTGCTGGCTGCACGTGTGAGGGCCTAGGTTCAATTCCCAGTATGGAGGAAAAACTAGTTTTGTTTTTGATACAGTCTCACCATATGACCCTGGCTGGCCTGGAATCTGCTGTACACACCAGGCCAGCCTTCACTCATGAGGTCTGCCTACTTTTGCTCCCTGAGTACCCAACAGTTATCATCTTGTTTGTTAACATCTTTGTTTTAACTAAAGTTTTAATATAAAATTACACAAACATATACAGTTCAATAGATTACTGCATAGTAAACACACCTGTATAAAAATACAAATTTGTAAAAAGCTCAACACTTATCTATCATAAACATGCCAAGAGAAATAAAAACAGCTGTCTATACAGAGATCTGTATACCAGTGTTCACAGCCATTTTATAGAGACTGAAAACTGGGGCAGATCCAAGTGCTCGTGTATAAATGCATGGGTGAGTGTGCACATCATGAAGGAGGTGAGGCCCGTGGTGCAAGCCCAAGGCCCGGATTTGATCATTAGCACTGAGGGTAAAAAACAACTGTGTATTCTGAATCCTGTCATTAAGTATGTGTATCAAACTTGTTATGTGAAAACCAGGCATAAAAAGAGCTCATATAGACTGTATGATTCTATTTATACAATTGTCTAGAAAATATAAGCTAATCCTAACCCGTCATGTCAGACAGCATATCAACGGCTGCCTAGAAGTCAGAGAGAGATTACCAAAAGAGATTTCAGAATAGCAGGAAATACTTTTCTTTTCTAGCAGAGCATATGGTAGTGGTTTCACAGGCATATGATCGAATTATAAACTTCATGCAAGTACAGCTGATTGAGCATCAATTCCGTCTCAACAAAAGTAGGGAAATTAGCTAGGTGGTGGCAGCCGCGTATGCCTTTAGTCCTAGCGTTCTAGAGGCAGAGACAGTTGGATCTCTGTGAGTTTGAGGCCAGCCTGGTCTACAGAGCAAGTTCTAGGACAGCCAGAGCTACACAGAGAAACCCTGTCTCGAAAAACCAAGGGGTGGGTGTGGGAAGATTAGGTAAGGTAATAGTAGGAAATCCCACCTAGGCCAATTACAAGAACCATATACCATATACCATAGCCCTACCTGTGGTATTTTTATCTTCTCTTTCCAAAGACGCTATTGCCACAAATTCACAGTTTTGTATTAACTTTGTTTTATAAGATATGATAAAACAATATATTATTTGGTTTTTTTTTTTTTTTTTTTTTTAGAAAGCATCTTGATATGTAGTTCTGGATAGTCAGGAGGTTCATTATATAAACCAGGCTGGCCTGGGATCTACAGTGACCCTCAGTTCTCTCCCTCCTAAGTACTAGAACTGGGGCTAAGCCACCACTGGTGAGTTTATCCCTCCCACTGCAAATATACATATTAGGTCACCTGCTGCTATACAGTACTCTTTATAAGAGCCAGTGACACACAGCCACGCTGTTCTACTTGCTGGTATCTGGGCTGTCTCTAATTTAATATCGACACTGCTGCCGAGGACATGGCACACATATATGGCTTTTTTCAGTGGACAGAATCATCCTGAGTTGTAGAATAGAAAGTTTTAACTTGTAAAATTTTCACCCATCTTCGGTATTAGTCTTTAAAAACATACATGCTAACAAATCACATACACATAAAATCAAACCTTAAAAGTGTGAATGGTACCTGTGTACTCACGTTACCCTGATCATTAACACAGTTGAGCATCAGTTTTCTATAACCCCGGTGGGCTCTGAACTCACAACCCTCCTGCCTCCACTTCCCAAGTGCTTTTATTATAGGTGTGTGCTCCCACACTTAGTTGCAGAGTTGTTGTTTTTTTTTTTTTTTTTAAAGATTTATTTATTTAATGTACATGAGTACGCTGTCTCTCTCTTCAGACACACCAGAAGAGTGCATCAGATCTCATTACAGATGGTTGTGAGCCACCATGTGGTTGCTGGAAATTGAACTCAGGACCTCTGGAAGAGCAGTCAGTGATCTTAACCACTGAGCCATCTCCCCAGCCACCAAAGTTGAATATTTTTAAAGAATTTTTGGAGGTACTTTGGAATATCTTTCTGGGTAAAACTTGCTGTCCGTTCAACCCTCCTTCGTGATGTCTGCTGGGCTGCACACTTTTTCTTTTTTTTTTTTTTTTAATTTATTTATTATATATAAGTACACTGTAGCTGTCTTCAGATACCCATATGAGGGCATCAGATCTCATTACAGATGGTTGTGAGCCACCATGTGCCTTTTAGTTTCTGTCCTTGTGTCTTGCAATCAACAGAGATACTCTTACATTTTCATAGCTTGGCTTTCCATTTCTGGTTTAAATCTCCAGTCATTTTGTCTATGGGATATAAAGTAGTGGCTGAACTCCCTAAACTCTGTTCTGATATCCAGTTAACTCGAACTCACTGTTTCAAAGCTCTCTTTCACTGCTGCTCTTCATGAGTTCATGTGTCTAGACACAGGTCTGTTTCAGTAAGTCTGTCTCCTGTCAATTCTGTAGTTTTGAGCTGCTCTCCCACTGTGGCTCATCTGTGTGTACCATGTGTGTGCCTGGTGACCAGGAAGGTCAGAAGAGGGTGTCAGGTCCCTAGGAACTAGAGCTACAGAAGGCTGTGAAGCACTGTATGAGTGTTGGGGATCAAACCCAAATCCTCCGGAGGAGCAGCCAGTGTTCCTAATCACTCAGTCATCTCTACAGCCCCACATGGGTCATTTAATATGCTAAGGAATATTTGAATAATCTAAAATAGAAAAGACATACTGATGTTAAGAAACTCAAAGTTTTACTAACTTACCAGTACTATTTAATTTGATCCAAAAAAAAAAAAAATCTACTTCAAAGCTATACTCTGAAAAACTTCATACAATGTTTGTGGGTTTAGGAAGATGATGGCTCACTGGGTAAAGGCTTACTGTATAAGAATAAGGACCTGAATGTATAACTCCAGCACACACACTGCTTGTAAGGCAGCACTGGGTAGGCAGAGAGGTGGTTCCTGGAATTAGCCAGCCTACCTGAGACCATGAGCTCCAGGTTCACTAAGAGAGCAGACATACACTCCAGCAGAGAGTGACTGAAGAAGACACCTGACACTCACCTCTGGTCTCCAAACACTAGTGTACATATAAACACTAGTGTACATATGTGTACATATATGCACCTGTACATCCATGTGCACAGACAGACAACACAAACCAAGTTTGTTTTTTCTGGGTGACAAGGAATTTTAACAGACTAATATACTTTGAACAAAGTGATATGTCCAATCCTTAGAGGTGAAAAATAGTGAAATACTCAAATTATTTGGTAAAATAAAAACATAAACTAGCTTTTAACTTAAATATTTATGAATGTAGAGACTAGAAAGGGTAGATAAAAACACTACTAGTTAGTGATACTACCAGTTAATATTAAGACACCTGAAGTTAGAACAGGGCTTCTCTGTGTAGCCATGGCTGTCCTGTAACTCACTTGGTAGACCAGGCTAGCCTCAGACTCAGATCCACCTGCCTCTGTCTCCAGAGTGCTGTGATTAACGGTGTGTGCTACAACTGTTTAGCTAGTTTACAGAATTTTACAGAAAAGGAAAGAAAAAAAAAAAAAAAACACCTTGAATATATCTTTGATAGTCTTAGTAGTTCCCAATAACTTAAAAACAAAAATAAAAACCTCTGCAGTTATTGATTGGCCCTCGTCTTTTGAACAATTCAGATGATAGCTTTTTCCTTACATGAGGGTATTTTGGAAACATACTAGTCCACAACAATTGACTACCTCTTGCCTTCCTTTATCTTGTACATCTGAGTCTGTTATAGTTTATCCATTCATTTATCCATCCATCCATCCATCCATCCATCCATCCATCCATCCATCCATCCATCCATCCACATTAGGGACTGAACATCTATCCACCTATTTCAGCTATGGCTTGAAGCCAGATCCCACTGAATTATACCTGAAGCCCCAGGTTTATCTTTAAAAGATACCTTGATAAGAAAACAATCTTGCTGGCTCTCGTTGCTCATATCTTTAGTCCAAGCACTTGAGAGGCAGAGGCAGGTAAATCTCTGAGTTTGAGACCAGTGTGGTTTATAATGAGAGTCACTTTTATTTTTTTAAGATTTATTTATTTGTTTCATGTATATGAGTATGCTGTCTTTATGTACACCAGAAGAAAGCATTAGATCCTGTTAGAGATGGTTATGAGACACCATGTGGTTGCTAGAAATTGAACTCAGGACCTCTGAAAGAGCAGTCAGTGCTCTTAACCGCTGGGCCATCTCTCCATACCCGAGAGTTAATTTTAAAGAATGATTTAATGTAAATAGTTTCAAAGGGGCTGGAGAGATGGCTCAGGAACTAACAGTACACATGGCTCCTACAGGGATATCTGTATGTATGCATATAGCACACATGGCTCCTACAGGGATATCTGTATGTATGCATATAGCACACATGGCTCCTACAGGGTTATCTGTATGTATGCATATAGCACACATGGCTCCTACAGGGATATCTGTATGTATGCATATAGCACACATGGCTCCTACAGGGATATCTGTATGTATGCATATAGCACACATGGCTCCTACAGGGTTATCTGTATGTATGCATATAGCACACATGGCTCCTACAGGGTTATCTGTATGTATGCATATAGCACACATGGCTCCTACAGGGTTATCTGTATGTATGCATATAGCACACATGGCTCCTACAGGGATATCTGTATGTATGCATATAGCACACATGGCTCCTACAGGGATATCTGTATGTATGCATATAGCACACATGGCTCCTACAGGGTTATCTGTATGTATGCATATAGCACACATGGCTCCTACAGGGATATCTGTATGTGTGCATATAGCACACATGGCTCCTACAGGGATATCTGTATGTATGCATATAGCACACATGGCTCCTACAGGGATATCTGTATGTATGCATATAGCACACATTTACACAGGTACAGACAGATAAATAAAATGAATCTTTAAAAACCCCAAACCTCCACTAATTCTTTCTTACAAATAAAACTGACTCAGTTTTTTGGACTTACCTGGATAATAAAATCTCTGTCAAGTTACCTTAAACATGACAACTCAGTACCTTATTCTGAAGCACTTTTAGAAAGCTGTCATTAAAACTTGCTTAGTGAAATGTATTAATCAGTGATAGGAATTCTATACTTATATAAATGACTCAGGAAGTTCGGCCATCGTTAATCCTATGCAACTGTGTAGTCAGTGGTCTAATGAGTAAGGTACTGTATCCCATTCCTGAATTAGTAGCATGTATTCAATATACTTAAAAAAAAAAAAAAAAGTAAAATAAAATAATGATTTAAAGTAAGATTTATTGCAACCAGATGTGGTGGCACAAGCCTGTGGACCCAGCACCAGGAGGCAAATGCAGGATGACTGCCACAAGTTGGAAGCCAGCCTGGTCTATACAGTCCATTTCAGGCCAGCCAGAGACACAGCAAAACCTGGTCTTAAATAAAAACAAACAAGCCTCGAAGTTTTTTTTTTTTTTTTCTCAGAAAGTATTAAAAAAATCAAAAATAAAAAAATAAAAAAATAAAAACAATTAGACAAGTAAACAAGGGAAATAAATCCTTAAATCCTTACCAGCTTTTCTGCTTCTGTGTTCATTTCCCTTAATTTCTTGATATGTTCTTTTTTAATCATGAGAATTTTTGATAACTTAGTCTGTAGACAGAAAGAGAAATCTATTAGAAATGTATAAATAGAGACATTTGAGTATATCAAATTTCTAGTTTTCACACAGATGTCCTAATGGTACATTTTATGCCTCAGTATGGCAAAGCACTTTATTTTGTACCTGTGAGCAAGAATACTGTAAACTCAGCACAGAACATATATTCAACTTCAGCACTCAGGGTACTAAAGCAGGAGGATCATAAGTTAGAGGCCATCTGAGGCTACACAGCAAGTTGTAGGCCAGCCTAGTCTACATAATGAGACCCTGACTCAAAACACAACCTAAGAAAAGATTATTTTAAAGCTGACTGTAATTAGAGGCGGTGGGATGGCTCAGAGGATAATAAAGGCGTGTGCTAACAAGCCTGACCACCTGAGTCTCATTCCCCCATGTTGGAAGGAGAGAACCAACTGGGTTTTGTTTGTTTTTTTCTTTCTTTTTTTTAATTTTTATTTTGTTTTTCAAGACAAGGCTTCTCTGTATAGCCCTGGCTGTCCTGGAACTCATTCTGTAGACCAGGCTGGCCTCGAACTCAGAAATCCGCCTGCTTCTGTCTCCCAAGTGCTGGGATTAAAGGCTCGCACCACCACTGCCCGGCCAGACTTCATATTTTTAACCCTTCATATAAAAATAGCTGATCTACCCTGTAAGCCAAAAAGCATACTGCAAGACTAATTATTTAATATGCAATTAATATAAAACTCTATGCACATGCAGATAAAATGCCATTGAAATATTAACCTAAAGTGTAAATACTGAATATTTCAATGGATTATATTCTAAGTACTCTTATAAATAAAGACTTTATTTTAGGACTAGTGAAGTCATGGGTCTTGAAGGGGAACCTACAATCACTTTACTAAACCAGCTTAATCCCTAACTACATTCTAAATATTTATCCTTATACCCACAGTGAATGTAGCTCTCACTTCTCACAGAAAACCACAACCAATTAGGATGCACAGTTGTCAAGTTCAGTCCCAATTGATACATTACAACACAACTCTTGCACATAATGGTCAGGGATCACTGCAGAGTGGCAGAGAGGCGATAGAGAAGCAGGAAGTTTGCTATGATACTGTGTAGCCTAGAAATGCCAGGGAAGCCTTATGCATGGTGTCTCAACAGCATGGCTGCCCAAACTGGAGCCAGGAACACACCAGCAGACATGCTGATGTGGAACAAAGGGCTCCGGGCAGCTAAGGGATGCTGGGCGGGAGAGATTCAAAGAGGTTCTATATAGAAGCTATATAGTATAGAAGTATAGAAGTTTATATTAATTGGGTATTAAATAATTACAGCAACTGGCGGTTGTCCAACACCAATGGTCAGCCCTAATAATCACAAACAAGTAGCATTATACCAATTAGTAGGTTGCATTCATATGTTTGGGAACACACACACACAGCAGCAGCAATTAAAGGTAAAGAGGCTATGAATTTGAGCGCGGGCAGGAGGGGTACATGAAAGGGCTTGAACGGAGACAAGGGAAGGAGAAGATAATTTAATTGTTTTATAATCTCAACAAATAATGTGTATGTAGTTTGTTTGTTTTTTCAAGACAGATTTCTCTGTATAGCCCTGGCTGTCCTAGAGCTCTCTCTGTAGGCCAAGCTGGCCTTGAACTCACAAAGATCTATCTGCCTCAGCCTCTAGAGTGCCAGGATTAAAGGCATGTGCCACCATTGCTCAGCTCAAAAAAAGAGAAAAAAAATTTTTTTTAAAAAAGACCATTTTAGACTATTATTATATTATTATTATATTATTTTCAAAAAGGGAAAGAACCCTCAAAATAATACTAGACTATGATTTTTAAAAATAATTTATTTTTATGTACATTGTGATTTGCCTGTATATATGTCTGGATGAGGGTGTTAGATCTTGGAGTTACAGATAGTTGTGGGCTGTCATGTGGATGCTGGGAATTTGAACCCCAGTCTTCTGGAAGAGCAGTTAGTTCTCTTAACCACTGACTGCCCCATCTTTCCAGCCTCCTAGACTATGACTCTCTCATTTCGTCTTCTGCCCGCGTCAAGCGTTTGCTATGATTAGCTTGGGCTGGCTGTGAACTCGAAGCTCCCTGCTCAGCTTCTCAGGCTTGCTTCTTTTATCTGCCCTTATTTACTCTAATTTTCAAAAGCAACCACACATACCAAGCATAGTGGCACAGATCTTTACTCCCAGCACAGGCAGAGGCAGAGGCAGAGGCAGAGGCAGAGGCAGAGAGGCAGAGGCAGAGAGGCAGAGGCAGAGAGGCAGAGGCAGAGAGGCAGAGGCAGAGAGGCAGAGGCAGAGAGGCAGAGGCAGAGAGGCAGAGGCAGAGAGGCAGAGGCAGAGAGGCAGAGGCAGAGAGGCAGAGGCAGAGAGGCAGAGGCAGAGAGGCAGAGGCAGAGAGGCAGAGGCAGAGAGGCAGAGGCAGAGAGGCAGAGGCAGAGAGGCAGAGGCAGAGAGGCAGAGGCAGAGAGGCAGAGGCAGAGAGGCAGAGGCAGAGAGGCAGAGGCAGAGAGGCAGAGGCAGAGAGGCAGAGGCAGAGAGGCAGAGGCAGAGAGGCAGAGGCAGAGAGGCAGAGGCAGAGAGGCAGAGGCAGAGAGGCAGAGGCAGAGAGGCAGAGGCAGAGAGGCAGAGGCAGAGAGGCAGAGGCAGAGAGGCAGAGGCAGAGAGGCAGAGGCAGAGAGGCAGAGGCAGAGAGGCAGAGGCAGAGAGGCAGAGGCAGAGGCAGAGGCAGAGGCAGAGGCAGAGGCAGAGGCAGAGGCAGAGGCAGAGGCAGGCAGATCTCTGTAAATTCCAGGCCAGCTCGGTCTATATAGTAAGTTCTAGGACAGCCAGAGCTACACAGTGAGACCCTATCTCCAGAAAAACAAACACACACACAAACAAACTAACTCATTACATTTTTAAAAGTCAGACTATTCAGAAAGACTGTTACATACACTGCTTCTGTAATTTAGACTTAGCTTTTTTAGTGTCTAATCCCTAAGTACTTAGTAAATAAACAGTAATTTCTTACCTAAAAAAAAAGCAACAACTCAAATTATTTTGGGGTATTATAACTTTGTTTTAAGAATGTGCTGGAAATAGAAGAGTCCTGAAAACCCACACAGTGGTTGAAAGAATAATATGTAAAAATGTTTGACCCACAGAAAGACTCCAACCTTAACAACTCAGTTTCCAAGCAACTTACCACCTGGATAAGGAATTCCACTGGAAAGCCTCCTAACGTCTCCGTGTCAGAGCCAGAAATTTTACTTCTCCAAGGTGACTGTCCTAGTAAAGGATCACCATCCTGAGAGTCAGAAGGAATCATCTAATCATTGATTGTATTTTTAAAGTGAAAGTTCTGTTTAATAAAATTACATTAAAAACCAGTAATGAAAAAACTATTTTCAGAATTGGAAAAACTATTTGCTTATTTAATATCTGCCAATTAGTTCAATATAATATAGGCAGCTCAAGCTGAAGTAGTTGTAATGTGTGCTCCATGAGAACACAGTTTCTGTATTACTTACTGTAATTGGTGACTGGAGAGGAGGGGTATAATGTAACCGTGGGGGGGTCATAAAAAAACGAGAAGGCCGCTGTTTTTGTCCAAAGGCAGCAATTGGCATTGTCTCATGAGGCTCATTACTCTTTGAAAGAAGAGAAGAACCATAAAACTTAAGAGAATTTATAAGCACTATATATCAACTTAAATCAGTTCAGATTGCAGTTATAGCCTTAAAAAGTCTATAGGATCTTTTTTTTTTTTTTGGTTTTTCGAGACAGGGTTTCTCTGTATAGCCCTGGCTGTCCTGAAACTCACTCTGTAAACCAGGCTGGCCTGGAACTCAGAAATCCGCCTGCCTCTGCCTCCCAAGTGCTGGGATTAAAGGCGTGCACCTCCACTGCCTGGCGTCTATAGGGTCTTTAACATGCAAGGCAAGTATTCATTGAGCTGTATCTCCAGCACTTATCTATCTATCTATCTATCTATCTATCTATCTATCTATCTATCTATCTATCGTGTCAGACTGGAGATGTAGCTCAGTGATTCAATGATCACTAACCTTGGATTCAATCCACACCCAAAGCACACTCACAAATTTAAGTGTGAACATGCACACGCATATTCATGGATGCACACATAAGTTCCACATTACAAAATCAAGACTGATAAGTACTTCAGCATGTTAATCTGTATTAGAATATCAAAAGATGTAGATTCTAGTCTCCATGTGATTTATAAACAAACAAAAACACAAACAAAATAAAAAACCCAGCTTTAGAGCTTTGAGTAAGTTAATGAATAGTGTGGCAATTTTATCATGCAAAAAGTGAAGGTACAGTGGGTACAGGCACCTGCCCCACACCTGAAGACCTGAGTTAGATTCCTAGGAGTCACATGGTAGAAGAGAACTGACTCCCTCCCAAAGGTTATACTTTGACCTTCAAACAAGTGTTGTGGTCTGCATGAGCATGTATAATGTGTACTCACGTATGCACGCACGCACGCAAGCACACACGAGCGAGCGCGCGCGCGCACACACACACACACACACACACACAAACACACTAAAAATGTAATTTACAGCTGGGTGGTGGTGGTGCACACATCTGATGGCAGCACTTGGGAGGTAGAGGCAGACAGATCTCTGTGAGTTTGAGGCCACCCGGGTCTACAGAGTGAGTTTCAAGGCTACACAAAGAAACCCTATCTTGAGCCACCCCCCCCCCCCAAAGTAATTTTAAAAAATGAAGGTGCTGATTCACTGGGTGGATAAAGCAAAGGAAGAAATCCTGGCTTTTGGAAATAAGACTTAAGTAGAGTTCTTCTCCAGGGGATCTAGTTTATAGGGCTGGGAAATCCTAAGGATCTTTACATTGAAACCTTCTCTCATAAAAGACAACATAAAGAAAATACTAAAATAATTAAAAGCATAAAATACAAATATACTATAAAACATTTTAATTAAGTTTAATAAAACATTACTCACAAGAACTTCATAGTCAGGAATGGTGTGAGTCCCAAGCCCTGTCCTATCGAAAGTTACTCTGTAAGTAGCATTAAGAGTGTCCACAGCATCTATCTGTCCAGTAAACAGACCATCATGAATGCCACGTAATCGCGCTGAAAAGAGAAGCAGGCGTTATACTTACGACACATAAACACTTGTCAAACAAGACTATTCTAAGCATACACTTTAAACCTTAAAAAATACAGTGTCGCTGTCTACTAGTTTTAACATGACTATGTACTTTATATTTTAGGTTTAGAAAATTAATAGTTTTTTAAACAAAAACAAAATTGAAATGATGATCCTTAATTTGACACATAAAAGAAATCATATAGCTACCAAACAGACTAAAGAAAAGACCACCATTTACAGTATGAATCCCTAAAAACTAGCAAAATAACTCTGGATATCATACTTTTAAGCAACATATTAAAAGCAGTTTATTTCAACTTTAAACAGGTCTCATGTATCTTAGGTTACTCTCAAACCCACAATACAGCTAAGGATAACCTTGAACTTCTGATTCTCCTGCCTTCACTTGTATAGAAGTATCATTTAATTCTGGTCTGAAGGGACAGCATATGAAAATCACTTAAAAAAAAAAAAAAGTGGCATTGAAGGCAAAATTTCCAGTAAGGTACATTCCCAGCCCTTTTCTATTTTGAGGCAAGGTCCTGCTATGTAGATAAACCACGCTGACCTGAGCTTCCCATGGAGCTAGGATAATAGTCCTTTGCCACTATGTCTGACTACTTTAGTTCATACTGTAGTAGATACTACTGAATTAATACATATTGTTTAATGTACTTATTTTTATGTGTATGAGTGTTTGCCTACACGCATGCCTGGTGCCCTCATAGATTAGAAACAAGTATCAGATCCCCCTGGAACAGGTTGTGAGCCACTGTGCAAGTGCTGGGAACTGACCCCAGAACTTCTGCAAAAGCTGCAGGTCCTCTTACCCTAAACCATCACACCGGTCCACTAATATTTCTTCCCCTTAGTGCACTGCTGCAGAGGCAGTTATGCTTCCCCAGTGTGGAATCTACATCATCTGGGTTACAACTGAAGAGACTCATGACTAAGCTTGTTTTTACTTACCTGTAACTTTGGTTCCAATAACCAGGGGTAAAGGAATTTCATCGGGGAGATCTTTGAACTGAGAAACATCTGCAACTTTCCTTTGTTGTAACAGCCTGATTTTCTGCCGCTTCTGTTTTAAGGCTGATCTCTCTTCCTCAAAAAATGCAGAAGAACATCTAGAATAAATTACAAATATCATATAAACTAAGCTAGGCCAGGCTAACGTTATAGTACACACCTGTAATACAAACACAAGTACTAGAAATATAATAAATTATGTTGCAAGTGTATAATCAGATAAATTCTGCAGGGTCAGAAGTTAAAGTACTTGCTGTGTAAGCAAGACTGGAGTTTGGACCCCGGAACCTATGTAAATGCTAGCTGGCCATGGAAGCCTGCCTTTAATTGTAGTCTAGAAAGACTGAGACGAGATCCCTGCAGCAAACTGCAGGAGTTCTCAATGAGTAAGGTAAGGCTGAGTATGGTGGTGCATGCCTTTAACTTAGCCATGCTGAGGCAGGTGATCTATGTGAGCTCAGGGCCAGTCTGGTTTAAACTGAGTTCCAGAACAGCCAAAACTATACAGCAGAGAGACCCCATCTCAAACAACAGTAACAAAACAAGAATAAGGTCAGATGAGGAAGACTCCTCTTCACACCTCCACACATGCACATACATGAAGGGAGAAAAGATGAGCCCAGCTGCCAAGCGTGGGTTTAATCCCTACTGCACACATGGTAGAAGGAACATCCAGCCCCTAAGATGTTTTCTGATCTCCAAACCCATAATCAAATAAGCGTAATAAAAAGACATGTATATTGTCTTTTCTGATATGTATATTGTATCTAAGCCTTAAAACCCAAACCACACTCAGGACAATGTGCATACACTCCCCGACATTCTTGATCTCACCAAATGTTCATCACAGTGCTCCTGCTTTTATAACTCCACGACTCATGAACCACTAAGTGAATTCATCTTATACACTCCTTTCTGCCCTCTGTCTACAATAAGTTTCAGATGTTTTTGACAATTTTTTTTTTTTAATTAGGGCCACAAAAACCTCATTTTTATGAAGAAAACTTATAGCCGGGCAGTGGTGGCGCGCGCCTTTAATCCCAGCACTTGGGAGGCAGAGGCAGGTGGATTTCTGAGTTTGAGGCCAGCCTGGTCTACAGAGTGAGTTCCAGGACAGCCAGGGCTACACAGAGAAACCCTGTCTCGCAAAACAAAAAATAAAAAAACAAGAAAACTTATTGAGATTGCCTTTTGTCCCTCCTAGTTCTAGAACTTACTGGAATTAAAATTTTTTTTTCAGCTCGGTATTATATATTAGACACTACCTAAAACTGGCATCTAAAACTATCTCCCTAGTAGTTTTACTGCTTCATTTTTAAAAATGTAACATGTGTGAGTGTTTTGTCTACATGTATGTATATAAGCTACATACATGCCTGATGCCTATAGAGGACAGAAGAGGGAGGGCATCGATGCCCCTGGAACTGGAGCTACAGGTGGGTATGAGCTACCATGCAGGTGCTAGGAATCAAACTTGGGTCCTCTGTGAAAACAGCAAGTACTCTTAATACCAGAGTCATCTCTCCAGCCCTACTGTCTCATTCTTAAATTTTAAAAAAAAATCTGATTCTTTTTCAATTTTTCTCTAGATTGTTGTTTGTAAGTACAAATTTCCATAACAAATCAATCCTCTACCTCCTCCATATAATTGGGAAGCATCTGCTAAATTCCTAGATATCGGTGATAGTACTATCTTTTTTCCTCCATTTATCTTTCCAGCTATATACTGTTGCCACACCATTTTAACTGTGGTTACTTAATAATCTGTGTTCCTGTTTTTTTTTTTTTTTTTTTTTGGTTTTTTTTTTTGGTTTTTTGGTTTTTTGTTTTTGTTTTTGTTTTTTGTTTTTTTTTGGTTTTTCAAGACAGGGTTTCTCTGTGTAGCCCCTGGCTGTCCTGGAACTCACTCTGTAGACCAGGCTGGCCTCGAACTCGAACTCAGAAATCCGCCTGCCTCTGCCTCCCAAATGCTGGGATTAAAGGCGTGCGCCACCACCGCCCGGCTTCTGTGTTCCTGTTCTTGTACTGTCACTTTGATATATACATGTACCACACGCATGCCTGGTCCTCAAGAGGGCAGAAGGGGACACTGGGTCCCTGGAAATGGAGTTACAGATGACTGTGAACCACCACGTGGGTGGAAGAGCAGCTGATGCTCTTAACTGCTGAGTCACCTCTTCAGCCCTTGGTACTATCAATCTTAATGACTATTTTAATATGTTAGCTGATACCTGATAAATGTTCTTCATTTGTTTTTTCAGACTTTCTCTACTTGATTTCTTCCCTAGCAAATAGAAATTTGAGGAGAGGAGGACTGGAGGGTAGGAGTCAGGGTTTTCACTCTGTCATCCTTACTGGCCTGGAACTCACTATATAAGTTATGCTAGCCTTGAACTGAGAGATCTGCTACCACACCTTTTATGGGAATACAGAATTTAGCATTAACTCGTTAATTTAAGATACTCAATCTTCCTTTTCAAGATCATGTGCTCTTCATATCTGTTCACATGTATCACATGTTTACTATTGAGTTCCTTCCTGATAGCTTTACTTTTCCCCTTCCTTTTTATATTGTAACTAAATAAAATTTCACCATTGACTCTTAAAAATTTTTCCATTTATTTGAGTGCGTGTGCATGCACAGATGCAGCATTTTCACAGGTGTGCAAGTGAGAATCAGAGCACAGCTTGTGGAGGTCCCTTCACTCCTCCCACTGTCTGTGTCCCTGGGACACAGGATTGGCAGCAAGGTCTTTACCTGCTGAGACATCTCCCGGGTTGCACCCACTGATGTTTTTAAATGTGTATACCATATATGTGTGGTGTCCAAAGAATCCAGAAGAGGAGGCATCGCATCCTCTGGAACCAGAGTTATAGACTGTTGTAAGCTGCCATGTGTGTCCTGGGAACAAAATCTGGGTCTTCTGTAAGTGTTCTTCATCACTAAACCATCTCTCCAGCCCTCAGTTGACTTCTGAAGTTAGGGTATTTCTAAAAGTTTATTGCAGTAATAATCTGTATTATAACTTGACTTCCTTAAGGAAAAAAACCTTTTTTTTTTTTTTTTTTTTTTTTTTTTGTAAAACACTTTAAGCTATTGTCTATATGTATAAACTTCTTAAAGAATAAAAACATATATTAAAGGGGGTGTGATGAGATAGTTCAGCAAGTACAATAAGCAGCTTGCCATAAAGCCTGAGCACCTGAATTTGAGCCCCAGGCTCTACATGATAGGAGATAACTGAAGCCAATTCCCTTATTTTCCTGACACACACACAAAGTAGATAAATGTGAAAACAGACACAAGACTTTATAGCACTTTTAAAATATTTTCTAGGACAATTAAAAATATTTGAGGGGGTAGACTGGGGAGTGTAGCTCAGTTAGTAGAGTTTCTGACCAGCAGGCACAAATTCCTGAGTTTGATCTACAGCACTGCATTAATAAAACTGGGCACAGCATCTCACACCTGCAGTCCCATCACTTAGATGGTGAGAAGTTCAAGATTAACCTTTTGTTACACATACCAGTTTGAGTCTGAGGCTATCCTGAGATAACTGAAACTGTGCCAGATAGATAGATAGATAGATAGATAGATAGATAGATAGATAGATAGATAGAAGACAGAATGAGTTGGTTGGTAGGGAGACAGGCATAAAAGACATAGGTAATTAAAAAAGAGTAGCACTGGGGCTAGAGAAATAAAATTTAAAAAATTAAAATAATACATCCTTAAAACAATGTTAGATATCTGTAATCTGAAAAAAATGAAATTGTGTGTTTTAGTCTAAGAATACAATGCGCCTACATTACAGTTCATTAAAATGATATATTTAACATAAGATCAATTACTCTGAAGTTATATTTTGGCACTAGTCCTTTGAAGATTTAAAAAGTCAAGGTAAAGGGCATGTGGTGGAGTGTATCTTCAATCCTAGCACTTGTGAGGCAGAGACTGGTGGATCTCTGTATGTTCAAGGCCAGCCTAGTCTGCATAGTGAGTTCCAGGCAAGCCAGGAATACGCAGTGAAAATAGTTATCACTAGTCACGATAGTAATGACGCCATCAACTACTTACTAACTTCAAACAAAACAAAAAACTTTACCTCCGAGGTTTTCCCATTAGTCTCCTGATTTTTCCCCATTCTACTCTTGTTAATTTTCTTGTTTTCAAATTAGGAAAGGATTCCTTTAGGCACACACAGAAGTCATTGTCTCCTTCAAAAAGTGGCCTGTAAAACAGAATAGATTTATGATCGTATTAATATTTAATGTGTTACCTTCCTAAAGTAAAAAAATACACCATCCAAAGCTGGGCACAGTGCTGCCTGCCTTTAACTCAGTTCCAACCTTTGGGAAGAAGAGGCAGGAAGACTAAAAGTCCAAGGTCAGCCTTGGCTACATCCCTATTTGTAGCCAAACAGTAACAAAGCAAGTTTGAGATCAACCTGGATTACAAGAAACACTGTCTCAAAAAACAAAAACAAAAGACACATTCTGATTTTTCACATCCTACTAATCACAATGTGTCAAACTTTCCCCTCTAATTCATAATCTGCAGGGCGGTGGTGGCGCACGCCTTTAATCCTAGCACTTGGGAGGCAGAGGCAGGGGCAGATTTCTGAGTTTGAGGCCAGCCTGGTCTACAGAGTGAGTTCCAGGACAGCCAGGGCTATACAGAGAAACCCTGTCTCAAAAAAACCCAAAAAACCAAAAACCAAAAACCAACCAAACAAACAAACCAAAAGAAAAAGAAAAAAAGAAAGTTCTCTTAAAACCATTAAATTTTTTTTACTCATGATTTGAGGAAAAGTCCAATTTTAACAATGATACTTAACATGACTGTCCATGAACTTCACAAGCTTTTGAGCAAGCAACTGTTTATGGAGGACAAAAAGGAAGTACAAAAAAATAAACAACTAAGCAACCACTGATAACTGGCACAGAAGATAGATTAGAATCAGAGATGTTCTTCAGCCAATCTCTATGGGCTATTCAAAATTCCTGTATAGTTAAAGTGCCTAATACTAGCTGTAAATGAAAAGATTACTCTCCTAAAAATGATTTGTCTCTTTCTCTATAGTTATAAAACAAATCTCATTTGCTGAGAGTAATTGTGCTTTGATTTAGAGTATCTTCATTCTATAGCAGTTGCTAGTTATAATACAGAAATTATGCTTTTTCATTTAAAACTTTTCAAAATGTATAACTTCTTACAGGGGCAGGAAAAGGAGAGAGAAAACTACAACGGAAATAGAAATTAATTAAACTGGAATAAGAAATAGAAAAACGAACTCCTCATTCGGTATGGCGGCATATACCTGTGTGTGGTCAGCTACTTGGGAGACGAGGCAAGAGGATCAGTTGAAGCCACGATGGGAGGCAGAGGCAGGCAGATCTCCAGCCTGCTCTACAGAGCCAGCCAGAGCTAATAAAAAAATAAATAAAAATGAATGAATGAATGAATAAATAAGTAATAAAAAAGACCATTTGCACTAGTCTTACACAGGGCCTAGGCTCAGCTGCCAATCATATGGCAGCTCACAACTGCCTATTACTCCAGTTCTAGGGGATCCTACATCCTGCCTTCTGTGGGCACCTACACACATGTGGTATACATAAAGTCATGCAGACAAGCACGCATACACATAATAAATAAAAATAAATCTTTAAAAAATGAGCCAGGACACCTAGGGTAGAAGAAAGTCAGTGAAATGACTTCTAATGATACGCTGCTATACTCATAAATTGGTGCCTGGCCCAATCGTCATCAGACTTCCTCCAGCAGCTAATGGGAGCAGATATGGAAACCCACAGTTAAACATTAGGTGGAGAGATAGTCCAAATTGGAGATCTCCATCGGGTCCCCTTGGAGCTTGGAGAACCGTGTGGAAGAGGGGGAGGAAGAATGTAGGAGCCAGAGGGATAGAGGATACTAGGAGAATGCTGCCCACAGACTCAAGTAAGCAGGGCTCAGAGGGACTTATAGACAATTATGGAGACTGCATGGGTCTGTGCTACGTTGTCTGCATTGGTTAGAGTTGTTAGCTTAAGATTTTTGTTGGACTCCTAATAGTGGGAGTGGGGGTATCTCTAACTCTTTTGCCTGTTCTTAAGACCCTTTTCTTCCTACTGGGGTTGCCTCAACCAGCCTTGATACAAGGGTATGTGCCTAGCTTATTACAGCTGCTTATACTGTGGTTGGCTGATATCCCCGGGAGGCCTGCTCTTTTCTGAAGGGAAATAGAGAAAGGATGGGGACTGGGAGGAGACGAGAGAAGGGAAACTGTGATCAGAATGTATCTGTGAGAGAAGGACAGAAATTTAAAAAGTAAAGAGAGATTTAAAGAAGAGGTGACAGCTTATAACATTTGAAAAAATTAATTTCAGTTACAGCAATACTGATGATACGAGCAATGATACCTACTTGTCTATATTTGAATAGAACCACTCGTATATGCACCATTTATGTGCTTTGGGAAGCTTGAGGAGGTTCCGCAGTCGAAAGCCGATTTTCTGGGATGCTTTCTTATCTGGTGTCGACATTGTTGCTGTAAATTTCTATATTAAAAAAAATTGAATTATAGCATTAGATAAAAATGAACACTTATAATACTGAATGCATTTATAAGAGATAGGGCTTATTTAAGTACTCAAAAAGATTCAATAATACTCAACATGGAATCTGTTACCAAACAAACCTCCTGATTAACAAAGTTAAAACCTCAGTCTGGCAGTGTGGCTCAATGATGACATAAGTTCGTGGGTCATCACCTGGTGGAAAGAGAGAGCTCTCACAAGTTGTATACATGCACACACACGTGCTAATACACACGCTAAATTTAGTTTCTTAAAAAAGCTAAGGCCTCAAGTTTTATACTCTAAACAGAAAGGGAAATACTTGCCTCCACTCTGTCTAAATTATAATATAATTTTAGTTTAGATATACAGGAAAAACAGACCCACGTGACTTCTAGACTTCAGAAAAAAAAATAGTAAGGGGTCAGAAAAAAATAGTAAGAACTTTACATGCTTGGGGTCCAGTTCACTGTTGGAGTGCTTGCCTGGGTTTTATCCCTACCAACAAACAAAACAACAACAAAATCATCAAAACACTATTGAAAAGATCAAGAGAACATATATGCACATGCAAGCAGTAGATCCATATGCAGTCAACATAAAATAATGAAGTTGTCAAAGTATAGACAGAGAACACTTTATTATACAGTACTACTAGACATTGTAGTATCTGCCTGCAATTCCAGCACCTAGCCAGAGACAGCAAGACTGATCTAACAATGCCAACATGCTCTACACAACCAGTAGAGGGGGTGGGGAGAAGAAAGCGAGCCCAAGCACCGAAAGAACATTGAAGTCAATACAACACAGTGGAATTCACGGTGGAAATGCCAGAGTGACCCGATTGGGACGCTCTTGATGTAATTCATGATTATAATAAAGCAAAGCAAGAAAGTCATGATTGCTTCCACTGATCATTCTGAGGGTGCAGGAGTCAAGGTCAGACTGTACAACATAGTGAGGATATTACAGCGATACCCTGTCTACCAGAAGAACAAAACAAAACCCCACAATTCTTAACAGAATAGAACTCCCTCGTCTTGTGGGGGAAAAAAAAAAAAAAACAGAATAGAAAGAGATGACAAACAAAATGACTTGTAGGGAAAAAACACTAGGAACTAAACGACGGAGCTAAGGCAGCACTCAGGACGAATTCAAAGGCACTGCATGTGTGCTGGGGCACACATGCTCCATGCATGGGAGCCAGAGGTGGGTGTCAGCATCTTCCTCTAGTGCTCTCCACTTTTAGAGGCAGGGTCTCTCACTGAGCCCAGACCCCAGACTGGCTGATTGCCTGTCCATGTACACACTGCCATGCCTAGGCTGGCTTTCATATAGGTGTGGGGATATCTGAACTCAGATCCTCATGCTTGTACAATAAGCACTTTACTGAGCCATTTCTTCACCGTCCTCCCACCCCCAATTTGAGTCTTCAATTTTAAGTCTAACTGTTATTAGAAAAGAGCCAGAAAGATGGCTTCTAGTGACAATTTTGGAATTTTGGTTTCTTTTAAAAAACTCAGAATTATATGTTTTCATTTTAATCACAGGCGTGGGATACAGGGCGACTTCAGGTTGTCCATGGCAGCTGACTATAATTTGCCTTGTGCTCTGATGGGGACATGATTTTGCCAGCTGCAGATAGTTTCTGTAACTGTGTGACATTTGGAACTCTGGGGACTTTTCAGAGGTTGTATAAATGTTAGGCCCTGAGGGGCAGGATGGGTTGCTGGTGGGCTGTGAACTGTTGTTGGAGAGGGTGGAAGAAAGAAGAACCTATAGAGTAAAAATGGTGCACTGGGTAAAGGGACCTCCCGCCAAGCCTCACAGCCGGAGTTCAATCCCTAGGATCCTCATGGTGGAAGAAAAGAACCAACTCACTCAAGCTGTTCTCTGATCACCACACAAGCAGTATGGCAGGCATGCACACGCTTGTGCATACATGCACACACACACACCCCAGATAGATAGTAGGTAGGTAGGTAGGTAGATAATTCTAGCTGTCCTGGTATTCACTATGTAGTAGACTGCCCTCTAACTCCAGAGGTCTGCCTACCTCTGCCTCCCAACTCCTGGGATTAAAGGTGTGCACCACTACACCTGGCAAGTTTTTTTTCCCCATAAAAATACCACAAACACACAGACTTATAAAAAGGAAAAGAAAGTCACAATAATAAATCATCTATTTCTATAAACACATAGTTAAAGTTCTGTTTTGAACTGTTTCTGAGACAGAGTCTTGCTACGTCATCCTGGGCGGCCTAGAACTTATGTATAGATCAGGCTGGCCTTGATCTCATTGTAATCCTTCTGCCTATATCTTCCCAAGTCGTTGGGCAGCAGGCATGCAATGTATAAATGTGTTAATTTTCTTAACTTTTAATTTTAAAGTTAACTTATTTGCTTATGATGTGTGGGAAAGGAAATGTCTAGAGCTCAGAAGTCAGCTTAAGGGATTTGGTTCAGTCAGTCCTAAGGACTGACCTCAGCGAGTCAGGCTTGGTAGCAGGTGCCTTACCTGCTCAGCCATCTCACTGACTCCAACATGTAAAGTTTTAAAAATATATTTAAAAGGATAATCAAACTAATCACAGGGTTTCCCTAACTTGGTGAGAAAAGGAGAATAGTGAATTAAGGTCAAAGTATATTTTTCACCTTTTTTTTTTTTAATTATAAACTCTGGGGGGCAGGGAGGGAAGGAGACAGGGTCTCAATATATTACTATAGCTAACTATAGAAATCTACTTGCCTTTCTTCCCCAAGTGCTGAAATGAAACACATGTGCCACTGTACTATTCTACCTCTTTATTTTAGAAAACATGTGTATCTACAGACTAGCTGCAAAGACAGCAGAGAATTTCCAAATGCTCCCTACTCGGCTTTCCCCATGAGATCATGTTAGGTACCCAGGATATACTTGTCAGAATCACTAACTACAATGCCAGTGCTTGGTTTGGATTTCACTTGTTTTCTTCATTTATGTTCTAGAATATAAGATAAAACACTGTATTTAGAAGGTTAACTATTTTGTTTTCAAGAGAGGGAGAAAAATAACCTCTCTAGCCCTGAGCAGCTTTGAACCTGTGGCAATCATCCTACTCCAGTCTCCCAAGTGTTAGAATTACAGGTATATAGCACCACACTAACCTTAGAAAATTAAATTTTTTTTAATGTAAAACAAGAGATATTTTAAAGGCTATTTATTTGTACTGTGCACATGTGTATGATGTGTATTTCAGTGTGTGCATGTGTGCCATAACATGTTTTGGAGGTCAGGGGAGAGTTTTCAGTAGTCAGTTCTCTCCTTCCAGTGTGAGAGCCAGGGAACTGTACTCAGACACCAGGCTTATGTGGCAGGCATTTATCAGCTGAGCCATCCCACTGGCCTAAAAATATTCTAATCATAAAAACTGCTATTTCTTTCTGTTTTTTTTTTTTTTTTTTTTTTTTTTTTTGGCCAGGGTTTCTGTGTAGTCATGGCTGTCCTGGAACTTTCACTATAGACCAAAGTGGCCTTGAACTCAGCATCTGACTGCCTCTGCCTCCCGAGTGCTAGGATTAAAAGTGTGAGCCATCATGCCCAACTACTGCTGTCACTTTCTATAGAGTTAGTTACACATATTTTTAAATGTTTTTAATGGTTCTCTGTATATGTATCTAAAATATATATCTGATAATATATATATGGAAAGTATATAAAGATCTCTCTGATTGTAATATATTCAGACTGTTAGTGGCAATAAATTATTATAAATCTTACAGATTAAATAGAATGTTCCAAATTTTAAATGTAAATACTTTTGTGGCATTAGTTATCGTTCATTCTAAGAGTTTATTCCAAAATCAGGAGAAATATTCAAAACAAAAATGTTCTAAATTGTAATGATGAACATACAACTGTGCACATATTACACATCACTAAAGTATACAGTGTTTTATGCTCTTACAATGCTGCGGGTCCAACCCTGGGCCTTAGGCAGACTATGCAAGAGCCCTAAAACTAAGCGTTGCCTTTAGCCCTTTAAAATGTATACTTTAATTAGGTAAATTGTCTAGTATGTGGATGATGTATCAATAAAACTGCTTATTTAAAATAACAATTTTTTTTTAAAGAAAGCAAAACACTAGAGACAGGTTGCCTACCATTTAAGTATCAGCCTTCACTTAATAGCTCTGTGACCTTGAGCAAGATAATTTAACTTCTCCATATCTGTTCCTTCATCTGCAAAATGGGGAGTAATAGTAATCTATTTCATGAAGACTATTGAAAATTAAATCAAAGTAATACACATGAAATCCCTAGGACAGCACCTGATACTTAGTAAACAGTCAATAAACATTAGATCGGTAATAATTTGTTAGCTGTGCATTGTGTTCTTTAAGTAAACAGATGAGCTGGGCTTGGTGATAGAGTACCGGCCTAGGATATACAATATCCTGGGTTCAGTTAGCACCAAAAAAAAACAAAAGGCAAAACCTGCCCAAACAACAATAATAAAAACCAGACAGATAAAATGAAGATTTAGAGGCTATGACTACACAGGGAAAGGAATAAGCTACATCACATAAATGACACTGATAAATTAGGGCTGTTATGGGGCTAGAGAGATGGCTTAGCAGTTGAGAGCACTTGCTGCTCTTCTTAAGGACCCAAGTTCGATTCCCAGTACCCACATGGCAGTTCACACATGTCTGTAACTCCAGTTCTAGTGGATGCAGACATACATGCAGGCAAAATACTCATGCACATAAAATAATAAAATAAAAATAGTTAAAACAAAACAAAAAACTAGAGTTATTAGGACTAAGGAAGAGAAATGGGCATAAAATTTTTTTTTACATATTTGAGAATGCTGTCTTTTATTTGTCCCGTGTTCTTTGGTATAATTGCCCAGAAATACAAGAGACTGTAACTCAGTCCTAGAAGATGTGCTGGAAAAGCAGGCATGGTTAGAACTGGATCAGAACAGCTCCAGTCATAAAGACCAAACTTGTTATAGTTGCAACTCATTCAAACTATAATAGCAACACAGCTTTGTCAAAGCCTAACAGCTGATATTTACCTAGCTTTTAAAATCCATTTGACGTTGTGTCCAACACCTACCAAATCAATACACTGCATTTTACTTTCAATGAAACCACGTTTACTGTGCTTCTCAGGAACTTGTATACATTTGTCCTTGATGCTTTAGGAGTTCAAGATGTACTCTGTTCATTCTATGGAACATGATATTTTATCATTATAATCATCATGAAGAAGTTGGTCGTGGTGGTGCACACCTATAATCCTAACCTTGGGATCTGAAGCAAAGAAGACTGAGTCTGAGGCCAGCCTGAACTAAATGCTAAGTTCTGAGCCAACCAAACTACAGAGAGATTTCTGGTCTCGATACTCAAGAGATTTTTAATAGGGTATACTGCAGATCATGCTTTTGCTTGATAAATAAATCACCTCAACTTTAATTCACTGTATTGAAAAATCTTATATAATGCTTTAGGGAAAATAATGAAAGGATAAGAAGTTATATCAGAAGTTACAAAGTTGGTCTGAAAACCTACATAATTGTTAAAGATCATATTTTCTTTATTTTATTTTATATATGTGGATATACTGTCACTGTCTTCAGACACAGAAGAGGGCATCAGATCCCAGTACAGATGGTTGTGAGCCACCATGTGGTTGCTGGGAATTGAGCTCAGGACCTCTGGAAGGGCAGTCAGTGCTCTTAACTGCTGAGCCATCTCTCCAGCCCCCATATTTTCTTATCTAAGTTTCATTCCTTTATTACACGCACCCTGTGACTTTAAATTTTTAAGTTACATTTTTTTACTTTCTCTCTCTCTGTGTGTGTGTGTGTGTGTGTGTGTGTGTGTCTAGAGGACAACCTGCAGGTGTCACTTCTCTTCTACCATTCCAAGTACAGAACTCAGGTTATCTGGATGAGCCAGGTTGTGGTGGGCAAGCCTTTTATCCCAGCACTTGGGAGGCAGAGGCATGTGAGTTCACGGCCAGCCTGGTCTACAGAGCTAGTTCCATGGCAGCCAGGAATACACAAAGAAACCCTGTCTTGAAAAAAAATAAAAATAAATAAGGATAAATTCAACAAAAATAAAACAACTCACTGGTAGAGTACTTGCTAGCATATGTGACACCATAGTGATCCACAGAACCTCTCCCCAGAAAACAATAAATTAAAAATACAAAAAAGGAAATGCTATTTCACCCTGCATTGTTTTCTCCTCTGGATAGTCTTTATTATACTGATAAAGTCAAACATGTTCCATCACTTATTTCCACAAAAAATTCAAAGCTCAACACACATCACCAAGCCTATTTTATTTAATGTCCACTCCCTTCATGCTTAAAGAATCTTGAGTGGCTTCCTACCTAGTTTAATGTCAACCAACAAAACATTGAATTTTCTAAGTTAGTAAAGATAATTGCTGAGCAGCAATACTGACTTAAAGAATGCTGTTCAAAATGTAACAGAATAAATATGAACTTCAGCACATTACACAATCATTCATATCCTTCACATGAAATAAAACTGTAATACACACACACCTGTGGGACCATTGCAACTCTCTGGTTTCTTTTAGGTGACTTTGTATTTATTTGTCTGTCATCTTCATCAGAAAAGAGTCGACTTCTTTTTGAATTTCTGAAAGGCTATAATAAAATTTTTTTATTTAATAAATATTTCTCATTTTTGTTCCAAAATGCAAATCTGAAAAAAAAAAACCAGCTAGATTATCAGCAGTATGAAAGCACACAAAGCCAAATGTAAACATCTTGAAATTAACAAAGTGTTTAAATAGATATTTCTGCAATGATAATTAACCGAAAACTGGAACCCACATCTCTATAGCCCACATCACTGGCAGCCTTGCATGGTGAAGGTAGGAAAATATGTTCTGGAAATTCCAGTTTAAATTCTGTTGGTCAACATTAAGTGTCTATTACATGATGTCTGCTGCAGAGGGTTGGACTAGACAAGAATATTAAATCACTTGAGAAAAGTATGCCTAAATGACTTTAGTACTATACTACATCTGATGTCAAAAGTTTACCAAATTCGTTACTGTACATAAAAAAAAAAATCCATGATATATAAGAGATAATTGATAACTATCTTTAGAACTAAAAACCTGTAAATATCAAAAGTATATGGTACTATCCCAGCACTCAGGAGCCAGAGGTAGAGGTAGGTATATTCCTGTGAGTCAGAGGCAATCTGGTTTACATAGTGAGTTCCAGGCCTGTCAGGTCTACACAGTGAGATTGTCTGTAAAAATAATAATGCTAAGATGTCTGTGTGTGATGCTTAATGGTGACAAGTAAATACCTAAGTAAGATCAATACTGCTCAATGACACATTAAAATGAATACCTACAGTTGGTAGTTTTTTTGTATGTGAACTTATCCACCACAAGTGTACAGTTCAGTGAGGATTCTCTAGCACAAAGGAGCTCTCCTTACCATTTCTACAGCAGGGCCCGCATTCCTGCCTTTCCAAACAGGAGTTTTCTGTAAAGAACTGTACTTTTCATTCCATGTGTTAGATAAACTTCCCTCTGCAATGAATAATTAATACTGATAAAATTTAAGATTAGCTCACAAATTTTATATCATGAACACGAACCGTTTAGTAGCAGTAAACACATGAAATATATGTTAATGTGAAAAAGTTACAATGTGACTGTAGTAATTTCAGTTTACTACAAACCAACCATATCTCAGGCCAGAGATGGCTTAGGAGAAAAGCGCTTGCAGAGAAACTGATGAGCTGAGTCGAGTTCAATCCCTAGTAGCCACAGTGGAAGGAGACCAGTGATTCCTGAAAGCTGCCCCCGACCTCCATTAAGCACTCTGGAGCACCCATCCACACTCACACAATACATTTTTATTTAATCTCATTAATTTATTTATGTACATGGACGTGTTGCTGCCTGTATGTCTGAGCACCACATGAATGCCTGGCACCTGCAGAGCCAGGAAAGGTGGTTAGATCCTTTGCAAGGGAGTTACAGATGGTTGCACCACTGGGTACTGGGAACTGAACCAGGGTCCTCTGGAAGAGCACTCTTGACCACTGAGCCATCTCTCTAGCCTTCCACAATTAAACATTAAACATTAAAACATTAAAAAACCAAAAACTTCACCTATTCTTTTAATAAAGTGACAAAGCAATGCATCTTAAAAGTACTGCATTTCTATACAAAACATACCAGTTTTTGTTTTGGATGTAGGTTTTTAATAATTCTTCCATTCTGTTAAGAATGATCTCATTTTTTTTTTTTAATTCTAACTGAAAGTAGGACAATGGAAAATAAAAAATAAAACCCTCTAATTCTGAATTTAGAGGCCATTCTTTTGTTTTTGCTTTCTGAGACATGATCTCATTGTTCCCCTGGATGGCCTGGGATCCACTGTGGCTGAGGCTATGGAGCTGAGGCTGTCCTTGAACCTGTAGCCACCCTTTTGCACCTATGTTTCCCAAGTGATGGACTACAGCATGTGCTATACACCTAGCTACCTAAAGGAGCTCATTTCTAAATGAGTTTTGCTTCAATATGTGAAACACAGCAGAGGAAAATGTATGGGGTGGTGTTGTGGGACATCCCTATAGCCCAGACCTACCTCAAACTCACAGCAGTCTTCCTGGCCTTAGCCTCCCTCCGCAACAGCTCTGATTACAGGCATGAGGCACTACGCTTGGCTGGTTTTCTTTCTTTTTTTTTTTTTTTTTTTTTTTAAAGTGCCATAGTGAGAAGGGGGAAGTGTAGAACAGGAGTTCACTCTGTAACTGGCTGTGAACAATCAATTGAGAGAACTCACTACCTTTGGACCAGCCCTTCCTGAGCGCCGCCGCCCCCCCCCCCTCGGCTGTTTTTCTTAATTCAAAGAAATGTCTTTGGAGTTTTTCAAAAACCAAAAAAAGTCCTATCAATTAAATGATTAGACATATGGAATAAAGAAGAATAAGTTTAAGTTTTGTAAAGAATCATGTTTAAATACAGGCATATGTTTAAATGTAGATGCAATAAAACTGAAGATTAATATATATAGGATAGTTCTTATTTTTCTATAGTTGCATACCAGCATTCTCTAATTTTCTTCTCTAAGAAATGTTAGTTGGAGTAGGTGTGGTGGTGTTCTGGGATCCTAACACTAGAAAACCTGGGACAGGAAGATTAGCAGTTCAAGGCAAATCTTGGCTACACAGGGATCTATCTTGAGGCCAATCTAGGCTCCATGAGTCCTGTCTCAAAAGCCAAAATAATCAAGAAGCCTAATATTGTGTTGCATTCTTGTAATCTTAGTACTTGGGAGGCAGAGGAAAGATTACCAAAGTTTGAGGCTGGTTTGGTCTATATACTGAGCTTCAGGCCAGTCAGCACTACATAGTGAGATGTTCTCTCAAAAACCAAACCACAACACTCTAAGTTAGATGGAGGCTAAGGCAGAAATAGTTCCTTAAGATCAATGTTGCTACCACTACCTCCTCCTCTTTTAGAAAAATGTCTCTCAGAGTTCAGAAAACATGCAATATTCTTTTTTTTTTTTATTTTGTCTTTTTTTTTTCTTTCAGAACTGAGGATTGAACCCAGGGCCTTGCACTTGCTAGGCAAGCACTCTACCACTGAGCTAAATCCCCAATCCCAATATTCTTTTTTTAAATTACTTTTATTTTTTTTTTTTTACAATCCAGTTGTTACTGCCCTTTCATCAATGTAATGTTCTTAAAAGAAAATTCTGTAAAAAAACAAAACAAAACAAAAACCCAAAAAACCAACACTGATGTAAGCTCAGCATAGGCTTCCTGACTGTTTTTACAGCAATGGTACTGTGCTGAGAGCTCAAGCAAGCACTCTACAGCCGAGCTCCGCCCCCAGCTTGGTTAAGGTAGTCTTTAAATGAGGCTACAATGACTCTCAGTAGGAGACAGAAGCAGGTGGATCTCTCTGAGTTCTAGACCTGCCTGGTCTACACAGTGAGTTGCAAGCCATCTCAAAAAACAAAAACAAAGGAAGATATTCTTTCATTAATAATTTTAGAAAATTAAAATTTTAGGGAATTTTTCTTAATTACTAACAAATAAAGATGCATTTTTCCTGTAAAAGCATACAAATTTAAAATTATCAGTGAAAAGTCAATACTTACAAGATACAGTTAAGTTACGAAAAGAATAACAGAAAGGAAAATATATTCAAATTGTGATGCATATCTAGAAAGGCATAATTCTTACCTTTTAAACTGACAAGGGCTTTTGCTGAAGAGCCTGAAAGTAAAAATAAAACAAATCAGCCAGGTGTGGGGGTACGCACCTTTAAAGACGGGTCTCTGTGAGTTCCAGGCCACCCTGGTCTACAAACTAGGTTCTAGGTCAGCCAATGCCAAATATTGAGACCTTGTCTCAAAAAAAACAAAAACAAAAACAAAAAACAAAACAAAAAAAAACCCACAACAAGCCAACTAACCCAAATCAATAAATATTTCATAATCAAGGTTGGCTTGGGTATAGCAGTGCTCCATTTAGTCTGAGCAACGGTGGGTCTGACAAGGCGGTTGGATACAGAGGAAGCATCCGCAGTGGCTCACATCTATAGTACAAGAGAGACAGAGGGCTGACTGTCATAGGTTCAGCCTGAGCTCCATGCTGAGTCCCACTACAGCCTGGCCCTGTCTGGGAAAGGAAAGGAATAAGTAGCCCGGTGTTCAAGACAGGCCTGTGGAAGTTGTGACAGCAGTTAGAAATTATTCTAAGAGAGAAAAATGTAGAAAAAGAAGAATGAGTACAGATAGAAGTTATTGTGCATCCTCATTCAAAAGTACTCTAGCACTGGAGGAACAGAGAAAGAAAACTCATGTTATTGGAACAAAAATCAGAAGGTGTAACAGAATAAACAGAAAATAAACATGATTCAGAGGCTGTCAGAGCTGAAAAGTCCCTTAAAAGTCCTGAATGCAGATATGTGCAATGCTTAAGGATCTATTCAGGAAGCCGGGCAGTGGTGTTGCACACCTTTAATCTCACCACTTGGGAAGCAGAGACAGGCAGATCTTTGATTTTGAGGCCAGCCTGGTCTACAGAGTGAGTTCCAGGACAGCCAGGGCTACACAGAGACAACTCAAAAACAAACAAGCAAACAAACAAAAAACCCAAACAAACAAACAAAAAACCCAAAACTCACAGCAAACAGGAAAGTAGATTCCCGAACACCCAAGGAGGACTAGCATAAACGTCGAGGGAGTCACCAGACAAAGCTCTCCAGGGATCCACGGCAGATAACCCACTGAGATACAGAGCTACAGGGTTGCTGACAGTGAAGGGTAGATCTATGAATGGTGGAAATAAGAGATTCTATAGGGGAAAGAATTTTTGAAGTTTAATGTTTAAAGGCCATAAACTCATGGGTAAAAGAATAGGGGGGAGGGAAGCCATAGGGCCAGGGAGTACCTGCCTATTATGTTCAACCACTAGTAACACAGATAAAAATTCTACTAGAAGACTTCAAATAAAATACAACCAAGAAGTTCGAGGCCAGCCTAGTCTTCAGAGTGAGCTCCAGGACAGCCAGGACTACACAGAGAAACCCTGTCTCAAAAAAAACAAAAAAAAAAAAACCAAAAAAACAAAAAAACAAAAAAAAACAACCAAGAAACAGTAAGGCAGACAGAAAATATAGCCATGATACAAGGAAAACACAGTTCATTCCAGGAAAACATGGGTATATACTAAGTGCTGTCTGCATGGTAGTTCTTACTTAGGCAATAGAGACCTCACAGAAATGCGCCAAAGTCCATGTTCTCCTGGAGCTTCTGTTCTAGTTAGGAGGGCAAGGAAAAGTGCAAGCCCGTGCTGATGAGCTATGGAAAAGTGACTGACAGTGGAGTGTGAGAGGAAGGACTGTTTTTACATAAGGTATGTAAGGCACTCATGAATCAGCTTCTCTGAATGGGTCATTTGAACAGGATCTGAGAAAGTGGTGTAAGTTACAAGGGCACCCACCTATTCCACAAAGGTGTGGCCCATACCTTGACGATTCTGGTTTACTACCTTTAACTCCTTGTACCTTTTTTTGAGGCAGTACAGTGATAACAGGAGGGATGACTCTGCAGCTAAAAATGTGCACTGCTCCTGTTGAGGAACCAGGTTCGATTCCCTCACCTGTGTTGGGCAGCACAGACCATCTATAGCTCCAGCTCCAGGGGCATTTGAAGCCTCTGGCCTCTTCAAGCACCTACTACACTCACACGCACATACCATACATATAACTCCTTAAAAAGACAGCATAGGGCCTAGAACACTGAGGCTGGCTACGGCTTAGATCTTGGCGCTGTTACTTCCTTACTATGTTATTTCCCACACAGCACCCTGACTCCCTGTGCTGCTGCTTCTTCATGTGTAAAAGGAGTGTAAACAGATAAAGCACAAATGTTCACAACAGAGTGTACAACACGTGGCTAATTTTCAGATGGGCTCACATTACATTAACTGACCAAATTACTCATCTGTTCAAACATAGGAATTTACAGGCAGGTGAACGTGGTTAAGTTACAATCCTGCTCTAACCAGTTCCATTTATTCAACATTCAACCAGTTATTTACTGACTGCTTTCCATAAGCAGTGTTAAAGCTGAGGTCACCACCAAAAGCCTCCATCTCAGAGAGTTTGTATCCTAGTGGAAAGAGACATACAACAAATAACTACACGAGACAGTAATTATACCTCATGACAGTTACTACACAGGACATAAACAGGAGGCAGAGAAGCTTCCAAGGAAACAACGTCTGAAAAGAACTAACCATAAAATCAGGAAGAACAACCTCCCACCCCCATCATAAAAGTGGGGGAAGGGATGGGGGTCACAACATGGAGACCAGGCAGAAGAAACATAGCCAAAAAAAAAGAAAGAAAGAAAGAAAGAAAGAAAGAAAGAAAGGAAAAAAAGAAAAGAAAAGAAAAAAAGAAAAACAAGAAAAGAAAAGGAAAGAAAGAGAAAAAAAAAAAAAAACCCGAGAAGTTAGTTCAAATCGAATACTACACAGGGAATCAGCCACTGTGCTTGGGGAGCCGGTGTAGAGATGAAAGCTGGGCTGTGCTTAGAGGTGGGAGTGCAGGCGTGTTCCTAGTTCCGTCTGAATTACTGCGACAGGACTATGTGACTAAACTACTTCACATTGGGAAGATTTATTTTGCTCAAGGTTTCAGAGGGTTCATTCACCTCATCATGGTCTGGAGGGTATAGAAAGCAGAGAGCTGATGACGGCCAGGAAGAGGAGAAAAGGGAATACAGAAGATGGTAGGGAAACACAAAACTACCAAGGGCCAACCCCACTGACCTACTTTCTCCAACAAGGCCCCACCTCCTACCTTTCACCGCCTCCAATAATGCTAGCATGTGAATCCACAGGGATGAATCCATTTATTAGGTAAGAACCTCGTGAGCTAAATGTTCCTAAAGGTGTGTGTAAGGACACACCAGGTGTGCTTTACTGATCTCTTAAGTATTTCTCCATGCAACCAAGCTATCAAAATTAACCATCACCCTAGGCATGAGGAAAAGACCTGAGTGGCTCAGCTCTGGTGGGCTGCTGACCAACAACTGTGTGACTGCAGGAGAGACAGCCCTGAGAAGTTGCACGATGGATGTATGGAACACTTCAAGAAGACACACTTTGTTAGAGGACAAAAAAATAACCACAAAATCTTAAACTGGGGGCTGGAGAGGTGTTGGCTCAGCAGTTAAGAGCACCTTTTGCTTTTTCAGAGGACTGGAGTTTAGTTCATAGCACCCATGCTGGGTAGCCCACAAATGCCTGTAACTCCATCTCCAGAGGCATCCAATGCCTCTGGCCTCTATTTGTACCCTACAGACATGCACAGACCCACATGCAGACATACATATATATATACACATACATACACACACACACACACATATAGCAAAAATATATTTTAAAAAATCTCAACATGATATTCTAAAGAATAAGAAGTTAACTGGAAGTGGGGAGCAGCCTAGAAAACAGCATATGCCTGTAGCACAAGAAAGAAAAACAGTCCAATTAACTCAGAGAGAATGAGAAGAGAGGTACAAAATAAATGGGGAAGTGGGAGCAGACAGGAAACATGGGTCTTAGAGCTAGCTACTAAAAGGTTTTAAACCGAGGGATGGCTAGGAATGATGGCACACACCTGCAATCCTAGCAATCAAGAAGCAGAAGCAGGAGAATTACTGCAAGTTCGAGATCAGCATGGTCTACAGACTGAGAGTCTGGCTAGCCAGAGACATACATGGAGACTCTGCCTCAAAAATTACAATATAAGGTAACAGGAGGACGACATTTCTGCTCTGAAAGGACCCCTCTGGCCCACTCTGGGAGGCAGTGGGTTACTGTAATGGTGACAACATTAGGCTAGGTGATTGTAAAATTTAAGAATTGAGACACATCCAGAGGTAAGCTCCAGGACTTAGTAAATGCTTAAATAAGCGAAGTGGGAGGAAAACAAAGATAACTAGGTTTCTCCTCTGTCACAGGGATACACAATGTAACCGTTCACTAAGACCAGGGCCTCCTAGAAGCACCTGTGTGCTAGGGTGGAATTCTGAGATAAATTCTGAAATCTCTTAAGTTTGATCCGTCTGCAACATCTAAGAGATGTAAAATAACAAGAGTTCAAGATCAAGAGCTTAGAGCAGATTGTGCTCTCATGTAAAACCATGTACTTACATCAACTGAAATAAAGATCAAATGAACAGAAAGCAAAAGGGGCTATATGTGTGTATATAATTCTTTTTTAAACACCTAGTAAGTACGCAGGAAATGATGCTTTTATAATGGATGTTTGTTACAAAAGCTATTAGCTAATATACCATATAGCTCCCATAACTAAACTGTAGGAAAAGACAAATCTTAGTGTTTTTTCATATTAAACTGAAATTATTTTCTTTTTCTTTTCCAAGATCATGCTCTATTTTAATTAATAATAATATTCCAAATTCAGTTCCATTTTAGTCAAGTCTTTAAAGTCTATTTGTGTCATTGCTAACAAACCAAATATGCAATTCCTGCTTTTGACAAAGCTGTAGTTCAGCTAAAGACACACACACCCCTCCCCAACCAAAGTACCAGAGACAATGCATGGTAATATAAACAATTAGATTATATATAGTTTTAACAGTGTAGCTGATATCTGAACCTCAATGTAAACCCCAAGTTTGTACAAAGAACAGCAGTAAGAAAATATTTTTCCTAAAGGTATGCTCACAGACACACCTAGGTGTGCTTTACTGATCTCCTAGGTATTTCTCAATGCAACCAAGCTATCAAAATTAACCATCACCCCAGGCATGAGGAAAAGACCTAAGTGACTCAGCTCTGGTGGGCTGCTGACCAACAACTGTGTGACTGCAGGAGAGACAGCCCTGAGAAGTCACACAGCATACTCATCACGGAAAAATCTTACAGTACAGCCCAGGCTGGCCTCGAACTCAGAGTTATCCTTTTGTTTCAGCACACATCACTGTGCCCAGCTTAGAAAAAAAAATCTCTTCAGATGGCAGGTGACACTCTGCTTATTAGGATTGTCTTTATTTGCAAGCATCTTAAATAACAATGAACCATATTCTCCAAACAATGAGCTCATGGATAGTCTATAGATAATGCCCCATCAATACAGTAATCGCTAGCTATCTAAATATAAGTCAAGATTAAATAAAAATAAAAAGCCAGTGCCTGAGCCATTCTAGTTACAGATGACTGCCAGTTACTCACTGCACACTAGAAGAGTGGACATCTCCATCCACCACCGAGAGAGAGTTCTTTTGAGACTTAGCACTAGTATAAACCAAAATTAAAACACAAACACTTTGAATACAAGTCTTCATCAGCACAGCAACCTGAACTTTTGACTTAACAGTATATTAAGGAATAAATGATCTCAAAGAAAACAGAATTAGTAGGAGTATCTCTCTTTTAAAGGCATATTTGTGTTGCCCACAGATACGACTTACAGAGTTTGAGCTTTTTCTTTGCCTTTTGAACTGGGTTTCTCTGTCCTGCCTTCCTATTGGGGCACCCCAAATGGTTAAAAAACAAAACACTTCTATGTTATAAAAATGATACAATTGTTCTAAATACAATTGCTCAGTTTTGAGGTTTGTTTGTTTTCCAAGACAGGATTTCTCTGTGTAGCCTTGGCTGTCCTGGAGCTTGGTGTGTAGACTCTGCTGGCCTCGAACTCGGAGATCCACCTGCCTCTTCCTACCAAGCCGCTGAGACTGTATGTGCACCACCACACCTGCGTACCTTTTGTTGCATACCCTGTCCAAGGGCTACACATACATACCACAGAGTACGTGTTGATTCAAGGCCATTTTGTAATTAAAATGTCTCTTAATAATCTGTGCAATATGAAAATTACAAAATTGTTCCCTTGTCCTTAGGTCGCAGAATAGGTGTTTTCGCTGTCTGAGGACCGGTTAGAGGCTGTGAGGTTAAGTGAGGCGAGGCACACAGGAGTGGATGTCAGGCTGCGGTGCTCACATCCAGGAGTAAAGCCCACCCCACATTCTCAAGACACATCCACTCAGGAGCAAGTCTGGCAATGGGGCTACCTCAGCACTGTCTCCCGGCTGGATCGTCTCCGAAAAGGTCCGGGGCCACCTGTAGTCCCAGGGGAAGGGGCCAAGCCTGTGTGACACGGAAGAAAACACTTCCAGGATGGACGCGAGGGATCGGGGGAGCGATTACAAGTGCCCGCAGAGGCAGGAGCTGTCACCGGAGCGGATCGGAGGCCGGGGCATGAAGAGGGGCTGTGCCCAGGTGCCCAGCCCTAGCCCTCCCGGCCCCCGACAGGCGAGTTACATAACCGGGCGGGCCAGGAGGACGGCGCCCGCGACTGGGGGCCGCTCTTCGCCCACCTCGGCCGGCGACAGCAGTGGCTCCGGGAGAGCAGCTGCCGACTCCGTCAGGACAGGCTGGACTCCCGGGCTTTCAGTTTCCGGCGCCGGCGCTCGCACAACCCCAGAAACAGACACACAGACACCATAACAAAGGCGGCGACGCGGCGGCAGCGCCTGAGTAGGAAGACTGGGGACCGCGGTGGGCTGGCAGCCAGCCCACCTGCCCGGCCACCGGACTCGGCCGGTGCGACCTCGGGACAGGCAACCGACGGGAAGGAGGGCTGCCCTGAGAAGCTACTTACTCTCGTCAGGCAACTGGTCGAGCTCCGCCATCTTGAACGAGCCGCGCCGCTTTTTCAAAGGCTGCCCGCCCCGGTGCATTGTGGGGCGGAGACTGTCTGCGAGGGAGGTTCGAATGAGGAGCTCGCGGCCCGCGGCGCCTGCTCCCGCCAGGCCGTCCGGCTCCGCCCGAGCCCGGCGGGAGGGGGCCTCCGGGGCCGCGCCTGCACCCCGGGCCGGGTCTGAAGGAGGGCAGGGGACGTTTCGCCCGGAGGCCCGGCAGGGCCGAGCGCGCGGGGGGCGCGGCGCCAGCCCCGATGCGCCCGCCCGCGCCGCCCCCCTCGCCTGCGCTCGCTCCCGGCGCGCGGCCCGCGCTGCGGCTGCGGGAACTGCAGGCTGTTTCCTGAGAGGAGCGGGAAGGAGGCCCGGGCGGGTGGCGCGGCGGACAAGACCTGGGTTCCTGGTCGCTTTGCACGGAGGGGGCTCTGCCCAAAGTAATGTCCGCTCGGCTCCCCAAACCGCGTCTCTCTGGCGCCTCGGTCCCTGCCCTTCCCCCCGAGTGCCCAGGCCGCGGCGTCCGCTTCGCCTGCAGGTCACAGACGCGGGGTCCGGGCGGCCCGTGCCGGAACCTGAGCTGCGAGCCGCCGGGACGAGACCTTGAGAGGTCACCAAGTTGGTGTAGGCCGAGGGCTAGCGAACTGTCCTGCTTTCTCTAATGCGCTCCAGCCGAGACCGGTAGTGATGAGGGAGCCTCACGGTGACTAAGGATGCTTGGTGAAGATACAAGTGACACCAGCCAAGTGTAATGAAACTGGATGAGAATTCTTCCCGTGCTGAAAGAAGCCCGGGGAAAGGTTTCACAGTTCTCATCTGTAACACTTACTAGTATTTAAACCACAGTTGCTTTTCCAGTTATTTTAACAAGCGTGATTGATCTCACGGGTCGGTTTTCCAAGAATTTATGAGAAGGGGGGTAGTTGGAGAATCGAGCAGTTAAAAGCATTTAAAAGAAAAAAAAAAAAAAAAAAGCAAAACAAAAACGGGCGGATGGGTGAATCCATAAACTAAAAAGTTAAAAGATGGTGTAGTGCGGTGAGAACACATCTAGACAGGCCAGCCCAGGCTAAGTTGTACTTGGTAAGAAGAATAAAGCTAGGTCTTAAGTCGTACGAAGAGCAGGCTTTCATTTCAGTTCTAGCAGGTTGGAGAAAGACAAGAATCTTGGGGGAGCAATAGAGAGGAAGACTTCTGGGTCAGGAAAAGGGCAGCCGACTGAAAGTTGAGGGTGGAATTTAAGCTGCTAGTTGTATCAGTCCCAGGTAAGTTTAATTCGTGTGCTTCAACTTCTCAGCAGTAAAATGCAGGCAGAGTCCACTCTTGTTTAATGAGTGGAAGGCCCTTATAACGGATCCTTGCACCCAGCTGTTTGCTGGTACAGCCTCCAGTTTAGATAGTAGGGGAGCACTGCTGAATCTGAGGTGGTGGGAGGGGCAAGATGGAAAAGTCCATCTTTAAAGTGGAGAGGAAAAAGACTAGTGGGAGGAAGAGAAGCATGTTGGTGCTGGCTGCTCTGGGCCCAGGGTAAATGAGTGATGAGGTGGGCGGAAATTATAACAAAGTAACCTTCTGAGTGAATCTAATCCATCCTGAACCTGAATACATTCTGACCAGCCTGTCTTTTTTTTTTTGTCTTTTTTTTTTTCTTTTTTTTTTTTCTTTTTTCTTTTGCTCTGGTCCCGCTCGCTCCCTGATGGTTGCTGAGATTTGAACTCATGACCTCCAGAAGAACAGTCAGTGCTCTTAATCAGTGAGCCATCTCAGCAGCTCCCAACCTGTCTCTTAACCGGCGGAATAAACAGTTCCTTCTTGGAGCTTGGGTGTCTTCATTAATTTGAAAATGAAACTGCAATTTAACCCTCTGAGAATAAAAAAGAAATCAACATGGAGGAAGCTGAGAGAGAAAGAGGCAAGAATTTGTGAAAGGTAGTAGACGAGGAGTTGTAAAATCAGAGCAAGCCAGATTTTACTCTGAGGCAGTTGTCATACATTTTTCAGTACCTTGGTTTCTCTCTAATGTAACATGTCTTAATCCATTTATGCTGCTATGACAAGGTACCTTGTGACTTGTTTGGTAATTACTAAACAACAGAAATTAATTTCTCAGGGTTCTGGATTCTGGAAATTTCAGGATGGTTGTAGTGTGGGCTGCTTTCTCCTTCCATGATGGCCATCTTGCTGTTACATCTCCAAGGGTGAAGGATGGATGTGCTGTCTTTCTGAGTTGGAAGAGCATGAGTCCCCTTCATACTGAGACCTACTGAACTGTGTAGAAGAGACAAAGACAGCTGAGCTGCTTGGGGGCAGTTGGGGAGGGGTGCTAATCTCATTTTTTGGGGTCAAAGCTTAATATGAGTTTTGAAGGAGACACAATGATTCTACCCATAGCAACATGGGCCATAGGATAAGTTTTCTTCAATTATATATTCCAATTTAGGATGATGTGATTTTGTAAGTTATCTCATTTGCTTTAAAACACACACATTGGGCTTGGTGGTATACTCCTTTAATCCCTCTCCCACCCCCACGTTGTGTAGCAGTTTCCTGAAATAAAACCTTCCATTTTGGAGGGAAATTTCTTAAGATATTTTCGGGAAGGTGAAACAAGATATTCTATGGGAAGGAGAAATATTCCTTAAGGAAACTAACAACTCAAAATAGTTTCAGGAAGTCCCTGAAATAGATTAGAGTTATTAGATGGCTCTCTCCCCCAAGAGTATGTAAGTGTAAAGACTTCTGAGAGTCACTTTCAATGAAGCCCAGGTGCCTGAAAGAAGCAGAGATAAGTCCAGCAAAAGCAGGCCAGCCAAAACAGTGTGGAAGCAGAGACCTGCTGAACTGTGTAGAAGAGACTCAGACCAACTAAACCACTTGGAAAGAACTCTGCAACCTGTTGGGTTGCCTGCAGACTGCAGTGTGCTCTAGCTTCCAGCTTTCACAAGTTGTCACCCATGTGGGGTCACCTTTAGTAATGCAGCTGTTTTTTAGTCATTTCAGCTCCTGTAAGTAACCCCAATGAAACTTACTGGTTCACAGAGTTGGACTTTAGTGGTATCCTGCTTCGATCTGTCATTGATTCCCTATTTAGGGTGAAAAGAGATTTGTTCACCCCTCCCCAGGAAAGTCTGCCATACAATACTAGGGAGGCAAAGGCAGGCAGATCTTTGTCAGTTTGAGGCTGGACATACATAGTTCCAGGCCAGCCATGGCCACACAATGAAACCCTGTAAGAACACTAAGTGATTTTAAAAAAACAAAAAAACACCAAGATAAAAGCTAGGATATTGTGAGTCCCTGGCTTCTATTCCTAGAATCACAAAAACAAACATGAAAACACACACACGAATTTACCAAAGAACTGACAAACAGAATGTCTCATTAGGTATGCTTGTTGCCAAACCTAATGATGTTAGTCTGATCCCTGGAACCCACATAGTGAGTAACTCCATATAGAGAGTAACTCCCATATAGAGAGTAACTCCCATATAGAGAGTAACTCCAAGTTGTCATCTTACTGGCACAAAGTAAAATTCCATTTACCAAGTATATATGCACAGATTAATCCAGAACAAAAGGTACACATATTAATGGTGACTACCTCTAGATAGTAGAATAGTGAAAGATCTTTCTTTATATCTGTATTTGTAGCTTTTTTTATAGAAAAGATTTAGCTTTAGATTATTTTGTTTATTTATTTTTGTTTTTTGAGACAGGGTTTCTCTGTATAGCCCTGGCTGTCCTGGAACTCACTCTGTAGACCAGCCTGGCCTCGAACTCAGAAATCCACCTGCCTCTGCCTCCAAACGCTGGGATTAAAGGCGTGCGCCACCACTGCCCAGCAGCTTTAGATTATAAACAAGCATGACAACATAGTATATCTTAGCCAGGTGTGGTAGCATATACCTGTAATCCTAGGCAAGAGTATCAGATGCTCAAGGCCAATCTTCACAGCAAGTGTAAGGTTGGCTGAGCTGCCTAAGACCCTCTCCAGCAACAAAAGGGGTCAGAGAAGCTGCTCCAAGGCCAAGAGTACATAGTATTCTTACAGAAAATCAGAGTTTCCAAGCACCCTTATCAATTCACAAATGTCTGTTCCAAGGGCATTGGCACTCTTCTGGCCTCAAAGGCAACTAACTGTACTTATGCACATTACTCCTTTCACACATATACATAATTAAAAATAAAAGCAACTTTTTAAAAAGTCAGCAATACTGGACGTGGTGGTACACACCTTCCCAGCACTGGCGGGTGGGGAGCAGAGACAGACAGATCTCTGAGTTTTAGCTGAGCTTAGTGGTTCATGCCTTTAATTCCAGCCTTGGGAGGCAGAGGCAGGCAGATCTCAAGTTTCAGGACAACCAGGGCTACATAATAAGACTTTGTCTCAAAACAACAAGTACAATATCTATGGAATGGAAGTTCATTAAAGAAATGAAGAGCCGGGCGGTGGTGGCACACGCCTTTAATCCCAGCACTTGGGAGGCAGAGGCAGGTGGATTTCTGAGTTTGAGGCCAGCCTGGTCTACAGAGTGAGTTCCAGGACAGCCAGGGCTACAGAGAAACCCTGTCTCAAAAAACCAAAAAAAAAAAAAAAGAAGAAGAGATGTACTGATAAACACCAAAACGTGGACAAACTTTTAAAACATGCTCAATGAAAGGACCCTATCTGAAAAGAATGAATTGTGTGATTCTATCAGAGGGAAATGTCCAGAATAGTCAAATCTATAAAAAGAGAAAAGAGATTAGAAGAGTCCAGCAGCTGGTAGACTTGAGAGGGAAGCGAGTACCAGTGAAAGGTTCAGGATTTCTTTTGGGCCTGATGGAAGTTCTAAAACCATAGTGATGGCTGCAGAGCTGCACATAGCTAAAAACCACTTAGAAGGCAAATAGGTGAATTGTTTGCTGTGTGAATTAGATGGTAATAAAACGTTACAGGAAAAGCCCTGTTTTTCTATTGTGTTAATCAGCTTTCTGTCTCTCTTAACAAATCTAGAAAATAATCAACTTATAAAGGAAAAGAGCTCACAGGTTTGGAAGTTTCAGTCTATGATGGGTTGGCCCTGTGGCTTTGTATCTATGGTGAAACAGTACATTAGGATAGAAGGTATGCTCCAGTAAACCACTCACCTCAAGGCAGGAGAGACTGAGGGGCAGAGACCCACAGTCCCCTTCTAGGAAGAGTAAGATCTCTCTCTAAGCCCCGCTTTTTTTTTTTTTTTTTTTTTGTGTGTGTGTGTGTGTAAAGACCAAAAGGAAGTTTAATTGTTTAGATGTGATCTGCCTCTCTGATTTATTTTACAAGAGCAGGAGCTTTGATGTGGTAATCAGTGGGTAAGCCCTCCGTTTAAAGGTTCCACCACCTTCCTAAGTTGTAGGGGTTCTCAGCCATCCTAATGCTTCGACCCTTTAATACACTTCCTCATGTTGTGACCCCCAACCATAAAATTATTTTCATCACTACTTCATAACTGTAATTTTGTTACTGTTATGAATTGTACTGTATTTTCTGATGGTCTTAGGTGATCAGTGTGAAAGGGTCATTCAACCCTTAAGGGGCTGAAAACCTCTACTGTAGTGCAGTCTTAAAGATCAAGCTTTTAACATGTGGACCTTCAGGAAATAAATTTGAGATCCAGTGACACAGACCTTTGTACCAAATTTCTTCTCTGAACCAATGATAATAGGTCAAAGAAAGGCTCTGCTGGGCCTTGTGAGCTGGCAGCAGCAAGCGGAAAAATGGGAACCTGTCTCCTCCATTAAACATCACAAAATTCTAAAAACCCTGCTACAGTGAGAAGCTGCTTTTCTTGTTGGACCCAAGTGGCTACAGGAAGAGGAAACTGAATTCTTAACAGATGTATTCTTTTTATGATTATGATTCCAAGAATGCTGGTGAGATGACTTAGCGGGTAAATGAGGTTGTCAGGCCTCAAAACCTGATAATTGAAGTTCCATCCCTAGGACCCATATGGTAGGGTGGACAGAACCAACTCCCACAGGCTGTCCACTTATCTCCATGGAGTGCTGTGGCACATGAGCACAGGTACACGTTAATTAATGTAACCAATAAATTAATTAAAAAATGGCTCTAAGAGATCATCAAATACCTGTTTCTCAAAGAGAAAAAGGGAGAGGGAGAGGATTCTGTCTCTTAGCGCTATAGTGAAAATTAAATGAGATCTAAAACTCTAGGCTCACACCCCAGCTCACAGCTCACACCCGTCATAAACACCAGCTCACACCTCAGCTCACACCCCAGCTCACACCTCAGCTCACATCACAGCTCACACCCCAGCTCTTTCTAGAATAGAAGTCTTCTCATCAGCTTCAAGGTGAAGGATTAAGAGAGATGAGAGGGTTTCTGTGATGTTCTGAAATACCAACGGTGTCCTATTTGGGGGGTAATATGACCTGACCCTCATTAGTGGTAAGGGAAGGGCAATGAATACTTTCTAGAGAGAAATGGTCTCAAAATGAGCCACAAATGACAAGTAGAAGATACCAGAAGGAAGCAGACAAAGATGTTCCTGGCAAAGGGTCACACGCACATGCACATGCACACACACATGTTCTTGCATGTATGTGTGTAGAGGCCAGAGGACCGCCTCAAGTGTCCTTTCTTCATGAGTGAAATCCACCTCAGTGTCTTTATTTTCTTTTTTGAGACTGAGTCTCTCACTGCCCTGTACCTTGATGATTAGGCAAGCCTAGCTGGCCACAGAGCCCCAGGAATCCACCTGTCTCTGCCTCTCCAGCACTAGGATCAGAAGTGCCCCCATGCCCAGCCTTTTTCCTTTTTATAGTGAGTTCCGGGAATCAGACTCAGGTCATTAGGCTTGTGAGGCAATCACTTCACTGACTGTGCCAGGGTCCCATGTAGCTCAAACTTGGCCTTGAATGCCTGACACCCTTCCTTCCCCTCTATTCCCCAAGATTTGGATTAATGGGCATGAGTCACCACCATGTCCAGCATGGGAGGCGGGTCTTTTAAAAAGCTTGTGCTGAAATGGATTTTCACAGCCATGGAGGTTTCCAGCTATGAGGGATGCATTTAGCTGCTAGTGTCCAGTTGCTGCCTACCTGCCAACTCCCTGTCCTGGCTAAAACGACCACAGTGTCCACTCCCTACCATGTTCTTCCTGGCTGCCTGCAGCCAGTAACTGCACAGGCAGAGCTAGTGGAACTAGGCCTGCCTCTGCTGACAGTTGTGATAGGCAGTCTGTGCTCCAGGACTTCTGTATCCCATGACCTGGACTGGCCGCACGCTAATCCATGGTTCTTTGACTGTGGAATATATCAAATGATGCTCTGTGGCCACCACCCTGTGGATCACATGGGGTCAGGATGAATCTGCCTGTTAGGTCTTATTTAATACTTGTTTCTTTAGTGAAGACTGGAGATGGTCAATAACTAAGGGTTTTCTGTAGAGATGGAATATGCCTACATATTCCATAGCTCAGCTAAGAGATACAAACAGGTGTTAAATATATGTCCATGATGGTCCAAGTGTGGACCTACTATGCACCCTGTGAAACCCAGGAACCTGTACTTGAAACCTCAGTCCCTTTATTACTGAGCCTCTGCCAGTGCCATGTTGTATCCTCTGCCTGTAAAATATGACCTGGGAATTTAAACCAGTGAGTTCTTATAGCATAATATAAGGGGTAAGTAAGTTGTAATTAACAGCCTTAGCAGCCTGGCTAGGACTTCCTTGGGAAGCACCTCATAGGCAATGCCCTTTGCCCATCTTCCTCTTTCCTCTGCAAGTGTCAGGCTGGCTCTGTAGTCTGATGTGTCTCTGCTCTGTCCTTCAAAAGTGCTGCCTCCACCTGTCTGCACATTGTTTCCTTCATAATCTGCACCTCAGAGAATCTGACCCAAACACATGGGATCAGGAATATTGGAAATGTGGTCTGTTTCAGTGTGAGATCTCCTTACCTGGCCAGCAAAGATGTGGGGTACTGAGGATGCTTGGCACAGAGAGCCTGAGTACAGGGGTGTCCTGGGAGGGGAAGGCATTGCAAAATAGAAAAAGTGCCTAAAGGACAGTGGAGGGGCTGGAAGGTTGGTTCAGCAGTTAAGAGCACTTGTTACTCTTGCAGAGAACTTGGGTTTGATTCCCACCATCCACATGGAGGCTCAAGATTATAACTCTAGTCCCAGAAGATCCTACACCTTCTTCTGACTTCTATAGGCACCAGACAAGCACATGGGGCACAGACATGCAAAACAGAGCAGTTATAAATGTAAAAGTATATAATAAAAGTAACAACTTAAGAACATAGTTGGGCCCAGTGGCACAAGCCTTTAACCCCTGCACTGGTGTGTGTGTATTGGGGTCTGGGGGTATAGGCAGGTCCCTGAATTTGAGGAGAGCTTGGCTTACAGGACTAGTTCCAGGACTACACAAAAAAACCCTTTCTCCAAAAAAATACAAAACAAACAAACAAAAAAACAGTGGAGTGGGCAGGTCATTCTGAGCAACACCCATGTCCTGTTTAGCAAGAAGGAAACGTGCCTAAAAGCTGAGTGCACAGCCAAGATCTCTTTGCTGACTTATGAAGAGGCCCTTATCGATTCCATAAAGAATGGTCCCCACTGAGCAGCAAACTCATGCCCGAGACCTAGAAACTGAGTAAGTGCTCAGTCAAGGCAAGTTTGCTATATTGAGTCCTGCTTGAGAAGCCCCATACCTTGTATGAGAAGGGAGTGGTAAATCCTTCAATAGATTCAGCTCTGTAGAAGTGGAGGTTAGAGTAACGGAGGCCTACAGAGGCAGCTCTCTGACAAACAGCAGGCGTCTACTTCAGGAGCAACCTCTTCCTCTTCTCTTGACTGCTGGACTGATGGCCAGGGTTATATCCCAGCACAACCTGCCTTAAAGATGTATTGGGCCTGGTAAATAAGAGGTATTATACCCTCTTGCAGCTTTAAGAATTACCATATAGCCTAGTGGTGTGGTGCATACCTGTAATCTCAATTGAATTTGAGGCTACACAGAGATTTCTAGGATAGCCTAAGCTACAAAGCAAGATACCATCTGTCTTAGGGTTTTCTACTGTGAGCAGAAATCATGACCAAGGCAAGTCTTATAAAGGGCAACATTTAATTTATTTATTATATATGAGTACACTGTCGCTGTCTTCAGACACACCAGAAGAGGGCATCAGATCTCATTACAGATGGTTGTGAGCCATCATGTGGTTGCTGGGATTTGAACTCAGGACCTCTGGAAGTGCAGTCAGTGCTCTTAACCACTGAGCCATCTCTCCAGCCCTTAGGATGAGGGCCTTAAAGCCCATGCCCACAAGTAGAGACACACCTACTCTAACAAGACCACACCTATTCCAACAAAGCCACACGTCCAAATAATGTCACTCCCTTGGCCAAGCATATACACACCATCACACCATCTCAAAGCAAAACAAACAAAAAGAATTGGGACTTTATGTTAAGTGAAGTAGTCTGGCACAAACATACATATGTTCTCAGTTATATGTAAAAACAAAAGGTTGGCCTCATAGAAGAGAATAGTTGTCATCAAAGCAAAGGAAGGCTGTAAGGAAGAAGCAGGGAAAGGGGGTTGGCTAATGGGTACAGGAGTTTATAGGTATCTATGGTTGATAACAACTGACTAGGAGAGGGATCTTGAATATTCTTCTGATGGCTTAAATGAAAATGGCCCCCATAGGCTCATAATGTTTACGTCTCCATCAGTAGAACTGCTTGGGAAGGATTAGGAGGTAGGTCCTTGTTGGAGGAAGTGATTCCCAGCAGTGGTCTTCGAGGTATTGAAAGCCTCCCACCATCCCCTCTCCTGGCCTCCTGCTTGTTAATCAAGATGTGCTCCCAGCTGCTGTTCCAGTGCTATGCCTGCCTGCTTCTTACTGCCATGCTTCTTACCATGAGGGCCTCCTCTCCCTCTAGAACTGTAAGATCCAAATGAGCCTCTCCTTCTATAAACTGCCTTGGTCATGGTGTTTTATCATAGAAAGAGAAAAGTTAACAAAACAGTTCCTAACATAAAGGAATGATGATCTCTGAGGTGATAGATACGCCAGTGTGTCCAATCCAGCCATCACACGTTGTATGCATGTGTTATCTGTCACAACATGTCCTATAAACATGTACACTTACTATAATTTGATTAAAAAGAAATAGACTCATAAAAAGAATTACCTAGGAGGGCTAAGGAGATCACTCAGCTGATAAAAATGCCTCCCATTCAAGCATAAAAACCTAAATTCAGTCCCCAGCACCCACACATTCCTGGTTAGCACATGGAGGCAGAGACAAGTGAATTCCTGGGCTCACTGGCCAGCCCATGTAGCCCAGTTGCTGGACTCCAAGCCAGTGAGAAATTCTGTCTCAAAACACAAAGTGGAAAGTACCTGAGAATCAACACTCTAGGCTACCCTCTGCCCCTACACATGTGTACACATGTGTACACATATAAACATACACACACACAGGTACTTGGAACTAGTATTTTCAGGACTGTTGATCAGGAAGACCAGAATATAAAACTAGATGAATTTCCTGACCTGAGATCTTTCCTTGGGGTATAGGATTCTATGTCCCAACAAGTATCTCAGGGGAATCCACAAAACCTGGAGCAAGCCACAGTCAATGAATTAAATTGGAAAAAAAATTAAAACAAGGTTTTACTTTGTTGCCCAGGTCAGCCTCGAAGTCAAGGCAGTCTTCCTGCTTCAGATTCCCAAATGCTGAAGTCACAGGTGTGAGCCACAATACCAGGCTACGTGGAAATTCTAGAATTTCCTGTGCAGATGATAGAGGGAAGGATATAAAGACTCAGAGACGGGGGTAGGGGTGGGGCTGTCATGGACATTCTATGATACTGGAAGACTTTCTAAGGAAGAGGATGTTAACTTGTTACCTAGGACATACTATTTGGACTCTACAAAAGTTCTTCTCTGACTTCCACAATGTGTGTCATGGCATGAGCATGCCCTCCCCACAACAACAACAACAAATATTATTGTGTCTGAGTTTTTGCCTGCTTGCATGTTTGCACCAAGTGTTCATGGAAGCTGGAAGAGAACATGAGATCTCCCTAGAACTGGAGTTATAGCCAGTGTGAACAGTCATATGTACTGGGAACTGAGTCCAGGCCCTCAGGAAAAGCTGCTTGTGCTCTTAACTAAGAAGCCATTTCTCTAGCCCCAGACATGTTTTAAGATTCATTTATTTTTATTTCATGTGCATTGGTGTTTTGTCTGCATGTATTGTGGAGAACCATACTACCCCACATTGGGCTCCAAAAATGTTGTGGCCCGAGCTGCCCCACGTTTGGGGGCCAAAAATGTTGGGGACCGCTCTATCAATGTTGGGACCCGCACTACCAAATGCCTTGGGGACTAACTTGTTAGCCCACACTGCCCCAAGCTGCTCCAGTCCGAGGGTCAGGGTTCAGCAAGAGAGAGAGAGTGAGGACGAACTCGAGGAATGGAGACCAGACAGAGTGTGATTCAATCCCGTTTATTCTTCAGTCTCTCTTCTTCTCTCCAAGTCCCTAGTTCCTAGTCCCTAGTGCCTCCAAGTTCCAAGTGCTGAGTGCCTAATGCCTACTACCTAGTTCTTCTGAGTTCTCTAGTCCAAGTGTCTTTTTCCTCAATGCCTAATTCCTACTCCAAGTTGTACTCAACTCTTCTGTCTGCCTCTCTCACCTTTTATATGTCTCACTTCTAAGCACTTCTACCTTAATCACGCCCTTAAGTCACACCCTTAGGTTTTATCTCTAAATCTGATCTCTAAGTCATGCCCTTAAGTCTCGGCTCCAAATCATAGCTTTAAGTCTACACACCCAAAGGAAGATCCTGGGTATCTAAAACAAGATGTTATCAGAGTGTGCTCAGCTGTTGCAGGCTATTGTAATCAAATTGTCAGGGTATAAGGCTCAAGATGGCTGCAAGGATAATAGCCGTCTTCTGTCGGCTCCCCACAATGTATGTCTGTGTGAGAGTGTGAGTTATAGCTTTGAGCTGCCATGTGGATGCTGGGAATTGAACCCAGGTCCTCTGGAAATGCAGTCAGTGCTCTTAACCCTTGAGCCATCTTGCCCCTCCCTTTAAAAAAAAAACAGGGTCTCACTATGTAGCTCTGGCTGTTGGAAACATACTATGTATACTGGGCTAGCTTCAAAATCAAAGAGATCCACCTGCCTGCTCCTGAGTGCTGGGATCAAAGGCATGTACAAGCATGGCCAGCCTATAATTATAATTTTTTAAAAAAGAGACATACCAGCTGGCCACACTGGTGGCACAGGCCTCTAAACACAGTTCCTGGGAGGCAGAAGGTGGTAGATCTCTGTGAGTTCAAGGCCAGCCTGGTTTACAGAGTGAGATCTAGGACAGCCAGAGAAACTCTGTCTTGAAAAACAAGTAAATAAAAGAAAAAGAGACAAACCATTCACTAAGGCCAGCAAGAAGATGATCTCAAGAAGACAGTGTCAAGGAACAATGCAGTAATGCTCCTTTGAGGGTAACGGGTGGGTTGGGGTGGGGGTACCATGGTCCATGAATGTACCGAAGCCACATGGGGTCTCTTTTTTAGTGGTTTGTTTTTTTGGTTTTTTTTTTTGGTTTTTTTTGAGACAGGATCTCACTATATATCCCTGGCTGTCCTGGAACTTGACATCCTCCTGCCTCTGCTTCCCAAGTGCTGGAATTAAAGGCATGTACCACTAAGCCCAACAACAGGGGTTATTTTTTATATAAAAACCAACAGGCTTTTGGGAAAGTCAGTGGAAACTGACCCACAGAAATATTTGGAAACAAAAATGGTTAATAGAATCAAATGTCTTTGGGGGAGCAAAACGAGCAGCCAGCCACAGGCTGTTGTCACATCTGTCATCAAAGGGAGGCAACACTGGAGGAGCAGTAGGCCAAGGGCAATCACCCCAATAAAAAGTCATGATCCCTTGTCCAGTTCTGGGATTGGAGCCAACTTTTGAATCTGGAACTCACTGAAGAGCTAGGCAGGACAGAAGAAGGAAAGATTGTGACATTGTGACAAGAGTGTACTTACTGGATTGGCTCCTTGTTACTCCCCAGAGGGACCCACTTAGAGCAAAGGGAAATGTAAGAGGTTTCAAGAACTATCGCACACAGGGGCTGTGCTGACACTGATAGTTATAACCATACTGGAGTTCTGGTGACTGGAGTGGAGAAGGAAGACAATCAGTCGTATCTTGACCAAGGTCTGGTCCACTGTGGAGCTGTTGACACATTTGACTGTCACTCTCTGATTCCCAAAGGTGCAACTTAGCAGCTGGAGTAATTTCCGTCAAGGGCTTGTGGGTTAGAGTTACAGTAAGAAGGTTAGAGGGCAAATGGAAGTCACTGAAACTTTTCCTTCAGCCCCAGAGGACATTAAATAAAAAGCAAGAGCTGAGCTTGGTGATAGGAGCCTAAAATCCCACTCAGGAGGCTGAGGCAGGAGAGTAGTGAGTTGGAAGGCAGCCTGGGTTAGATCCAAGACCCTGAACAAGAAACATAAGAAATAAAAAACAAAATTAAATCACATTCTCAGGGGAAGGTGAGCACTGCCATTAAAGATCTACAAGATGTCCTCTCAGACTTGACTTTAAAAGATTATCAGGCTAGCCAGGGATCCACCCACCCACCCACCCATCCACCCATCTAGTGTGTATATGCAGAGGTCAGAACAACCTACAGGAGTCTGTTCCCTCCTTCCACCATGTGGGGCCTGGGCCAGGTCATCAGCCTTCCTAGCACGTGAGTTCTCCCAGTGAGTTATGGAGCAGCCCTGCGGGCCTTATTTATGAGTTTGTGTGTGAGCGTGTGCCATGTGTGTGTTGAATACCCCAGGAGGCCAGAAGAGGGCTAAGTTACAGGCAGTGGGAAGCTACTTGACCTTGGTACTGAGAACGGAACTCAGACCCTCTAGAAGAGCAGCAAGTGCTCTTAACTGCCAAGCCATTTCTCCAGTCCCTTAGAGTTGATTTTTTAAAAAAATCACTAGAAGTTTATATTTTTGGTTGTGAGCCTAGCCTTTAACGGCTGAACCATCTCTCCAGCCCTCACTAGAAGTTTAAAACAAGTTTGTACATACATTTCTTCCTTCCTTCTTCCTTCCTTCTTCCCTTCTCTTCTTCTCTCTCCCTTCCTCCTTTCCTTCCTTTCTTTCTTCCTCCTCTTTCTCCTCCTCCTCCTCCTTTTTTTTTTTTTTGAGACAGGGTTTCTCTGTGGAGTAGCCACGGCTGTCCTGGAACTTGCTCTTGCTCTATAGACTAGGCTGGCCTTGAACTTACAGAGATCCACAGATCCATCTCTCTCTCTCTCTCTCTCTCTCTCTCTCTCTCTCTCTCTCTCTCTCTCTCAGCACCATTCTCTCTCTATTGGGGTGCAATTACCACACAGCTCATGTGTATAATCATGCAGTCAGTCACATGTATCTGTGTTAGTTGGGTCGGTTTGGGTTTGGTTTTGTGTTGATTAGTTTTAACTATCAACTTACTTAACACAACCTTGGGTGTGGGCATGTCAGGGTATTTTATCAGAGCAACATGTTCAACAAATGGATCCAAATGCTCACTCTACCCTCTAAAGCGCAGAGCTGAGCAGATGCTGGCTGCATGGCCATGAGTGAACAAGCTAGTAGAAGTGAAGGTTTCTTGATGGTTGTTTAAAAAAAGAGTTTGGTTCTGGGCAGCTCAGAGGTAAGAGCACTAGGCTTTTCCAGAGGATCTGGGTTCGGTTCTCAGCATCCACATGGCAGCTCACAACCATCCATAACATGTGTGCAAAATATACTTACACATAAGATAGAAACAATTACATCTTTTTTTAAATGACGGGCTGGAAGCTCAGGGTTAAGAGCACTTGCTGCTCTCGAAGGCCTGGCCCGAGTTCGATCCCCAGCACCCACACAGTGCTTACAGCTGTCTGTAATTCCAGTTCTAGTGGATTCAGCACTCTCCTCTTGGGGGGGGGGGGGCACCGCAAGCACATGGTACACAGAATTACATTCAGTCAAGGACATCTATTCACAGAAAATAAATACATCTTTAAAAACAGTTTTAAACTGTGAGCTGTGTGTGTCACCTGGGAGGCTGAGGCAGGAAGATCTCAGGTTCAAAGTCAGTCTTGGCTACAAGGCCAGATCTTATTAAAAAAAAAAAATCTGGGCGGTGTCACCACACCATTTAATGTCAGTTCTTGGGAGGCAGAGGCTGGCAGATCTCTATGAGGTCTCCAGATCTCCATGCCAGCCTGGTCTACAGAGTGAGTTCCAGGACAGCCAGGGCTACACAGAGAAACCCTGTCTTGAAAAATCAAAGCAAGGGCTGGAGAGATGGCTCAGTGGTTAAGAGCACTGACTGCTCTTCCAGAGGTTCAGAGTTCAACCACATGGCGGCTCACGACCATCTGTAATGGGATCTGATGCCCTCTTCTGGTGTGTCTGAAAAGAGCAATGGTGGTGTACTCATATATATCAAATAAATAAATCTTTAAAAAGTCAAAACAAAAATACTACTTTAAGTTCAGTGCTTTGAAAGCTGAGGGACGGCCGGGCGGTGGTGGCGCACGCCTAGCACTTGGGAGGCAGAGACAGGCGGATTTCTGAGTTCGAGGCCAGACTGGTCTACAGAGTGAGTTCCAGGACAGCCAGGGCTACACAGAGAAACCCTGTCTCGAAAAACCAAAAAAAGAAAAAAGAAAAGAAAGCTGAGGGAGGATCTCTGTGAGTTCAAAGCCAGCCTGATCTACATGGAGTTCCAAAATAATCAGGGCTATCTAGTGAAAAATGAAAACAATGAAACAAAACAACTACCACTCAAATAGAAAAAAGCCCCTCAAAATAAATAAAGACTAAAGTGGCCACTTTAAAAATAGCTTTCTTTGTTTTGATTGGATATTTTTTCTGTATCTCTCTATCACAGCATCTTTCTCTGTCTCTCATCTTTATCTTTGTGTCAGCTTTCTATAAACATAACAAAATACTTGAGATAAACAACTTGAAAGGAGGAAAGGTTTGCTTTTGGCTATTGACTCAGAGGTTTGGTTTATGGTCACTTGGTCCTGTAGCCTTGGGCCTGTGCTGTCATAGGGCTTCATGGTAAGGTGGGAAACATGCTTACTTCTTATATTTTTGGTTGTGAGCCTAGCCTTTAACGGCTGAGCCATCTCTCCTGCCCACATGCTTACTTCTTAACAGCTGAGAAGGACACCAGGGCCTCCAGATCCTGTTCAAAGGCATACCCCAATGGCCTCACTCCTTCTCACGAGGTCTAGGGTATATGACTGAAAATCTATGTACCACGATGCCACTAAGTCTCTGTATTTTCTGCATACAGATGTCTTCTGTCCCTATCTGATACAATTAACATTGTGTGCATTGTGTGTGAGGTGGGACTCTGGATCTTGCCCATGCTAAGTGCTCTGTCACTGAGCCCTTTCCCGTGGTTGCTGGAGAGCAACACTGCACTTTAGTTGCCAGTGCTCACAGGTTCATTGCGAGTCTAAGAGTGGAAACCAAGCAAGTATGTACTATTTGTGTATTCACCAGTTCTGCAAGAGATTCATGTGTAGTCATAACTGGGAAGTATGGGCTTTAAGTCTAATTTCCCCTGAGTTGAGATGTTTGTGTGGCTGTCAGAAAAACAGATGAGGTGAGGCGAGAGGAGAGTGATTGTCGGGTTGGTGAAAAACAGTGTCTGTCTGTCCTGTCCTGTCCACTCCACCAAAGGCAAAGCATTCATAGTTTCATCGATGGCTGCCCTCTTTCAATAAACCCCTTTGTGGCTCATGCCTTTAATCCCTGCACTTGAGGCAGAGGGGCAGAGGGGCAGAGGGGCAGAGGGGCAGAGGGGCAGAGGGGCAGAGGGGCAGAGGGGCAGAGGGGCAGAGGGGCAGAGGGGCAGAGGGAAAGGCAGAGGCAGAGGCAGAGGCAGAGGCAGAGGCAGACGCTGAGGCAGAGGCACAGAGGGGCAGTGGGGCAGAGAGAGAGGCAGAGGGGCAGGGAGGGGCAGAGAGAGAGGGGGGCATAGAGAGGGGGCAGAGGGGTAGAGAGAGAGGGGCAGAGAGGAGGGGGCAGAGAGAGAGAGAGGCAGGGGGGCAGAGAGGTTTCAGAGAAACTTTGTCTCTGAAAAAAAAAAATGTGTGTGGTTCCAGTGTCCAGACAGGCATGAGAGGGAGCAACAAGGCTCCACAGACCGGGTGAGTCAGGAAACGCAGGTACCACGGCCAGGCCCCGGGCTCGACTAGCGAGGGGCAGGGCAGATTTAATTTGCAGTGCACAAATTCATTAGCTGGACACAGAAGCTGGAAGAATACAAAAATAGACAGGATTGTGCCTGTCAGAACATTGTGCCCTGAGCAAAGGACAAAAGGAAGACACAGAAATGTACAACTGCTCTTGATAGTTTAAGGCCCACTGAAGAGGGAAGAGGGATTATTAATTGAAAAAATGCCTCCATCAGACTGGCCTTTAGGCATTTCTTAATGGTTGCTGAAGGGCCCAGCCCACTGTGGGCGGTGCCACCCATGGGCAGATGGTCCTGGAGGAGATAACAAAGCTGTGGGGAAGCCATGGGGACCAAGCCATGGAGCAGCATCCTTCTGTCTCTATATTCTGGTCTCTATGTCACTTCCTGCCTCCAGGTTCCTACCCTGCTTCCTTCAGTGGATGGTGATTAAGGGAAGCAAACACTTTGCTTCCCAAGTTGCTTCTGGTCACAGAGTTTTACCACAGAAATAGGAACCTAGCTATGATAATTACATTATCACTTACCAGAAAAGAAAAATCAAATTGTTTTATTTTGGTAGTTATTTTCTAACTAAATGAATGGATTATATACACATACCAATATACTGGCATTCAGCACAGTAATGATTTTTTAGATTGTTTCTAAACATATATTTTAAGAAATTATATGCACGCCTTTAATCCCAGCACTTGGGAGGCAGAGGCAGGCGGATTTCTGAGTTTGAGGCCAGCCTGGTCTACAGAGTGAGTTCCAGGACAGCCAGGGCTACACAGAGAAACCCTGTCTCGAAAAAACAAAAAACAAAAACAGAAACAAAAAAAAATTAATTAATTATACAAATTTCTGGCCAGTGAGATGATTCATGGGTAAAGACTGCCTGCCACAGCGACAACCTGAGTGATCCCAAAGAGCCACCTATGGAGAGCAATAACATCTTTATGTGTACACCCCACCCCCACAGGCACACACACACACACAGAGGTGCACACACACAGAGGTGCACACACACATACATGCATAGAGAGAGGCACTACACACAGGCACATACACACAGAGAGGCACACACACACACAGAGGCACACACACACAGAGGCACACACACACAGAGGCACACACACATACAGGCACACACAGAGACACATACACACACACAGAGGCACACACAGAGGCATAATGCACACACACACCGTCTACATGCTGTAGCACATGCATGTATACACTATATGTTCAAATGTAACTCAGGGAAAATGTACATGTGTGTTCCTCAGTGTTTTAACCACCTTTGTTACTGTTCCCCACAGCACTCCACCACACATTCTCAGCAAGTGAGAACAGCCGTGTGTAGCCACTGGGCACACACAAGTCTCCTGTGGCACAGACTTAGAGCCACTCAGTGGCTCATTCATGCTCCTTGGTGAGGTTCAACAATGACATCCCTATACTTTGTGGCCTCTCCTTTTGCATTTATTTTATTTCTGTAAACAAGTAGTTGTGCCCCACAATGGCTGGCTTTAGAAAGAATAAAGCTGCAGAGATGAGATGTAGGATTGTAGCAAGGATGGAAGAGCTTTCCCAGAAACAGTCTATAACATGGATGGGCGTCCTCTCCAGGCCACATGGTCCTATTAGTTTGAGTTTCTACTGAGGGTGACAATGTCACAACAAGAGCACCCTGTTCACAGCTCAAACCGGAGCAGAAGGACCAGAGTCCCTAGATCCTTTAGGGGCATGCCCCTCAGTGGTAAAAACCTTCCATGCGGTCTCATTTGTTTTTAAGGTTTTCTTAAAAGATAACTTACTTTAATTTTATGTGCATTGGTGTTTTGCCTGGATGTACGTCTGTAAATGTATGTCTGTGTGAATGTGTCTGATCCCCTGCAACTGGAGTTACAGACAGTTGCCACGTGGGAGCTGAGAACTGAACTTAGGTCCTCTGTAAGAACAGCCAGTGCTCTTAACAGCTGAGCCATCTCTCCAGCCCCAAAGGCCTCACTTCTTTTTTAAAATTTATGTGTTTGAAGCGGGGCATGGTTTCATCTCAGTACTAGAGAGGCAGAGGCAGGCAGATCTCTGAGTTTGAGGCCACAAATTGAATTCTAGGACAGTCAGGGCTACACAAAGAAACCAAGTATGGGGAGGGTAGGTATGTGTTTGAGGTTTTGGGGTTTTGTTTTGTTTTGGTTTTGGTTTTGGTTTTTTGGTTACTTTTTGTTTGTTTGCCTGCATGAATGTCTCTGTGCACCAGAAGAGGGCTTTGGATCCCCCTGGGCAGGTCCAACCTTTTAAAGAGCCTGGCACTCCCCACAGCACCGCCAGGTAGAGCAGTTTTCAAGTATGTTTGTGGCTGCTGAGCATCTGGAGAGAGAGGGGGGCTGTGGGAGAGCACGCTGGGGCCTGACAGAACTGCCTGCTTGCTGCTTCGTACTGCTCTGAACGTGTCAGCTAGCAAGAAACAGTTGATGTTCTATTTAGTAATGTGATGATTTGCATATGTTTGTCCTGGGGAGTGGAACTCTTATAGGTATGGCCTTGTTGGAGTAGGTGTGGCTTGTTGGAGGAAGTGTGTCATCAGGAGCCTGGCCTTTAATACCCTCATCTTAGCTGCCTGGAAGACAGTCTTCCCCATTTTGCCTTTGGAATAAGATATTGAATTCTCAGCTCCTTCTGTGCTATGCCTCCCTGGGCACTACCATGCTCCCACCTTGATGATAATGGACTGAACCTCGGAACCTATAACCTAGCCCCAATTAAATGTTGTTCTTACAAGAGTTGCCTTAGTCATGGTGTCTGTTCATAATAGTAAAACCCAAACTAAGACAGTAGTTATGGAAATAAAAGCATGGGATGGGAGAGGCAAAAGAAGTACATTTGTGGGCCAGGGATATAACTCAGTGAGCAGGGTCCCTAGCAATGAAAACACAGGGCATGATGGAGCACAACTGTAAACCCAGCTCCAGGAGGTGGAGGCAGGAAGAGCAGCGGTGTAAGGTAAATTTTGGCTACATAACAAGTTTGAGGCTAGTTTGAACTACATAAGACCCTGTCAAGAAACAAAAAGAAAAAGAGAAGCTAGTTTTTTGTTTGTTTGTAACATTGCACCTCCTGAATGCTGGGCAAGCATCCTCCCACTGAACTGTAGTCCCCAGCCCCTGGGAAGCCAAGTCTTGATAGGGGGTGGGGAGCTGGGCGAGGATTAGGAGAGAGGGGCAGCTGGAGTGCTCCACCTGTAGCCTCTCTCTTCAAATTCCCAAAACTACCCAACAGTGCTTCAGTCTCCTCCCATTGTGCCCTCAGTGAATCCCTGGGGATGATTTTGCCAATTTCTGGAGGGGGAGTAATTGTCACACAGCCTGGGGCTCTGGCTGAAGATTCTGGCTTATAACAAACCACAATTTTCTTTTTTTTAACAACAGACTTAGTGTCCTGTGAGGTGAGAGACTCAAGCAGTGTCCATTTAACCAATGCTCAGGTCCTGAGTGAAAGACTGCTTTGGCAAAATTCTGTTCTAAACTCATTATTGTTGTGTGTGTTTGCCTGTCTGAGTATGCACTCCTGTGTGCATGTGTGTGTGCATGTGTGCATCTGTGCAGGTGCCATAAGCTCATGGGTGGCACTGAGAGGACCTCTTTCAAGAACCTGCTCTTTCCTTGCATTGAGGACTCTAGTCTGAGTCCTTTTTTTTTTTTTTCTTGAGGCTAAGTCTCCTTATATCACCCAGGCTGTCCTGGAACTCACTATGTAGACTAGGCTGACTTCAAACTCAGACATGTGCTTGCCTCTGCCTCTCAAGTGATGGGATTAAGGCATGTGCAATCATGCCCAGCTAGATCTGGGGTTCTTAATCTTAGGGCCAAGGATTCCTGGGAACCTATGGGAAGAAAAGGACCTTTCCTCTGAAAACTCCCATACTCCCTGAATTGATAATCTATTGACACAGAGAAATCATCTAGAACTCATTATCTCGGTTTCTGTGGCTCGAGAAGTAAAGCAGTGTATTGTGTGACTCTGGCCCAGGGTTCAAGGTCAAAATGTCACCCAAGGTCAGAGTCATCTAACAAGCAGCTTTTGGCTCCTTAGGGGACATCTGGCTATGTCTAGAGACATCACTGGTTGTCACTGAGTGGATGCATATGCTATTGGCTTCTAGAGGGTAGAGGCTGGGAAACCACTCAGCTTCTTACTGTGCACAGCACAATTCTCTATAACAAAACATTATCCAGTCCATGTGTCAACAGAGGCACTCAAATACCAAGCAAGGCCTTCCAGTGTTGAGATCATGGTGTCCCCTACTGTAAGTTACTCCATATTGTGTAAAAAAAGTGTCTTTTCAGGCTGTGCCTTAGCCCAAGAGGCTCCACTTTACAAGCAGCTCTGGGTCCATTTTGTGTGTGGAGAGAGAGAGATAAGTCAGCACCTCACCCACACTGTGGCTACCGTCCTCTCGGCCCCCACTGTGGCTACAGTCCTCTATGACTCCAGTTATCATATAGACCAGGCTGACACTGAAACTCACAGAGATCCACCTGCCTCTGCCTCCCGGGTGCTGGGATTAAAGGCGTGTGCCACCACTGCCCTCTTCTGACCGTTGGTGACCTCAGGCACATATGTAATGCATATACACACATGCAGGCAAAACATTCATCTGCATAAAATAAAGAAAGACGTCCAAGTAAAATAAAACAAAAGAGAGGTCCAGGCAGGGTACAGTAGGGGCTCCTGACACTGCCGTAGAATAGGTGATAGCAGTGCTTGTGGCAGGAAGGTCCCGTAGGAAATTAACAATGAACTCTGACCTCTACCCCAACCCTGAAACACAGTGTAGGCAGCTCTGAGGGAAAATCTTCAATGCACCTGTTATAACTCAGGAGAGAAGGCTTCCCAGATTAAAGTGTTACAATTCTGAGGGGTGAGGTTTCCCTAATGTGTTAACAGCTCTGAGAGGAAAGGTATCCTGGCAGTCAGGAGCCAAGGATTACCACATACCACATACTGAAAAGTCACACTGCACAACAAACCTTACCCAAGAGATTTATGAAAACACAACATGGTGACTGCCTCAGCTACGGTGAGAACCCCCAGGGAACTGAGCGGGAGGCAGCTTTATATAGGGTTTCTTGGGGGAGGAGTATTTCAGTGTGGAGATTTCCAGGGTGGGGATTGGATGAGATTTCAAGCCAAGCCCAAGGACTGGTGGACTTTTGAGCTCAGGGATTGGTGGGGGTTGATAGGTTTTCGAACCTGGAAGTAGGTTTGGACCTTTGACCCAACAGGCATCATGCAGCATCCTGATGGAGAAAGGCCAGGACTAGGCTGGCAAGGCAAGGTGCAGGGCCGTGCACCAGGCCAAGATAAGTGAACAGCATTTAACAATGTAAGCGAACCATCTCAGCACTCACGGAAGATGAAAGATTTTTAAATGTAAACATGTCAGTGGTGGGGGTGCCCTCCTGGCCTGCCCCTGTTCAGGCAGAGTTCTTTGTATACTAGAGAGGGTTCTGAGCCAGCCTTCCTTCTGAGCCGCCCCTGGAAGACCGAGGAGTGAGGTCCAGGCTTCCCTCCTTTTCTCTTTCTTTCTGCTGCGAAAAGCAAATAAAGGTTTTCCTGCTAACTGTCACAGAGAGCAGGCAGCAAAGTCAGACCAAACACGGGGAAGTTCTTGGCTTCCAGAACCCAGTGCAGACCTGGTGCATGATTCCTCCACACTTAACCTTCAGTCAGCCACAGGGCACACCGGCTCCTCCGAGGAGTCTACCTCTGGCCAACTGGACTTCGCCCTGTAAGATACAACTTCCCAGTCAGGAATGGTACTGTCTTCTGCAAGTGATTCGGGCAGAAAAGTGAGCATCCCTTTGTCTTGACAAAAGTAATTATACCAGACCAGGAACGAGGCATGCCCAATGCCCTTAGAGACTGAGGACAGCAGGATTCTCTCAGGCAGAGTTCTATATCTTTGGCAGAGGCTCCAAATTTTACTGAGGATGACTGGAGTTCACCAAGCTTGCTACCTCAGCCCAGACCTGGCTAAGGAGGCTTTTCCCACCACATACCTATTCCTGGGAATAACCAGGGAAAACTAAGGAAACAAATAGGGAACCCAAGACCAGTGCTTCTCTGTAGCAACAGCACAGAAAGCATGGCATGAAACTTGTCAGTTGCACAACAGAGATTTATTGTTTCATTAACAGCTTATTCAGGCTTATTGTGGAAAAATACAAAACCCCAAAGAATGAGAATTACTCTGAAGATGTGGGGAGGGGAGCTCAGAGAGTGGGTGTGAGCCTTGCACACCCAAGGCTGTGGCTCTCATCCCCATATTTAAAGAATGACCTTCTCGACCAGGTATAGTGGCGCACGCCTGCAATCCCAGCATTTGGGAGGCAGAGGCAGGTGGATCTCTGTGAGCTGAGGCCAGCCTGGTCTACAGAGGGAGTTCCAGGGAACAGCCAGGGCTACACACAGAGAGAAACCTTCTCTTGAAAACAAAGAAAAGAATAATCCTTTTTTAATCACAGACATGAGATTCTGGCTTTACATTTTGAGGTTTTCTGTCTGTGCATGTATATTAATATTTTTCCTCACAGATTTCTTTTTTTTTTTTTTTTTTTTTTTTTTTTGGTTTTTCAAGACAGGGTTTCTCTGTGTAGCCCTGGCTGTCCTGGAACTCACTCTGTAGACCAGGCTGGCCTCGAACTCAGAAATCCGCCTGCCTCTGCCTCCCAAGTGCTGGGATTAAAGGGGTGTGCCACCACCACCCAGCTCCTCACAGATTTCTACTGTGCTATATAATGCAATTTTTTTTCATTATATAGCCTAGGCTGGTTTTGAATGCATATGCTTTCTGCCTCAACCTCCCCAGGGATTACTGATGAGGTGGTTTTTGTTGTTTTTTCCTTCTGGGAATAACAATCGGGGTGTCACCCATGCTAGCAACCACTCTACACTGAGCCACAGCCCCAGGACCAAAGATTAGCTTTATTTATTTATTTATTTATTTAATATATATGAGTACACTGCAGTTGTCTTCAGACACACCAGAAGAGGGCATCAGACCCCATTACAGATGGTTGTGAGCCATCATGTGGTTGCTGGGAATTGAACTCAGGACCTCTGGAAGAGCAGTCAGTGCTCTTAACCACGGATCCTAATTTGTTTTATTTTCAATTATGTATATATGTGGCGTGGGGATGGAGGGTGTGTGCACCTGTGAATACAGATGTTTGTAGAGTTCAGAAGACTTCTAGGGAGTTTGGAGCTACTGGTGTGGTTGCTGGAAACCAAATTCAGGTCCTCTGGAAAAGCAGTAATGCTCCTAACCACTGATCGATCTTTCCAGGCCAAGAAATTTAAAACAGTCTCTAATTATCTGTCTGTCTGTCTGTCTGTCTGTCTGTCTGTCTGTCTATACATCCAGCTGTGTGTGTTAGGGTCCAGCTGTGGTTCCACATCCTCGGTTTCCTCCCTCAAATGCTGCTGCACACCAGGCTGGAAGGATGAATCTGGGTCTGGAATGGGTGGGATCTGAAGGATCCTGGTCCAGCTGGCAGTGAGTTCAGGGCTGGGTGTTCCTCTGAAGATATTAGTGTCATAGGTCTTCTAGAAGACACTCAGTCAAACAGCCTCTTAGACAATCTGCAGTGAAACAGCTTGTGGTCATACACGTTATTCAGGGTGACTACGGGCTATATATGAACCTTGCAGAGTGGGAAGGAGTTTTCAGGGTAAATGTAAAATCATTGGCTGGAGTTTAAAGTACTGTGGATGCCTCATTTGTATGAAGAGTCATTCTAGGAATCCTAGGTGCTCATTGGGTGGGTTCTTACCGGGAAAGAGGAAGTTACACTTGTAGTCTGCTGTGGACTATGTGACATTCCTCAGGTCAGGCGCCTCAGATTAGGCAGAGAAAAGGAAACTCTGCTAAGAAAAGGGAGGCCTCCACTTTGCTCCAAGCTCAGAGGAAATATCCCAATGTGGTAGACTGTGACCTTAATGTATCAAGGTGCAACATTGTCTGTCTGTCTGTCCATCCATTTGTCCACCCACCCATCATTCTATCCATCCATCCATCCATCCATCCATCCATCCATCCATCCATCCATCCATCCATCCGTGTGTGCTTGTATGTATCCAAGTAGGAGTCCATTCTCTCTACCATGTGGGTCCTGGGGGCTCATCAGGTTTGTGAGCAAGCACCTTTACTCTTGAGCCATCTCACTGATCCTAAAACACCCCACCCACCCACCCTTTTTTTTTTGAGACAGGTTGGCCTGGGACTCATAGCAATCCTCTTGCCTCCGTCTTCTATGTGCTAAGATTCTGCATGTACATCATCCTACCTAGCTCCAGATTTAAGATTTATTTTTATTAGTTTTAAGTATGTGAAGATATGTGCATGTGAGGCAGGTATCTCCCTCAAGTGAGTTAGATTCCCCCAAGAAGAGTTATAGGCATTTGTGAGACACCAGATGTAGATGCTGGAAACCGAGCAAACAAGCATCCTTTTGAAGAACAGTACATGCTCTTAACTGCCAAGCTACTTCTCCAGCCCCAGGTTTTGTTTGCTTGTTTGTTTGCTTGGTTGGTTTTTTGTTTTGTTTTTGAGAATAAGCTCTATTGAACAGATTTTAAACCTTCAATTTTAATCAAGTCAATTTATGTAACAGCATGACAGGTAAGTGCAATGTTTGAAGGGTTAGGGCAAACTGGGCTATCAAGGTTACTTCAAGGCCATCTGTGCAATTTAGTGAGACTCTGTCTTAAAATGTTGTGAGACAACAGCAACAAAATGACGTGGGAGCAAGGGCTGGAGAGATGGCTGCTTAGCGGCTGCTCTTACAGAGACCCTGGGCTATGCTCAGCACCCACATCGTGGCTTACAACTGTAAGTAACTCCAATTCCAAGGCATCTGATGCCCTCTACTGGTATCCGTGGCTTCATACACAAACACAGAGACACAGACACAGAGACACACACACAAACAAAACACCTACTCATATAAAATAAAAATAAATCAATCTTTAAAAGGAGTTGAGGGTGTACCTCAGCAGTAGAATATTTATGTGTGAAACTCACTAAATTCCCAGTGCTGCAAGCTAAATAAATATAAAACTTAAAACAGTGTGAGGCAGCTCAGAGAAGAAGCTGTTGAAATAGCCAGGACAGCAGCACAAGCTGAATGTCTGGGATGGAGGCAGAGAACAGATCAGCACTGCTGGTCAGGACGTTTCCAAGGCCATGAACCTTTGTCACTGTGATCACATAAGTCATCTAAGTATTCACAGCTATTAAATACGACAGCAAACCTGCCAAGATAAACCTCACCTGTAAGTATTCAGAGGTGCTCCATGAAGCAGGCACTATTGTTGTTCCCATTTTATGGATGAAGACTATGAAGCACAGAGAGGTCCAGTGAGCTGCTGGTGGCTTCACAATTGGAAAAGCCATCATGCACATCCCTGCAGTCTGGCTTCTGCTCACTTTCCCAGCCTTACAGGGTCCCCGCACTTCAAACCACAAGGGGGAGATTAAACAGGTTTGATATTGCAACCTAACACCTGAGGTAGTCAACTAAAGAAGAAACGTTTGATTAGGCTCGCAGTAGGCTAGGCACCATTGCGGAAGCCACTCTCTTATGGCTAGCCTCACAGCCGCTGTAAAAGAAACGGCAGGCACAGTCCTAGCTTGCTTTCTATTGCTTTGGCCAAACCCTGACCAGGAGGAAAGCGTTTTCCACCTTGAGGGAAGCTGAGGCATGAATGCAAGGCAGGAACTGAAGCAGGACCAGAGTGATGTAGCCTATTGGCTCGCTCTCCACGGCTCACTCAGCCTTTCTTACACAGCACAGAACCGCCTGTTCAGGGCGGCGCCGCCCACACTGGCCCGGGTTCTTCTACCTCAATCTTAATTAGGAAAATGCTTCACACACCCACGACTGTGCATATCCTCCCCCCCCATTTAAAAAATGAATGTTAAAAAAATAAAGGTTCATTTTGCCCGTTGGCTTCAGCCAGTTGGCCTACTTGGAACTGTGACACAGCAGTGTATTGTGGGAGAATGTGGACATGAAGCTGCTCACCTCATGGAGCAAAGATGGAGAGAAAGCTGGGTGGGGTTGGGAGAGCAGTAGCCAAAGGCCCAATATCCTTTCTAGGACATGCCTCCAGAGGCCCAAAGTCTCTCATCTAGGCTTGTCTTGCTCTGTGTGCTATTGCTGTGAAGAGACACCATGGCCATGGCAACTCTTAAAGGAAAGCATTTAACTGGGGTTGCTTAGTTTTAGAGGTTTATTCCTTTCTCATCATGCAGGGAGAATGGCGGCGTGCGGCCATGATGCTGGAGGAATAGCTGAGATTTCCACATCCAGACCCACAGGCAGCAGGATGAGAGAGACTCTGGGCTTGGAATGGGTTTTTTGAAACCTCAAAAGCCCACGCCCAATGACACACTTCCTCCCAACAAGGCCGCGTCTCCTAATCCTTTCAAACAGTGCCACTTCTGGGGATCCAAACGTTCAAAGCTATGAGCTTATGAGGGCCATTCTCATTCAAACTCCCACTCCCTCTGACCCTCAGAGGGTATGCCATCTCAAAGTGCACCACAGACTAGGAACCAAGCCTTCAAACACATGGCCTTTGGGGGCACGGATGAGAACCATAGCTCTCCTACAGACCACTGTGAGTGGAAGGGGAGTGGTGAGGGGCAGAGGGGAGGCCCAGCACAGGGCTCAGAGGCTCTGACTGAGGTGGAATTGTTTTTACTCTGGGATCAGGTATTTCTTAGGAAGAACTGCTTCCAGTTGGCCTCCCAAGGTTTTCCCAAGCCTAGAACCCTACTACTGCCCAGCAGCCTCTTAGGTGGCATCACTGAGATTCTTGGACCTATTACTTCTCCTGTTGGGGCTTGCCGCTCCCCTGTGGCGAGCCTCCAACCTGCCCTAGTTGTTATTCCCATGCAGAGTCCTCCGTGTCTGTTCACCCTTTGCTGTCCCTACACTTCATTCTTTGTTAAGCTTTACAAAAATAGTTATCTTAGGCTGGAGAGTTGGCTCAGGGGTTAAGAGCACTTATTGCTCTTGCAGAATGCCTGGGTTCAATTCCCAGAACTCACATGATGGCACACAACCATCTGTAACAACAGTCATGGGAGATCTAATGTCCAATTCTCACCTCCAAGAGTACTGCAGCATGCAGTTCACAGATACACATGCAGGAAAAACAACCACTTGCTTGCACGACTATGTACCACATGCATGTCTGGTGCCTGCTGAAGCCAGAAGATGGTACTGGATCCCTTGGAACTATAGTTACAGATAGTTATGAACTGCCAAGTCAGTGCCAGGTGTTTTGGAGAACAGCCAGTGATCCTAACCATTGAGACATCTCTCTAGACCCAGAGCTGTGGGTTGAGTGTGGACCATGTCTCCAAAGGTTCATGAATGAAAGACCCAGTCATCAGTTGGTGCTGCTGGGAGCTGGTGGAGCCTTCAAGAGGTAGGCTCCACTAGGCATGGTGCTACAGTGGAAGTTCCTTTGGCCAAGGCAAGCATGGCCTGCCTGGGGCTCTAGGACTCTGCCTCCTGCTCTTCCTATTGTCTCACTTCTTGCCATGAAGTAAGCAGCGTACTTGGCCGCACGCTGACTACGATGGCCCTCACCAGAGCCTCAGAACAACAGGTCCCTCACTCTTGGGTTGAGACTCCTAAACTGAGGCAAATATTTTGGTTTTGTAAGTTATTTGCACAGGAGTCAGTCCTAGTGACCGAAAGCCGAGTAATACTGATGAGCAAAGAGGCTGTGAAATAAAGAAGGAAACTTTCTTTTCCAATGGTGGGAAAGGATGGGACTCTGGGTGAGCCAGTGACTCTCACATCTAGCCTGTGAAGGGAGAAAAGTCAACACTAAATTAAAGTTAGAAGCCTGAAGATGGAACTGTTGGTTGAGTGCTCAAATAAGGCCCTGGGTTTGACTCCTGGCACGTGGGAGGTTAGAGGCAGGAGGATTGAGAGCCTCGGGCCATCATCAGCTACATAATGAGTGTGAGGCCACCCTGACAAACATTAGACCTTTCCTCAAACCAGCCAGCCAGCCAGCCAACCAACCAGCCAGCCAAATCATCCAACCAACCAACCAACCAACCAACCAGCCAGCCAGCCAGCCAGCCAGCCAGCCAGCCAGCCAGCCAACCAGCCAACCAACCAACCAGCCAAATCATCCAACCAACCAACCAGCCAGCCAGCCAGCCAAACCATTCCACCTCAATAGGCACAACCTACAATACATTAATACATATGTTCTCTGGGATGAGCATTTAAATCACAGAGGAGTTGTCGCTAGGCTTGAGTTGAGTCTTAGAAGGGTCACCATATGGGACTAAAGGAAGAATGATAGGCCTGCAGTTTCCTTCTGGTGACAGGACCAAGATTTAATTGCTCAATTCTAAAGGGCTAGTGAGAGACAAGCAATGGTTTTGATCACTAGATGTTCTGTCAGGTCTGTCTCTTTGGTAAAAGTATTAGACATTAGACATATTTCCTCAGTACTGTCACAAAGCAGACTGCCTGGAGAGAGCCCTGCCCTGGAACAGGTGCCTGCCCAAGGACTTCTATTCAGTAACGTCACTTAGAGCTGAGGCTCCAAGGCTGTTGTCTTTGAAGTGATCACTTTCCAGCTGTGCCAGGTCTCAGGTCCTGGGTGCCACTGTGGCTGTCCACCTAGAGAAGCAATGGGATTGCTGCCAGGACCAGTGAAGTTCCAGAACTTCTCAGACAAATCATCTGAGCTCAGAAAGACAAGCAGAGTTAGAATCCACTTTTGGGCAAAGACACAGATTCACAGAGGAAACATAAGAGAAAGAGGAAGGCAGGAGCTTAGCTGTCTTGAGTGCCCAACACGACCTCTGCAGTCATTGAGGCTTAGCCGGGCCTGCGATTAGCACTAAGAGCTGCCGTTTAAACTATTCTGGGCAACAGCTTCTATTTCTGTGCTAGTTTACAGCTTTTTTCACAAAGTCACAGAGAGTGGAGCAGCTAAGGGAGGCTTAGCAATGACCTGCAGCTGTGGTCATTAAGTCCTTGTGATCATGGACACTGGGACCTGGATGAGCACTATAAGGATCACCATGGGAAGAGTTAGCATTCCTCAGCTGCATTCTCCCCAGAGCATGGCACAGAATGCCACTCTCCACTTCTTGTTTTTTTTTTTTTTTTTTTTTTTTTTTTTTTTTTTTTGCTGAGACAGTTACCTCCTCTAATCAGGCTGAAAATGCTCAATACTTTCTGTAAATGGAGCACAGCATGTGGTCCCAACCTTGGCCAAGGAGAAGAGAGGTGTTTGTGGATTAGTGGGTAGCATGATGATGGAGATCCCGGGAGTCTAGCAACCATGATGGGAGGAAGGCAGAAACCTCACTAACAGGTTCTGTAATAGTTTTCTTGACAGGGGAAATCCTATGTGTGCTGTTAAGGCAGGTGTTAGTTCTCTAAACTCGATTCAGGAAGCCTAAGCAGTCTGTGCCTTCTCTGGTCCTGAATTCTCTTCATGACCAATGTAAAGAAAAGCCAATAGCAGGTCAAGTCAAGATGGTCGGTGTAAACTGCACCTGCTGTCTTCTTATATTGGGGAGGGGTGTGCTATGTAGCTACTTCCTTTGAACTGAAACATTCCTTCCTGGAGGAGGCCCATAAAAATCAGGAAATGAAGTAACACCTAAGGAATTCCTGAACTCGGTCTGATCCAACTCCCTGCCCCCTCATTCTAATGCCGTGACCCTAAAATACAGTTCCTCATGTTACAGTGGCCCCCAAACCTCAAAAAAGTATTTTTGTTGCTACTTCATAACTAACTTTTCTTTATTCACTATACATCTCCATCACAATCCCTCTCTCCTCTCTTACCAGTCCCAACCTTACAAATCTCTCCCCCCTAATACCTCCTCCCCGTGGGTTCCACCACACTCTAGGGCATCTAGTCCCAGCAGGACTAGGCACATCCTCTCCCACTAAGGCCCAGCCAGGCAGTCCAGGTTGGGAAGGGGATCCAATGGCAGGGGATAGAGACTGAGACAGCCCGTTCCACTTGTTAGGGGCCCCACATGAACACCAACTTGCACATTTGCTAAAATGTGTAGGTCTAGCTCCAGCTTCTGCTCCCTGGTTGGTGGTCCAGGGTCTATGAGCCCTCACGGTCACAGGTTAGTTGACTCTGTAGGTCTTCTTGTGGTCATACATGTAATTTTGCTATTGTGGGTGGTATCATTCCCTGGGTTAGGATCCTGAACTGTATAGAAGGATGAGCTGAGCACAGATATTCATTGCTCTTTTCTTCTTGATTGGAGATACAATGTGAGCAGCTGCTTACAGCTCCCGCTGCCTTGACTGTACCTTCCTGGGGCTGCAGACATGGTTCAGGTTGCTCTTATAAGGGAACCAAGTTTGCTTCACCCTCCCACAAGCACACTCTCCTTAAATTGCTGATGTTAGGGTGCTTAGACAGGGGTGAGAAGGAAAAAAAAAAGCACTTTGGGAAATACAGAAATACAAATTCTCCAGAGTGCCAACCCGCTGAGTCTCAACTTCCAGATCTGCCAACTCCTTGTTAAGTGCCATGAAGCACCACCTCCAAGAGCCCCGCTGTCTTCTGGGAAAGCAGCCCCGCTGAAGCTAAGGTGACTGGCTCCATTTTGATTTTAACCAGGAAAGCAAAGAGCAATAGGTATCCCTGGGACACTGATGACACCAGGAAGGCAGCACTAATGATCACCTGCCCATCAAAACACTCCAGCAGTTTGACCATCTGCTGGGGTCATAACGGACCCTTAATTCGGAGAAACAACAGCCTTTAAAATTATTTTTCTGAAATTCCCAACAAATGCTAGGCAGACCCAAAAATCACAACTCAAAACTTTGTTAACTGACTGTAACCCAAAGTAGCACGCTGGCTTATTCAAATCTAGAAAGCCTAGTCTGGTTCCTGGGTGAGTAACAGCACATGGCTAAAATTAGCCTGGCCATCTGCTGAGACAGCAGCTGGCTATTCTAAGCCCCTGAGAGCCTGCCTGGAAGCGGGGCCGGGCTTCTCAGGGAAAGAGCCAGAGGCCTGTGGCCTCGTGGTCAAGGGGAGGACAGGACAGGCAGTTAGACTTGAAGGAAGCCAGGTTCACAGAGACCTGAAATGCAGAGCTGGATGCAGATTGTATTTTCTGGTTTCTTACATTCTCAGGATCTCAGATGCCAGACTGGCTGATTTAGAAGTCACACACTGCTGGGGACTCTGGCTCAGATGACCTATGGAGTGAAGGCCTTCTATGGACCCCATCTCCCATTTCTGCCCCCAGAGAGCAGTATCCCTCAGAGTGAGGACTATTTAAACATGTATCTGACTAATAGTCACTCATCCCCAGAAAGCCTCCTCCCATAGTTTGTTCTTTGACTTAAAACTGCAGTCCATGCCCCTGTCGATGCCCCAGCCTTACCTCTGATTGGACACAAAGCCTTAGCTTGTCCTTTTGCCATTTTTTATAGCCCAGTTCACACTTGATTTTTAAACTTTTCCCTTTTTCTTTTATATGAATGAGTATTTTTGCTGGTCTGTGGAAGCCAAAAAAGGATGGCAGATGCCAAGAACCAAACCTGGATCCTCTGCAGGAGCAAGCAAAGTGCTTCTAACCACTGAGCCACCTTTTTAGCCCTGCTTCCCCCCCGCCCCCCTTTTCCTGCTTTCCTGGTAATAAAATCCTTGCACATGGCAAGTGTTCCTCACTACTCCCAGCCCGATCAAATCACTTTTGGGGTACTAGCACATTCACTGCAGAAAGTAATGGATCCCACTGAGACACTCCATACATACTCACCACCGTACTGCCCTTTCTCCAATCTTAAAAACTTTGTGTGGCCTATCATGTGTGCTTGTGCACACAATGTGTCAAGACCCAGTTAATGTTGTCCCCTTCCCACTCCCACCTCATGTTTTCAGAGTCCTTCACCGAGCCTAGTTTGCCATCTCCCCTGGTTTTCAGCCCCCAGAGCTGGGGTTATAGGTGCATGCAGCCCTGCCTGGCTTATGTGAAGGCTAGGATCCCAACTTAGGTCCACATGCTTATGCAGAAAGCACTTTTCCACAGATCCATCACCCCAGCTCCAAGTCAGCTTTTCATGAGACAAGTGTCTCGTTGTGTGGTCCAGGCTGGCCTCGAAAAAGCCTGCTGCCTCTGCCCACAGTAGCAGAGTCTTAGGCACCAGCTACCTGCTAATATTCAGTGCTGATGTGCAGACTCGGAATAGACACCACTTTTGAAGGCTCGGAAATCACCCAACAGAAGCAGCATGACCAGCTGCCTTGTTTTGTTTTTTAAAGAAAAATCAAGGCCATTTCATGTAGCCCAGGCTGGCCTCAAAACTTCCAAGTGCTAGGACTCAGTAATGTAATAACATGTTATCATCAGTGTATACTATGTATACATCAGGGCCTGTACCACCCCTGGATCTCAGCTGTCCTAAACTCATTCCTAAAAATCAGGCCATGATGTTTACACCAAGGTCAGGTTCCAGGCAGATCACTGTGCAGCAGCTTTGAAGTGTGCTGCGGGGTGTTTGTTGAAGGAATTGTCTTCACCTCCTAAGAGGGCAACACTCAAGTACGTACAGTCAGACAACACAGAATCCTGACAGCCAGCACACTGCAGGTGCTCACAGTGCTTCTTGGGATTTCTGTGAACACATGCATGTACTACATATGATGCAACAGTAAAGTCTGAACAGCTAAGCATGGGCTGAACAGACACTGTCCACGGGCTGCTTGTGCAGACACAGGCATGAGGCAGCTCACCAAGTGGGCAGAGCGCACCACTCAGAACCTGAATTTTGGGGTAAGGTTGCTGTTGGTTCTGTGGACATGGCAGCATGGGCCTAAGCACTGGTTTATAATTTATAGTGGTCTCATTTTTGGTTGCTGTGGTAGTTTGAATGAAAATGGCCTCATAAGTTCACAGGGAGTGGCACTATTAGGAGGTGGTCTTGTTGGACGAAGTGTCAACGGATGGGTGGGCTTTGAGGTTTCAGAAGCTCAAGGAGACAGAAGCAGACCATCACGGAGTTTGAGGCCAGCCTGGTCTAGAGTAAGTTCTAGGAGAGACAGGACTATACAGAGAAACCCTGTCTGTGTGTGTGTGTGTGTGTGTGTGTGTGTCTTTCCTTGTAAAAGTAGTCAGGGTCATGGTGTTTCTTCACTATAACAAAGACAGTCGCTATTCCCAGGGTAAGACTTGAGGTCCTCCCCCAACCCGAGGTTTCTTTGTGTAGCCCTGGCTGTCCTAGAACTCAAGAGATCCACTTGCCTACGCCTCCTGAGTGCTGGGATTAAAGGAATGTGCTACCATCGCCCAGCTAAGACTTGAATTTCTTAAACATAGAGAACAGTAGCAAGTGAACATTGCAAGAATCCACTTCTTAGAATAAAATAGTCAGAAATGGGAATCTAGGCTTTAGAGGCCATTTTGTTCATCAAGCCCTGTGAGGTGCTTGCTCTTCTCTGCTGGTAGAAAGGTGACTGAGAGCCCTACAGACAGTTTTCACATACAGGTGGCTGGAGACTTCAACACTGAAGAGGCGGCGGGAGTTTGACCAGCATGCCCAGACATTCACACTTCTCATCAGAAGCCTTACATTTCCTCCTGTCCCCCAGTCTGCAGCCACACCTGATTCTACAGGACAGAACCCCAGACCATAAATGAAATACAACATTCAATTTTTTTTTTCCTGTCTTGAGTGAGTTCTGCTTTTTGTTCCTCCCACCAGAAATCAAACCACCACCAAAACAACGCCAAGCTTCTAAGTCCTTGAGTTAGGGATGGTAGGAGTTGATCCTGGACACTTCTGTGAAAGGTCAAAAGGGGCCCTGACTTTCAGAGCTGAATGCTCTAACAGTCAAACTTAGTTTTCAACTTGTAGCTAGCTCTAGATGGCCTGTGATTTTAGGACACAGTACAGTGCAGAGGTTCTCAACCTGGGGTCGCAACCGTTTTGGGGGTTGAACAGCCCTTTTACAGGAGACCATAGAAAAACTATAGATATTTACACTATGATTTCATAACAGCAGCAAAATTATAGCTATGAACAGAAGTAACAAAAACAATTTATGGTTGGGGTCATCACAGCAGGAGGAGCTGCATTAAACGGGTGCAGTGTTAGACTGAGAACCGCTGGGGTAGTTGGGTCCTACTGTCCTGCCAAGTATTGGAAATCTGAAGGGAGATATACTTTTGGGGTTCAGTGCTATAGGGGTTCATACCTACAGGAGTCTTCTCACTGTGAAGATAACCATATCCCTGTCAGAGGAGATGAGGCACACAACACAGGAGTAGACAGCCATTTGCATTTTAATTGAGAACTCTCAGCCCTCTGGGTGGCTCTACTGGTTACAGACGGTTCAATGTGGAAGAGAAATTGCTCATGGATGAAAATCAAGAATCCCAAATGCAACTTCAAACTGATCATACTACAGGTTCAGTTTCCCCAGTTACGTGCTTCAGGGAACCCCTTCTTTGGGTTACCCCATGTCTATCACTGAAAACCAAGCAAAACAAAAGCCCAGAAGGCTAAGAAGGGGACATACAAGAAAAAAAAAAATCTATATAGTAGGAAATTAGTTTTTATTTTTAGATCAAAATAAATGCTTAACATTTTGCCAAAAACCAAATCAAAGATGAACCCTTGAAAAAGGGGAGGAAGCACATTTTTCCTTTCCTGGGGAAGCCAGTAAGGCATACATTGTGACTGTGACGTGGTGTGTTTCTTCCCTCAGGACTAGTCTAGGCAAACAACAAAAACCTCTTCCCACCTGACCCCCCCCGCCCCCTAGCTGCGTCTATCAGGGCTGTGGCTGGTAGGGTAAGACCACAAACAACTGTCCTGCCCAGTGCAACATGGACAAGGGACTTGAAACCAGAGCCCTTTAACCTGTCTGTGTAAAGCCCTTCCTAAGGAGATCCGGTGAGTGTGCCACCCTTAGGCAGCAGCATGGCTGAGGTTTTGTGGTGTCCGGTGCAGAGGTACTAGGGGGAATTACCCCCTAGGCCCTGGGTGCTGGGCACAGCCCACCCCTCACAGTTCACCACAGGGACGTCTTAAAATTGAACTTCAGTTTCAGCAGGTATTTCAGATTCACCTGAGCAATGTCGTAGACAATGTACCTGGGAGGGAAGCTGTCAAGGAGCCAACAGTTGAGTCCCCAAGACCTAACCAACACTGAGTCTCCTCAAAGTGGGGAAGGCTGGTGTACAGAGAGACAAGTTCACCCATACAGCAGTGAGTCAGACCTCAGGGGACCTCCACACAGGGGATCATCCAAGGGGATGATCAACACAGGGGACCATCCAAGGGGAAGGTTGTCACTATCCCCATACAAGCTGCCCTGGGTAGTTAAGAACACACGTACCTGCTGGTACAGTTCCAGAACACACAGCATAGCCATGAAAGGATACTCGTTATACAGCAGGCAGGTGTCATTAACGCCAGACGGGATCCCTGTTCCCAGTGGAACCTCTACGCCCTCCAGGGTGATGCTGGCTGAAGGGTCAGGGGTAGTTTTGCCCAAACCTGTAAGGTAGAAGGGTCAAGTGCTAGGTATAACAGGGGGTGTGAAAATGTCCTGGGTATGCGACACATGGCTGCTCACTTAAACATTCTTCAGATACTGTAAAGAAAGGTTCCAAGGCAAAGCTCTAAACCAGTAAAGTCACAGTGGCCTGGATGACGTTATACTGTGGCAACACCCCAAAGGTGGCCTTGATCATCATATGCTACCAACTCGATAATTCCAGGTGTGCCAGAGGTACCTCTTGGTCCTGATACCACTGCTCAAAAACCGAGAACACCAGTATCCTGATTTGGTTCCTGGTATCCCACAGAACTCCCATGGCATTATGACACAAGGGATGAAACCGTTTTCTTTTTAAATGAACCTCCAACAGCCAGTTCCAAGAGTCCGGCCGCTGGAGGAAAGGTACCTCTTCACCCAAATCTGCCATGTCAGGTTGGAGGGACAGTACCTTTGACACTGTGCTTGCCCTTGGGTAACTTGCTGATATGCGAAGCATGCTTGAGTTCGTACCTATTCAAAAGAGGACAGTCTCAGAAGAGCCCCTGGTCACCGGGCTCCCAAACTAACACCTTCCTCAGCATCTTTACTGGCACGTAAACTACGTGCCCACAGAACTCTGTTCACCCTTACCCTGGCATCTCCCTCCCCAGCTCCTGGACTCTTCAGAACCCAGAACATTCTCCTCAAGTAGAGAGCCTAAAACAGCTGCCATTGCTATGGGGTTATTTTCAAAGAAAGGGCCAGCTGTGGCCAGCTGCTTGACGGTTCCTGTCTAGTCTACCCTATGGCTGGCCTACTTCACCATCCTGTTCTGGTCACAGCTCACAGGATGGAGGGTCCGGATACTCACATGTTTCCGAGGGCAACTTCTCCCAACAGTATTAAGCCAATCGGGTCTCCCTGAGATGTGTGGCAGTAGTTCGCACTTTTGGACACCATGTCAGCAAAGTAGATCCCTTTCCCAAACATGTAGCCTGTCTGGAGAGTTGGAAGACGACAGCTGAAAACCTTCCAGCAGTGAATTCCCACACGAGCTGCTGCCCAGCTAAGCCCCACAGCCATCACCTCCGAGAGGGATGGCTCCCTCTAGCAAAGGCCAGCACTTACAGGTGGGCTGGGGGAAGTCCTGTAACAGCCAAGGATGCCACTGTCTTTTTACCAGGAAGTTTCAAACAGTTAATAATGTGATCGAATATTCACTACCTGGACTAAACCAGGCACTCGTACACACCCAGTAGGCACTGATTCACCTCTCAGCCACACACCAGTGCCTAGCACAGAGCTACAGTCACCAAGCCACTTCCTTTTTGTTACTCTCTACAATGAGTGAGGGACTGGGAGGCCATCTCAGAGGGCCTGTTCATTAGGCCCCTTCTGTGACCCAGCAGGCGACGTCATCTATCCCTTGTCCTATTTTTTTAATAGGGGGCCTGCTGCAGGCTGAACTCTCAAAGCACCCAGGCTCTCAGGAGGAGATCACTGCAAACAAGTACTTCCATACCTCCCCATAGAGGACAGCCACCTACCACAGGTGCTTCAGGTGGGGCTATCCGCAGACCCTGCGACAGGATGCCTGCAAAGTTGGTGGTCCTGGACCCGTGCCACAGCAACCTGCGGTTGTGAAGCTGCCTGAAGGGCTTGTAGCGCTGGCTCTCCCCCTCACGCTCTATCTTAAAGATCTGGGCAGACAGTTGGCAAAAGGGAGAGAGAGAGAGAGAGAGAGAGAGAAGATACTGTTACTCAGGTTCACCAAAGAGGTGAACAGACTCAGGAGCTTCCGTACTGACCACCTGTCACAAGAGGTAGGACGCTTTAGCTCTGCCACGTCATCCACAGACTGGGAGGATCAATGCATGTGTCCCAAGGCTCCACTTACTAGGGACGAGCCATTACAGACACTGGGGCTACTGTGTAGCAGGTGCGAACCTAAGGAAACTTTTGAGACCGTTCTCACTATGTAGACCAGGCTAACGGGGAACTAAGTATGTAGTCCAGGCTAGCCTTGGTCTGTTAAGCCTCCTGAGTGCTGGGATTAGATATGTGTACCTCATCTGGTCTAAGGAACTTTATCATGAACTTCTGGTAATCATATCACACAGAAAAAGCCATAGCCAACTGTACAACACCACTTATTTTTCTGCTCAACAAACATGTCACTTCTGTTTACTAAAAGTCGAGCTGGGCAGTGGTGGCACAAGCCTTTAATCCCAAGCATTTAGGAGGCAGAGGAAGGCGGTTCTCCCCACCAGGCCCGCCTGCTGAAACAGCCAGGAGTACATAGAGATCCTGTCTCCAAAATAAAAAAAAGGCAAATGGGTTACTCTTTATGAGCCAGGCCCACGTACAGAGGGACAGGAGACCTGGCAGGACAGAAAGGGGGAAGAGGATTCTTACATCTACCACTTCCAGGTCATAGGCATTGTGCGTGGTCGCATGAGTGTTCTTCACATACTTCCTGATGACCTTGGCCTCTTCAGAATCTCTGTCAACCACCTGGAAAACAGGCATCTGAAATGAGGGCAGGGAGACCCCCAGAGAGGAAGAATACTGACATACTAACCTAGAGGAGCCAGGAGCAGTTCACACTGCCCAAACACTGACACCTGCAGGCTGAGGAGCCCAGGGTCCCACGAGCCCGAGTCTCACTTCTTACTCCATCTGGATGGCTAGAGAGGAAGCTCAGAGCTCTTGTCTACACGCTAGACTACGAGTCAAGCTAGAAACACGAGGGTCACCATTACTGAGGTGGAACAAGGGAACTATTCCGACCAGGAGTCCAGCTTACTGATGGAACACAAGGTGACATCATATAATTTCCCTCTCCGCACCCCAGTCCTAGGGGTGAACCAAAGGGTCCTTCCCATGCCCAGCAAGCACTACTCTACCACCAACTATACCCTTAGCCCCATGTCTTTATGTACCACAGCTGGCCCAGTGCATGCCCGACTATATGATGTCAATATAATCCACACTGAGTAAGATGAACATATGCAGGAGATGTTTATATTTCCTTATTGTAAGTTTGAAAAAAACCTAAGAATTCTGATTACCTGTGCTGTCTCTTAACTAAAAACTTTATAATAGTAGTTAAAAATAGGAGCTTTTTCACCAAAAACCTTACCTTTCCCACTAAGAAGGTACAGTTGGCATCATATCCCACTTGTGAGGCAGGCAAGCTTAGGGACCAGTTTAGCTACCTGGAACTCCACTTGGTTTGGGCTATGCAGGCACCTTTTTCTTTTCTTTTTTTTTTTTTTGGTTTTTCGAGACAGGGTTCCTCTGTGTAGTCCTGGCTGTCCTGGAACTCACTCTGTAGACCAGGCTGGCCTCGAACTCAGAAATCCACCTGCCTCTGCCTCCCAAGTGCTGGGATTAAAGGCGTGCGCCACCACCGCCCGGCCAGGCACCTTTTTCTAACACTGAGAGTCTCACTGGTTCATTCTGTACACATTCCACTCCACTCAATGCACCTAAAACCTGTACCCCTTTATCTGCTGTGGGCACACCAACCTCCAAACAATGGAATAAGTTAAGAACCATAGGGACTAGAGAGATGGCTCAGCGGTTAAAAGCACTGGCTGTTCTTCCAAAGGTCCTGGGTTCAATTCCCAGCATCCACATGGTGGCTCATAACCATCTACAATGAGATCTGGTGCCTTCTTCTGGTGTGTTTGAAGAGAGTAACACTGTACTTATATAAAATAAATAAATCTTTAAAAAAAAAAACCCATAAAATTTAGATAGATTCTATTCAACTATATTCCACTTATGTCTGGGTATGAGTAGGAAGGCTGATTAAGCTTCAGTTGGTCTTGGGCAATAAGGTAAACTGTCCTATAAGTGGACTTCTGCAGAGACTCTTGTGCTGGCTGGTTTTATGCCAACTTTACATAAGCTAGAGTCACTGGAGGGAGCCTCATTGGAGAAAATGCCTAGATAAAATTGGGCTGTAGGCAAGCCTATGGGGCATTTCCTTAATTACTAAGTTATATAGGAGGGCCCAGTCCATTTTGGGTAGGGCCACCCCTTGGCTAGTGGTCCTGGGTTCTATAAGAAAACAGGCAGGGTGAACCATTGGGAACGAGCCAGTAAGCAGCCTGCCTCCATGGCCTCTGCATCAGCTCTTACTTCCAGGTTCCTACTGACTTCCTTCGATGAACTGTGATGTGGATTTATCTTTTCCTTCCCTTTGGACATGGTGTTTCAATAATAAGTGACTCTAATTAGGATAAATCCTCTCTTCACTATGTTATGCCTATGGGAAATGAGGCATCACTAACAACTGAAATCACACGCACTGCAGAAAGGACCGCGCAGGAGCAAAGGGCATACATAATTGAGACTGTCAACTAAAACAGAGAACCACCCAACCCTTTGACTAAGAGGCCAAGAATCTGGAAACATCTGGCCCAGACTTCATCCACCAGTAATACTTGGACTGCAGAGGGTCCATGCTGCCTGGCAGAAACAGAGGCAGAAGATGGGTGTGCTGGCTGATCTTGCGTGTCAACTTGACATAAACTAGAGTTATCATAGAGAAAGGAGACTCAATTGAGGAAATGCCTCCATGAGATCCAGCTGAAAGGTGTTTTCTCAATTAGTGACTCATGGGGGAGGACGCCCAGTCCATTGTGGGTGCCATCCCTGGGTTGGTAGTCCTAGGTTCTAAGAAAGCAGGCTAAGTAAGTCATGCAAGCAGGTAAGCAGCACCCCTCCATGGCCTCTGCATCAGCTCCTGCCTCCAGGATCCTGTCCTGTTTGAGATCCTGTCCTAACTCCCCCACAGTGGTGGACTATGATCTGGAAGCATAAGTCAAATAAACCCTTTTCTCTCCAATTTGCTTTTTGGTCCTGGTGTTTTGTTGCAGCAATAGAGGCCCAAGACAATAGGCATGCCAGACTCAAGCTCTAGCTGGGACAGAGGCACACACTTCAGGCAGGGCAATTCGCACCTACCTGAGCCTTCCACACAGCCCAGTTCAATTGACTGCTTGTGCCCAAAATAAAAGACAAGGAACTTTTCAAAACCCAGTCTTCACACTGACCTGTGGCACTAGCCCACCAGCACCCCTGGATATGTGAGAGACTCAAGGCTTAACCACACACCTGAGGAGCTGTGAAGATGGCTCACCTGCACACGTAGGTTGGGGCCACTGCTCTGAGGCGAGCTACTGAATAATTCTACACGGGAAGGGCAGGCCTCTCACCTTAATGTCAGTTTTGAGCTTTTCATAGTTGACGTCGATGGGGTCCTTACTGCTGTCATCAGACCCACCCCTGAGAAGACTATAGGCAACCTCGATATCCAGGAGGTTGTCCAGCATCTCCACCTTGGCCTGAGGACAGAATACAGACCTGGGAGCTAAGTCCATAGGGAAGGAGACAAACAAGCCCAGAAAGGAGTACATGCAGAAAGTAGATGACATCCCACATCTTCCCTTAATGGAAGAGCCTGTGTTGGCCAGACCCTGCCATCACTCCTCACTCAACAGTGAGCACCACAGCCATTCCCCTGCATGCTAACGAGGCTCTGATGCCCAGGGAAGTGAGGGAAGATGTCAGAACTCTTAAACATGAATGATAGGCAGAAACACAGATGCCACCAAGGATGCCACAAACTGACCTAGGCCAGGGATTCATAGGGACCTTTATGTGGGACAGAGAAATGGGTCTTCTTAATGACAATTTCCTAGACTGAGTTGGTAAAGCAAAGGAAAAGAAGGGTAGATCCTACTCTTAAAGGAGGGTGGTCCCAGTGAGACCCAGCCCTGGCCCAGCCCCACAGCCCTTTACCTGCACACTGTCTGCATTGTTCAGGAGCGGGGGTTTCTTCATTCCAAAGTCATGGGGGATCAGTGTGTAGAAGCGATTGGAGAGATCCAGAATTTGAGATTCACTGCTGCCTTGAGACACTGCCTGAAAGGGAAGGGACAGACAGAAGGGACACAGGACTAAAGCAGCTGCTGTCTGTGCCAGCAGGGACATGGTCATTAGAGCACCTTCTCACTGATGTCATAGCACTGAGGCACCCTCAACTACTGAGGCCCTGTAACTACAGCTTATCTACACAAAGAACTATACTATTATATACCTCATACAAAGTGCTACTGCAGAATCTACAGTGGGCTCATGGCTCCTGCTGTAAAATTCTGATTTTTTGTTTGAAAATTGTTCAGCAGGGCATGGTGGCAGACACCTTTAATCCCAGCACCCCAAGGTAGTTGGACCTGTAAGCTGGAGGCCAGCCAGGTCTATACAGTTCTAGTCCAGTGTGGGCTACATAGAGAGACCCTGTTGCAAACAAATAAACAACAAACAGAAAACTGCCCACAGCGCTGGAGATGGCTCAGAGGTTAAGAGCACTGACTGCTCTTCCAGAGGTCCTGAGTTCAATTCCCAGCAACCACATGGTGGCTCACAACCATCTGTAATGGGATCTGATGCCCTCTTCTGGTGTGTCTGAAGACAGCTACAGGGTACTCTCATATATATAAAATAAATGAATAATTCTTTAAAAGTTAAGCTGTCTCAGTGGAAGGAGGGACACAAGTTCGCTGCTCAGAGGCACCCAGATTCTACGGCTCGCTGAAGGTTAGCTGTTCAGCACCACCCAGGAAGTCTACTTGGCTGGGTGCTTCTTTTTCTTCTCAAAAAGGCTATCAGTGTGAAGGCTAAAGACATACTAGATACAATTCTCACCAAATTTAAATTTCTAAGGAGTTTATTACATATCTGATAACTAAAATCATTACCATGTGTATTTTGTAAACCTTCTTTGAGCAATGAACTGGACCATGATATTTACTGAACTGAAAAAAATCCAAATCCTCACAAACTACAGTTCAGTCCTGTCACTGTCCCCACGCAGTAGCTGTTGCTACTGTCTCTTAGTAGAAGAGAAGCAGCTGACTTGGCTGGAAGGCTGGAGTGACTGCTTACCTGGTGGACCTCGCTGAGGATAGAGTAGGCGGCCTGGATCTGCCTTCTGCTCAGCTTCCCCAAGGGCATCTTTTGAAGGTCAATCTGAAGAGACAGGGAACATTCTTCCCTCACAGGAGATCAGTGGCCCGCTTGCACAGAGGCTGTAACCCTCATACCTGACCCTGTATGCTGTGTAACAGCAGCACTCCTGAAGAGGCAATGGAATTCCTACCAATCCCCTAGCACAAGGCGGTGGATCATCCTCCCACTGTACCCTAGGGCAAGGACCTTTGCTGCCATCCAGTTCAGAAACAAGAGCCTCAAATTTCCAAGACGTAAATGTTATTTTTTTAAGAACACACACCTGACCTTACACTGGCCTTTTAAATAAGCCACCCCAAAAGGCTACACAACACTGCAACTAACCATGCTACTTCAGGATCTACTGTTAATCAGGGTCTTGAGCTGCGAAGGCAGAGTTATGGTCATTTTGTTACTTACAGTGATGAAGAACTGATAGATCCACACTTGTAAACTGGATCAACTGTTCTCAAGTGACATCTGCTCCCTCCTGTGAACTGGCCTGCGCTGTCACTGAACACTTGAAGACACACCTGTGTGCCAGTACCTCACTGCTCTAAGACTGTAGCACTGGGCACATCTACCAGAGCTGCTTGATTGGAGAGCAGCCTGCAGCTTCTGGACTCCTGGCCAGGGACTAGGAGGCTATGTGGATAGCCAAGCACAGAAGTCTCCTCCTCTATCAATTGCTGGGAAGACTATGGGTAAGGTGAGAATAGCCTATGCTTGACTTAGCCTGTTGTCCACGCCATGCAGACCAATCCAGGAGCAGCATGGTTCCAACTGGCATCATGTCACCTCGTATGTGAAATGAGTGAGCCCTGTATCACAACTACACCCAGCCCCTAGTTTTGTTTTTTTTTTTTTTTCTTTCCCTGAGACAGGGTTTCTCTGTATAGCCCTGGCTATCCTGGAACTCACTCTGTAAACCAGGCTGGCCTTGAATTCAGAAATCCGCCTGCCTCTGCCTCCCAAGTGTTGGGATTAAAGGCGAGCGCCACCACTGCCCGGCCAGCCCCTAGTTTTAAGAGAGTTGACTTGAGTTTGGCTAAGTGACTGGAGCATGGATCAAGACAGTAGTGGTCACAGGAGTTTTCTTTATAGTCTAATTTATTATTATTATTATTATTATTATTATTATTATTATTATTATTATTATTATTTTATGTCTATGACTGCTTTGCCTACTTGTATGCCTGTGTACCATTTGGGTACCTAGTGTCTGTGGAAGCCAAAAGAGGGCACTGGATTCTCTTGGAACTGAAGTAACAGATGGCTGTAAGCCACCACATGGATGCTGGAAATTAAACCCAGGGCCTCTGGAAGAGCAGGTAGTGCTCTTATCTACTGAGCAGTCTCTCCAGGCCAGTTTTCTATTTCTACAAGTAAGCGAAGGTTTGGACCTCCATTGGCATCAGCTAGCTGGTATGTCTGCCCCAAAGAACCAGACCTACCCAGTCCAACACAGAAATCAAAATGGGAAAAGGCAACAGGGGCCAGGAACCATTCCCTACAGTGCACTACACGTTTTGCAGCACAGAGTGATGGGGCAAGCAGGAATTGGGAGGGAGGGTTGCGGCGCTCAGCAAACGAGCAGAGCGCACTGCGTCAACACCTACCTCGTACTCCACCAAGGCCTTCTTCATGCTCTCCACGTCGAAGATCATCCCCACAAGCTCCTGCACTGGCTTTGGCAGCTTCGACTTGGTCCCAGGCTTCACTGTCAGCTTCTTTACTGCCTCTTCGTCCTTCAGGGAAGTGGGGAACCAGAAAGAAGACAAAGGTTGTGCCGTCAGGAGTTAGCTACAGGTAACTAGGACACAGGATCCAATACTGCCAGCAAAAAGCTAAGTGTTCATCAAACTCTCCAGGCAATGGCGGCCAGATGAATACAGGCAAAGTAATTCCCATGCACTCCCCCAAGCCCTCCTGACTGCTTCAGATTCATGTTCTAGCTGTCCTGATGATGTGTGTATCTCTGGGCTGCCCAGTGTGCATCCATGCCCATCTCTGAAGAAACGGCTACTGTGGAAGTGAAGCTGAGACACTGGGCAGGAGCCTGTTAGACAAAGTCTTCCCTTTGCCTGCACCTGCTAGCCCAGGTCTGCTGGTATCCATCAGAGGCCATCCTGCACAGTACTGGGTTAAATGATTAAGATTAGCTTCATGGTTTCTGCTTTAAAAATGCTAAACTACTTCTCTGTCTCACATTGTGTCCCCATGGAGAGTGGTGTCTCTGCAGAGAGTGTGTGGCGTGATCCTAGCCACAAAGAAAAAATGGGTGACTACCACATGTAATGCAGGATTCCAATATTATGGTGGGAAATGACTCCAGAGGTCAAAAGTAGCCAGATGCAGACACATGCTAAGACTTTGCTATGGTTAATTTGGGGCAGTTTTATTTTCTATGCCTTTCTCAAAAAAAAAAAAAAAAAAAAAAAAAAAAAAAAAAAAACAACAACAACAAAAAAAAACCTCTAGAACAAATAATTAGGAGGGTACTACCCATCCACCGCCAAGTCCAAGGTCTCGGCCTCCGGGTTATGTAAGAACTTGCTTATTTATTTTTTTTGAAACAGGGTGTCACTATGTAACCCTGGAGACCCTGAAACATACTACGAAGACTAGAGTGAAGCCAGGCTCAGAGATTTGCCTGCCTCTGCTCTCTGTGCACTAGGATTATTCGTGTGTGCCATCATACTGACCTCTAAATTTTAATTCTTAATGCAGAGCTCATAACACTCTACAATGGAAAAAATTTTCCCTTTGAGAAATGCCAGACCCCCAAAGGTGTGGAATTAAAATCTGTACCCATTCCTAAGTCTCTGTTTTTACAAACTAATAACATGTACATGCCCCTGGATAAGATTCCTAACTCTACCTAGACCTCCGTAAGATCTACGTGGCCTTAAGCAATGGTGTTTTACCAAGTATGGTGCACATGAACATACCTGTCAGCCAGCATTTTGGATGCTGAAGCCAGATGACTGTTAGTCTGACTTGCTAAACAGCAGCCTCCAACCCCCCAAACAAAACATAAACACGTAGGCACAAAAATATCACCTAAGAGGTAACCAGATGATGCCTCAGGGCCCACTGGGAGACTTTTAGAGTAGACAGTCTCCTGACTCTACATCATTTCACTTCAGTGGTGACACACAGATTCCAATGAAGTCCTCTACAAGGTAAGAGGTACAGTGATGCCCCAGAGCAACTTGAGACACCACCTTTTCCTGGTGTCTCAGAGTCGCTACTGCTAGTGGACAGCACTTGTAATTGCACACACCTGTAATCCCAGAGCTCAGGAGGCTGAGAATGTGAGTTCAAATCCAGACTGAGCTCCCTCCAGTCTGTTCTTACTTATCTCTGCTTTATGGTATACATTTTACAAAATATTTTCTGTAGCTCCTGAGATGGTCGTGCGACTTCCACCTTCATTCACAGGGCAGACTGAAATGTCAACCACCTCCAATTCTGTTTGCAGTACACTAGAGCTTGGTGTACTCACATACTGCTTGATTTACTAGTTAGGAATTTTATGTTACAGAGACGGCAGTCAACACATTCCTCTCACGATCTTGGGTAAAACTGGCCTCATGGAATGAGTCAGTATGTTTTCTCCCACTTTAGGGGAAGAATTTGTCGCCCTGGTATTGTTAACTCTTCTCTAAACACGTGTCAGTATCTGAGCTACATTGTGGAGTTACTATGATTACCTGGCCATAGTCAATCTCCAGAGGATAGAACTTTTTGGGATATTTTGTGAAGTTTTTCGAGTGCCAGGCATTTCCAGTCTTCTCTTCATATAACTTCATGAAGTGGTCAACAGCATCCTCTTTGGAGGGCATTTGTTCAAGTTTGTTACTGCCGATAACCGTGCCCACTCTGCCCCAGGACCGGAATATCCAGTACCTGTAAAGGGACAGAGACCAGGGTGAATTTGTTCTGTTAGGCCTTCCTCTATAAAGGGCAGCTTTAAAAGCATGCTCTCTCCCTCATGTGTTGGTTGAGTGGTGCTACAGGTGGGACTTAGGGCCTTAAACACACTAGGCAAGCATTCTACAACTGAGAGAGGATGTTTAAACACACCAAAAACTATTGCCTTCATTCTAGTAACCAGCAAGTGTGGAACTGCATCAAATGACAAATTTAAAGCCAGGTGTAGTAGTGCACACCTTTAATCACCACACTGGGACACAATAGGAAGGTGGATCTCCAAGTTCAAGGCCAGTTTGGTCTACAAAAGTTCCAGGAGAGCTAGGACTACAAACAAAAAGAATAAAATGTAATCTTTCTGTGTTCCACAGTAAACCATAAGTTTGTTTTACCTTTTTTGTTTTTTTTTTTTTTTTTTGTTTTTTTTTTTTTTTTTTGAGACAGGGTTTCTCTGTGTAGCCCTGGCTGTCCTGAACTCACTCTGTAGACCAGGCTAGCCTCGAACTCAGAAATCCGCCTGCCTCTGCCTCCCAAATTCTGGGATTAAAGGCGTGCGCCACCACCGCCCGGCTTGTTTTACCTTTTTAATGGCTAAAAAAATAGCCCAGTGGGCTCGGTGAAGCTGCACCTGTGATGGCCAAGGGCCAAGCATGACAGCATAACTGACAGCCAGTACTGGCTATTTGTTATAGAGAGACTTCCAGCACTAGGGTTTTCCGTGGCTGGTTCTCTTGCTCCAGGCCCTGTAGCAGCCTGACTTCCCAAGGTGGCAGCACACTCCATCTGGAGGCCTGGGCTCACCTGCTCTCCTTGTCGTCCTCCAGAAGTTGCAGTTTGTAATAGGAGTTCGTCCCTTTCACGATGTCCACCAGGCCAAGTGTGGCACTGAACACCTTCCCGCCTTTCTCCAGGACGTGTGCAGAGTGTTCCAGACCTGCCCCAGAGGCAAAGCTCCTATAGTTTTCTCCCTTGAAGGGGTAGGGTGCAACCGAGGGGCCTGTGGGCCTCCATGTCCCCAGTTAGTTTCATGTCACAGCACCTTTAGAGGTCCCCACTGACCCGCACGCTCCCAGGATTGGCCTGCTCCCTCTGGCTAATCTCCCAGGGTGCATGGCGGCTCTGATCACTCACCAGACTCAGGGTCAACAGCCGCTCCTCCCTTCAGAGTTAGTTTCATCCTCTTCTCAGACTTGTTGACACCTTGGGAAGGAATGGACAGAGGAACATAAAGACTCAGCTAAGACAAAGGCAGAAGAGTTTCCAGAGGCATGCGTCAGGATGCCTGCACACTGCCTGCACACCGACCTGCCGCCCGAGGGCCTGCTGCTTTGTGTCCACTAACACTGAAGTAAGGACACGGCTCACCGAGCACTTTAGGGACAGAGAACAAAGGTCACAGGCAGGGCAGCTGGGCCTCACCTTCCTCCTTGACAGTGCCTTTGCTCTTCTTGGAGGGTGCAGCTGACTTCCCCTTGGGGACCACCACTTCACCAGGCTCCACCTTCACCTCAGCCCCCCACGAGGACAAGCTGTGGGTGGAGAGCAGCTCTTGGAGGCTCTTAGTGGAGGCAGACACGTCCTGGAGGAAATCCTCACACACAACTCGAACGTTGGCTGCTTTCACTTCCTCCATCTTCTTACTCATCTTCTCCACCTCCTCTGTTTACAACCAGACAGGGAAAAACAAAAACCCCCAACGATAGGCTGAATAACAACCTTACTATAGCCTGAGAACGCCGATGACTCCCAACCAACACGTCTCTCCCAAGCTGTAGCTGAACCTCTTCATCTCAGCAGTCATGCTCCAGGGCCTGGCCACCCCTCAGGTAGGCAAAGCCAAGGGAGGCCACCTTCTCTACACCCTGAGTGGTGTAGGAGGCACACTACAGAAATGGACTCTTAGGCCTAGACCTACAACACTCGGCAGGACAGACTAACATATACGTGGGCCCGGGTTCCATCACCAGACTACAAAGTAGTAACCTCCACCCTAACTATGAAGGAACCCAGGGACATCCCATGGAATACTAAGCAACATAAGCTTACAGTCTGACTGGGACTACGAGCCATTGTGAGCCCATATAATACAGTACAAATACTAGTTTTACCTTCACGTTATAGTGATAAGAGTCTGAACCCTAGCTGTGTCACACCCGTCCAGTGAACCCTCACCACATCTTTGAGAGGAACATGCCGGCTAAACTTACTTTTAGTGCTGATACACAAGGAGGCCTTGTTGGCAGATCCTGTCAACTTGCCTCCGAGTTTCTCAATTGTGGCCTTTGCTTCATCTTTGCTCTGGGAGAGCTTACCGAGAGTCAGGATCTTCATGTTAGACAGGGGCTTATCTGGGATAAAAGATCAGAGGTGTCAGGCTAGGACTACTCTACTCTGCCCCACAGGAAAGGATGAACAGAGGCAAGACAAACAGCTGGCTCTCTAGGAGAAACCATAGAAGCCACAGAGCCTGGTCAGCCTTGGTCTTCACTCTTTTCTCTTTGGGAAAACCTTATAAAGACAGAAGACAACAGGCAGTGGAGAAACAGAGAACAGAGCAGCAAACCCAAGAACCCAACCCATGAGTTCTGCAACAGAGAAAACTGGATAGGGCACAGGCCACATACAGAACAGGCTGGCTACCCTGGGACTGCTCAGGGTAGAGATGAGATGAGAGATGAGAGACCAGAATGCTGGAAGAAGGTGGGTGATAAGAGCTCTGAGTCCTTTATCCTTTCTTCTCCTAACTCCTGAGTAAGAAAGCACAGTTCTTGTTTGCAATTCAGACGTCTTGTTGACAAAGCTGAAAGGTTTGATCAGTATGGTCACACTGAGCTAAGCTCTTCTAGGCAAAGGGTGGTCAGCTGGCACCAAGAACTCAGCACTGTCAGATTGGGACAGATGGGGCCTTCTGTGAGTTGAAGGTAGAAACACAGCATTGGTTACAGCCAGGCCACAGGCCATTGCTTTGGATCTCCCAACGGGAAGATCTAGCCTATTCTTTCTAAGGGGTGAACACTGAGGACACCACCTGCATTTCACTGAAGTCTCTGTAGTATAAAATCTGATTTGGGTGTGAACTGCCAGCAAGGAGACAGCAGAGGAAAGGCCTGTCAAGGAGGGACCAGAAAGCAGAGCCTAACTGACCACCATGTGTGTATGCAGACCCCAGGCTTCAAGCAGTTAGAGAGGCCAGGCGGTGGTGGCGCACACCTTTAATCCCAGCACTTGGGAGGCAGAGGCAGGCGGATTTCTGAGTTCGAGGCCAGCCTGGTCTACCGAGTCCGAGTGAGTTCCAGGACAGCCAAGGCTATACAGAGAAACCCTGTCTCAAAACCAAAAAAAAAAAAAAAAAAAAAGCAGTAGAGAGGACTTGGGGCAATGAGTTTACCAACAGACTCAAGGTGGGGCAAACTAGGTGTTGCTGAGCTGGTTCTGGAAGCAGAACCTCGTCTTCTGCCCACACCAGCATGGCCTCCACCTTTACAGCTGAGGAGTCTCCTTTGCAACAAGGCACATGGATCTCACTGCTTCTGTGGCCTAGGTCATGTCTATCCATGACCAGGGTCTCCCCAAGCTCTTGATGGTCGGTGGTGCAGGGAGAACAATGGGCCTAGAGACTGGGGACCTGTTTCATGTTACACGGGTGGTATATTCTGAACACGCCCTACAGAATGTAAGCCACATTGTGGCACACAGACCACAAGACATCCACTTCATTATGCTATGTCCTTGCATAGTATGGCTCACAGGTCAAACCCAGCCCACAATCCTTCCCAGAGCCATACCTGCTGGAGCAGAGGAGTTCACAGCTGTGGGTGCTGAGGTGATGGAGAGGGGAGGTGCCTGTGGTGCTGGGGTGCTGCTCTCTGGAGGGAATATCCGGTCCTGCTTTTTGACCTTTAACTTCTTGAGGTAGGGTATTTCTCGGAATTCCTAAACAATATTAAGCTTTAGTTTTAAAGACATCAGAGGTGTCCTAAAGTAAACTTACAATAGACTAAGTAGGATTTGTCCTGTAAAATTAAATAATCTTTTAAAAATCCCTCTAATTAAATAGGAAAGGCTTAAAGTTCCCAGGAAGAAAGCATGTTACTGTTATGTTTTCACAGGACTTACTTCCTGTATCTATGATAATCCAGGTACTATGGGTGACCTAGGTGAAAAACTTCACCCTTTAGGAACACAACGCCTGTCAGGTGGCTCACTGTGTACCCACAAGCCAAGGGTCAGAGTTTGGCCCAGAGCCCACATGGTGGAAGAATCTCCTACAAGCTGTCCTTAGCCTCTACATGTGCACCTCCCAAGTAAGGATAACATTTTAAAACAAAATAAAAACCTCAGCTGACAGCTTAGAGGGAGAAGCATCACCAAACCTAGAAGGTACGCTGGGACCACCCTGCCCTCAAGTCACTTCTCTCTAGTGACTGTCATGTGCTATCAGGTGCTACCACATGACTTAAAGCTCCTTAAGACTAGTACACTTTGGCCAGGGCTGGGGCGGGTGACAGACAAGAGCACACCTTTAATCCCAGCACTTGGAAGGAAGAGGCAGGCAGATTTCTATGGGTTTGAGATCAGCCTGGTCTACATAGTAAGTTCTAAGACAGCTAGGACTACGTAGAGATACAATTAACTATTATCCAACATCAAAATCCAATGACATTCCCAAGTAAAGGAAGCTAGCTTGACAGGCTGGCCGCACAGGGCATTCTAGGCCATCCAATCACATGAAGTTCTAGAACTGGGAAAAGAGGGAGCTGATGGAAAGATCAGTGGTTTCCAGAGGCTGGAGAGTTAAGACAAGAAGAACACGGAGAGTCTTGGGGCAGCAGATGTTGTAAACGATGCTTTCTTGATGGGTACATTTCATTCTGTTTATCAAAACCCACAGGTTGCACAACTCCAAGAGAGGGCGTTAATGTATGTAACCTATAGACTCTGGGTGATGCTATGTCATCAGCTCATCAACTCTCAGGGTGCACCACTCTGGTACAGGGTATTCATAGTGGGGAGGGTGTGCAGGATCCAAAACCAAGCACACAACACACCCAGTGACAGACGTACAAAAGTTTCCCAAAGGAGACAATCTAAGTCACATGCTCGTTAGAGAGGAGCCTGCTGTGAGCCTCTTGCATTTACTGGGAATTATTATTGTCATAATCATTAATTATTATCATAATTGTTCTGCGACTTACAATAGGCCTTGCCCTAGGGAGTTTGGCCACTTGACATCTGGTGAAGAGCAATCCCTCTGCTCCAGAGTATCTAAACAGAAAGGTAACTTTCCCAGTTGTGCCCACATTCAGTGAATGGTAGGTAAGGTGCCAGACACCTCAGACTCACACTCACCAATGCCACGTGACATAGGAAGGTTAGATAGAGATTTTTGCCCTCAAGAAAGCAGTCTTGTCTGAACTGAGCACAGCACACAAGAGCCAGGAGGTGGGGTATTCAAGATCATGTGCAGGCAGTGCCCGGACAGGTCTGCCAAGAGCCAAAACAGCAGAGCTGCCTGCGCACAGGCATCTGGGAACGGCAGTAGCCTACAGGAACCTGGGGTGTAGACACTCAGACAGGAAGGGTTCAAGAGGGCTCTAAGGGACACCACGGAGCTGACTTTTAGTCTGAGGTAAGCACCTGGGGGAAAACATAGCCATGAACTCCACACTGTACAGGGACAGCAAGCATCACCAGATGGTAACATATCTTGCAGCACCACCCCAAAAGCCATAAGCACAGTCTGCATCTGATGGCTAACTCTGTTCATTATCATCACACAACCGTCCCCACCAAAGGCAGCAAAAGGCACACAATACTATGTGAGGGAGTGAAGTGGACACATTGAGATTCTAAAGGCAGGAAAATAACAACTGGCGGGCTACAGAGTGGCTACTCAGGCCAAGGCAGAGAAAAACCAGAAAGTAGAGTGTAATTACAGCAGTAAGCAGAACTATCTCTAATTAGTATTACGAGAAAGGGTGAGAAACATGGACTATCATCTTGAGACATGGAGCATGGACATGTCCAGAAGGTGGAGGGAGTCATGTTTTCCTGCTGACAGATTCTAGGATGTTCCCCAATTTTACCTTTGGAGTTACCCATTCCTTTCGGCTGGGATTCTGTGTCTTGACCATGCACTTGGTCCAGGCAGTGACATCACCAGTACAGTAATAAGCATCACTCTTAAAGACCAGCTGGCCTGAACACTCCTTGCAGGGCAGAAGGGCCCCAAACACCATGCCATCAGCAACTCGGTCCAAGATCTGAAAAAACCATTCCAGAGAGCAAGGGCTCAGGAAAGAACAGCTACTTAAAGCAGGAGGAGAAACTCACAGAGGTTCTATTCCCTGGAAAGAGCATCTCTGGGCACTACCATAGCCCAGGTGCCATCTTACAATACAGCCCAGGCCTTGTACTTTGTGAGTCTTTATCTCCAACTGAAACAAAAACTTCTGCAGCAAACACTCTACCACACAAGAAGTGACCCAAGTAGGTGCGGGGTGAGCTTAGCAACCCTGGGACATGTGGCAGCAGACAGCGGATCTCAGGAGAGTGTGGTATAAATCCAAGGCAAAAGCACTTGCCCACCTGGATACCTCACCAGGTTCTAAACCACGACAAGTATGTGGCAATGTATTATGGCATAGCTGGGGTGCCTACTGGCTGAAGGAGACAGTGACCATGATTTTTTTTTTTTTTTAAAATCTTATTTAACATTGGATTGTGCCAATAAAGACTTGGGAGCCAGATGTCTGGTGCTCAGAGAGGCAGAGAAAGCATCTAGGTCCTGCTCAACTGAGGTCCCAAAATGAAGCTCTCCTACACCACGCCATCTCAAAAAAACCCTCAAGCTGAACGTCCCTGCCCTCTACTTCTGATAGGAAGCTATCAGACTAAAGGTGTGTGCTAGGGATGAGCCACACTGCCAAGTAGAAACAGGTTTTTCCAAGCAAATGACAATAAATCTCGGGGGTGATCAAATATCCTGCAGCACAGGATAAATTACTGCCATGCGACCCCACCTTCATTCCTTGCAGGGCCTCCCGTGTGTCCCCGCAGCATGACGGGCACTCACCGCTGACTCTCCAGATGGAACCTGCTGCTCGTTGAAGATGAGCAGCTCCTTCAGGTCGTTGATAGAACATGCTTTCTTCAGCTCATCTTTGATATTCCAGATCAGCTCATTCTGAGCCTGAGGATGAGACCCCTCAACTGAGATCAGTTCTTTTCAATATCTTAATTAATAGCTTAACTTACACTAAAAAAAAAGCTACATTCATTTATTAATGTGTGCACACTACTGTGTTCCATAGGGCATGTTGAGAGGTCCAAGAATGTGGGAGTTGATTTTCTCCTTCCACAATGCAAGGGTATGTATGGTTGACTTAACTTTGAAAGCTCAACTCAGGTTACTAGACTAGGTGAACAGTGTTCTTCCTGGCTAAGCTCTACCACCAGTGCCAGACCCATCAGTGAGCCTTCTGCAACTGCAACTCTGATGGAGTTGGGCTGGCTCCACCTCCAAAGCTAGTCTGACCCAACGGCACCCTCAGGTTTACCCCTCAGGCAAGCCCCTATACATATCAAAACAAAGCGGAGACAATCTCTTGGGTATTGTATGGGACCATCACCTGTCAATAAAAAAGTTGTTAGCTTCAGCAGGAAGTAGAAGGTGGGCGTTTCAGCAGGAAGAGAGGAACTCTGGACAGTCAGGCACAGGAAGGGATTCACTGATGGAGATGGTGTAATGAACCTAAGAGGCCACGTGGCAGGACTCAGAATAAACGGGGTAATGAGATACAAAGTAAGGGGAACTAGCCAAAGCTTTTGGCCTGGGCATTTATTCATAAATAATTCAATCTCAGAGTTGTTATTTTGGGAATCTGGGCAAAGATGGAAAAGCACACAATTATAATAAAGCCAGGCAATGCTCTCAGAAAACATTTGTAAAGTATGAAGGCGATCACTTGTAAATGAGACTGAATCCCTTATTGCATAGGTCCTGGTGTCAACACCTCAGAACCCTGTTTCAAGAGATACAGAGAAGTTACTGGAAGGTCTGGGCCCCCATTATCTTTCCCAACCTATAGACTTTCCTGCACACTCAAGCTCAAGCAGAAATATATGTGACCTCTTCTAAAACCAGGGCTTAAAATCTTGATTTCCAAGTCTAAGTGCCTACTCTTTGCTAGTGTTATGTGCTATCTCATTCAATCTCACAACTCTGCCAAGGAGATAGTCCAGGATGAGGCTCCACCCTCCTTGGGATAGCAGGCAAGGCAGGTCGCGCAGCAGGCTGATGGAAAGGAAAGCGTTGGCCCTACCAACGCTAAGGACAGACTTTAACTCCACTGACTGAGGCTATCACCCGTATGCTCACTCCCTGTTTCCCACTTCCAGTGCTGGGCTCTCAACACCAACAGCCTTCTCATTACCCCCATGGCAGGGTACATAGTCGGAGGCCAGCAGCAGTCTATGAACACAGGTCTCATGGAAAGAGCAGACCTATCTTTCTTTTATGGCTGAGGACAGAGACCTACAGAGACAGACTGGAGTAGAGAAAGGAGCTGAGAGGGTAATTCAGTCTTCTGGCTCGCTTTTTCACTGGCAACATTGGAGCGAGAACATCAGCACATCCACTGAGAGGCAAGTGCAAATGTGTGAAAGTAAAAAAGAATTTCAAATCTGAGGATGACTAGAGCCACGACTCACTAAGAGCGGCTCCTGCAGAGGACCTGTATTTAATTCCCAACATCCACATGGCAGCTCAGACAGACGTGAGACACACAGGGGACAAAATACTGATACCCAGAAGGAAAAAAATGTATCATTCACACTTAAGCAGAGAGCCCCACCAGTCAAAGCCACATCACATATTGCTTATAACGGAGCCACTAGCAAAAGCTGTAAATCACAAACTCAAGCTCCTGAAAAATCATGTTCCCAAGAAGAGACTGTTGTGTCTGACTGTCCAATGCCAACATTCTACAGGTGGTAACTGTTTCTCTGCTCCAACATAGCATAACCAACACTAACGAGTCCTCCCTGGTCAATGGCCACCAGTTTAGTGCGGATATTCCTTTTTTACTGCATGCTCTCCAGTCCTTTGCTGACCTTCCAAGGTGCCCGTGCTAAGAACTTCTGGTATCTGTGGACTCAGCCTCAGTCTCCAACACTCATGAGTGGGCTGCAGGTGCAGGATGCCACATGATGCCTTGACTGGGCTGAAGCATCACTGTGTTACCCAGAGCGTTCTACATTACATGGTCCTGGCTTCAGACCTGCATCCAAGGCCTCATGTGCTCTGCCACCCAAATAAAAACAATTTCTATGAGCAAAGAGAACAAGCTGAGAGAAGAAAAGCCACAAAGGTCAAAAGCAGCCATGCACACAAGAGTTTACACTGGTCTTGGTGAGCAGGCACAGCCGTGCGTGTCTTTCTGCACCAGGAGTGAGAGGAGACAGGGCCCAGGACTCACCTTGAGGGCTTTTTCCAGCTTACTACTCTCCTTGTCCTTTCCTTTCTTAGACTTCTTTTTGGCCACCTCATCTGTTCCATCCACCTCATCACCTTTTCTCTTTCTGAAAGAAATACAGACTTAGTAAGAACCTTTGATGCACCCAGGTGACATGCCTCAATGTCACTTTAGTTGTATTAGTTGCTGCCTACCTGCCCTCTTAGGTACAGGTGCAACCAGGCAGACAGAAGATGCTATACCATTCAGGACTTCTGCCAATAAGAAAGGGCCTGGAGCTCACCCTAGTGTCCAGGACAAGCAGGACAGACCAAGGTCACATCTCACGCCAAACTCCGTCTCTTGCACACAAAGTGACAGAGAATTATGGAAAAGCCAAACACAACTATAAGAACTGAGCCTGCAGCGAGACACAGAGCTGCTCTCCAGATCACCATACGGCTTGAGTTCCCTCTGCTACTTCCTAAGGCCACATGCTAGGGACCAGTAGGACCTGCAGGACTATGGTGATGAGATCAGGCACAGAGCTGAGCATGCACTAGTTCTCCAGCATCATGTCAGAAACAGAGACAGCTGGAGAACCCCAATACCCTGTGCTGTAACAGTTCAAAGGCATCCTCACCCACTGGCCTGATTTGCTAACTTCCCACCTGTGCTGCTCTACGAACTTGTGTTAGGACCACGAATAGTGCAAGAAGCTGCTTGGTGACAGTGGCATAGGTGTTGCTGTTGAGCACAGTACATAGTTCCCCCACCCCCAGCATGCTCATTCATAAACTACTCTAGAATGAGGCCCTTCCCGTTCTAGATGCGAATTCCATGTGTGGGCCCATCTGTTCTGATTCCAGACCCTTCCCAATTGTTCATCTTTTTGTGAAAGTCCTAATTCTCCTAGAGATCTAGACGCAGAAATGCCTCCGCTGCACGACTGTGGCAATGTTAAAGGGTTCAGAACCATGGCCATCACCCGTGCAAGGAAACATGGCTGGTCCACAAGGGTGGTCTTTTACTCTGTGAATGAAGCTTGTATGAAAACGTGGCATAGTCTGCTGTACCTAGCATCTGATGGCAGGAGTGGGGAGAGGTGTGGATGCCCGGGGGCAGATGTCATGCCTGTGAGCTGCTGGGTGGGTACTGGAGCAGCAGATGTCCCAGTCTCTGCTGTCCTCTGCTCCAATAGTCCCACAGCTCCTGGCATTCTGATCATCATCAGATGAACGGAATCCACAGGCTCCCCATAGAATTCTACATTCTAACCGCATCCCACCTACCCTTCACTCTTAACTGCCGGGAGCTGCTGCTTCAGAGCTTCTTTGTCTTCTGCAGAGAGGAGGCTAAAGCCCTTGAGCTGGCTGGCACTGTACTCAGGCCGGAAGCCCAGCTCGTCCCGGTTCTTGACAAAGCAAGCTGGATGGTACCATCGGTCAATCATACCCAGCTGTGGCTTCTCTGGATCCAGCATCTTCTTGGACAGGCGCATCTGGCCCTGTAGGGAAAACCATTTGGTATCTAGGAAATGACAAGGTAGGACAAGGAGCAGCTAGCCTAGGGCCTTAAGTCCAAACAAAGGTACATGGAGCCAACTTGAAGTTCTCAGAAGGTTCTGAGTTTTATATCATCAAGGACTGTGAAGTACCGTTAGGTCCCAGCATTCACATTCTATGAGACTGTCACATGATCTGCTGTGCTACTAAGACACCTTGTTTACACATTCTAAATGACTATCTACATACCCACACGTAGACAAGTAATGGTAAGTGCTTGTCCAAGTGCTAACACTTCCCGGGGATGGGTTAAGATGCTGACACAGTGTGCTGGACAGCAGTAGCATTGCACATTCTGTGATGGCTTTAGTGTGGCGTCTTATCCCAACAGGGACTTTCTGTTCATCCTCACCCTCCATGGACTCTCTGGTCACTGTAACTAAGGTCTGATTACGTTGCAGTGATAAGTAAGAGCTGGCTCTTGCCAATCTGCCAGGTGTACAGTCCACATGACTGACATTGCTGAAGTTTCCCATTTGTGAGGCAGCTGCAAAGAACTGGGCCAACAGAGGTCCTGACAGTTCAGAAACTCCATCTCAGGCTGACTAATACTCTAGAACAGAGCAGCTGCTGCTCCCTCAGAGGCAAGAGGACCACAGTCTTGCCTCCAATGTTTAATGGGAAAAGGTGAGCACATTTAGCAACTACACTTTCCTTAGTCTGGCATCTGCTACATTTAGATCTTGAACCATTCTCAAAGGTCCTTCCAGCACCAGGCTGCGGTGCTGTCTCGGGAGGTGGCAGAAGTAGGGCCTACTAGAAAGAAGTTACAACTTTGGGTTTCCCCTGATATTAAGATGTTGGTCTTCCTTTTAGATCCCATAAACTAAACAGGCCTCCCTTGCTGCAGACTCCTGCTATGTGGGATGCCACCTGAAAGACCTGAAACTGTGAGCTGATATCTGTCGCTTCCTCCCCTTCCTCCCCCCTCCTCCTCCTCTTCCTCCTCAGGTGGACTGTCTATGGCACCATATTGTCTACCACACAAAAAACTGACTCACACACTTCACAATACAGCTAATGCTAAATGAAAGCAGAGAAGGGAGTGCTGGCAAGCACAGGCTACCTTCTACTACTCCCAGCAACACAGCCAGTCATCCATGCACCCTGAATGGCTGCCAGCCTTCAGGGACAAGAACTGGTGGCAAGGGAGGCTGGTCTGTGAAGTTCCTCTGACTAAACAAACAGGAGAGCTGGAAGCAGAATAACCCACCTAACCTCAGACCCATCAAACAAGAACTGTCCCATGCCTGCTGGCTTTGGGCAGACCTATGCTGACTCTCCAGAGGCCCCTACCCATATAGGCAGCTAGGTCTGGGCCTGCCCAGAAGAAAAAGCCATCACCTCCCACCTCCACTGCATTTCTGTATTGTTGTTGTTTTATCCTGAAATGGGCCCTGCCCCCTCAAGGCGAGCACGCATCCCGGGAAGTGTGGGCTCTGGACCCCAAGCTCTACCTTCTCTATCTTCTCCATGCAGCCCTTGCATGTACTCCTGTTGGACTTGGCATATTCCGCTGCAAAGTCACCCAGCATCTTCTCCGCCTTGCCACCACTTCCATCCTGGCCTTTGCCTGAAGAACCAAACACACACATCTGCTTAATTCAGCAGCCTCATGTTGCAGCTCCCAAATGCCCATCTTCTGTCTTCCTTCTCCCAGGACTCTCCCACAAGAACACTGTGTTTTGGGTGACCACAATCATCTCTACTGAACAACTGTGGCCAATTTTTCTTTTAATTCCCACTGCACAGCCAAGGCCTACTCTACTCTAGTCTTTAAATTATGTGTGTCTCTGTGTCTGTGTGGGGATGTGTGTATATGAATGCAGGTGTCAGAAGACAGCATTAGATATCTGACAGTTAGAAGCTGGGAGCCAATCTCAGGTCTACCCTAACCAGTGATTAAAGAGTGAGCAATCTGTCTAGTCCCTACCTTTTACCTTTTGACACAGGGTCTCTTACTAACCTAGAAATCACCAAATTAGCTTGATGGCTGTCTAGTGAGCCCAGGGATCTGCCTGTCTCCACGGCCTACACCCCAAGCCTACAGCATACCAGGCTTTTGACCAGGGTACTGAGGGTCTGAACTCGTCTCCATGCTTACATGGTGTACTTTATACACTGAGTTCTCTCCCAGCTGCTTTACTAACATCTGTAAGGAATTACAAAGGACCACAGAGAAGTAGAGGAGTTATACTGTGCAGTGTCACAACTTCACGAAGCCACAGTCACGGAACCATGGAACTGGAAGAAAAAGTGAACCAAACAGAATTCAGACACAGGCCCTGGTGGTTTGAATGATCAATGTCTCTCATAATCTTGGGCATGTGAGTTGGTCCCCAGATGGTGGTCCTGTTTGGATAAACTTAGGAAGGTAGTCTTGCTGAAGAAGGATGCCACTGAGAGTTTAAAACCTTGTGCCAGTTTCCTGCTCTGTCCACACTTGATGTCACACTTCCCTGTTATGAGACACTTAGGCCCAAATAAATTCTTCTAGAAGTTGCTTGGTCATGCTGTAGAGAGGTAACTAATACAGAGCCTTCTCCACAAATGCTGCTGTAACTACAGGAAAATCCCCCATTGTCTTCCTTAGAGCTAACACAAGTTAACTTAAGCCTACGTTCCATCCTTGGGATCCAGTGGGAGTTAGGAGAGAATCACCATGCATGGATACAACCCCTTCCCACAGAAATAAATAAATAAATGTGAAAATTTACAATTAAACTGAAAGTCAAGCCACAGACTGGGAGACCGTAGCAGTTACAATACGTGTTTACCCAGGGACCTGCAGAGGCTAAGTACGTGGTTGAAAGTAACTGTTACTCTTGTAGAGGATCCAGGTCCAATTCCCAGGTCCCATACATGGTGGTTCACAACATTCCATAACTCTAGTCCTAGGGGGCCAGAAGTCTTTTTCTGACTCCATGAGAACCAGGCACAAACCTGGTGCGCGTACATACATGTAGGCAAAACACTCATACACATAAAATAAATCTAAACATAAAGTTTAAAAAGAAAAAATAAACCACAACAAGCTATAAGCTGAATGTCCTCTGTGTAAAAAGAGTAACAGAACTCTTCAGAAGTGCAGGATTTTGTTTTGACTTTTGAAATAACTGCACATACACGTAAAACATCTTGGAGACAGGATGGGCTGCAGGTCTACACATGAAATCCATCTGTTTCACAGACTCATTATATACACAGCCTTAAGGTTAAGGGCACACAGTATTTCTAGCCTGTCTGCAATTGACTCCACAATGGTCGTGAAATCAGGAGTGGAATTTTCCACCCGTGGTAGCGCATAGCTGCTCAAAGATTCAAATTTTGGAGCACTTCAAATTTTTGGATGAAGGACACTTAAAACTTTACCAATATTAGAAAGCCTGCTGGAATGAAGTCAACTACCCAGAGTCACCAACAGAGGATAGGACAAGCAAAGTGTGGTGCTTAAACAAAGTGTGGTGCTTAAACAGCATTCAGCAGCAAAGCAGGACCAAGGGCATCATGCTGAATGAGAGAAGAAAGTGCATAGGTTTCCTTTTCTCCCTGAAACTAAGCCTAGGCAATACTAACCCATGAGGCTAGAAATCAGAACAGAAGCCAGGAGTTGAAGGTGCACACCTGTAATGCCAGCACTCAAGAAGCTAAGGCAGGAGGATTGCTGACTTTGCAGTCTGTATTTGAGATGTGGTCTCCCTATATACCACTCACTGGCTATCCTTGAACTCACAGAGATCTGCCTGCCTAAGGTCTGTTTTTTGTTTGTTTTTAAGAAGTAGAAAAGAACTGGCAGGGGTTTCCTGGGTGCCATCTGTGTACAGGACCTGGAAGGCACCAGTAGTAGGTACATTATCCACCCACCCACCCATCCAAGCCCACAGAACACACAACAGCAAAGGACATCAATACACTGGGGTGTCAACTATGGGAGCACTGTGCTCTTGTATTTCTCTCCGTTTTCCTAAAACCTGGCAACCTGAGTCCAATTCCTGGAGCCCACGGGAAAGACCCAACTCAGTAAAGCTGTCTTTTAACCTCCACATGCACACACACACACCCCTAATAAAATAAAAAATTAAAACCTATTAAAAATAAGAACCATGCAACTTTAAAGGGTACCTTTCCAGCATCTGGAAAGAAGAAACCAAACCTCATGCAATAGACAATGTGGCCTGAGGAGGAGCTGCTGACTAGAACCTCAGCAGAGTACTCTTGAACCCCTGGCTATACACACCTGCCACTCCTCCAGCCTCTGCCGTCTTCTTGACCTTCTGCTGGTCATCCCATCGCAGCTCAGAGAAGCCATCCACCTCGCTGTCAGGCTGCCGGATGGAGTGGCCCACCTTCCAGAAGCAGGAGAAGTGGTACCAGTGCGGGACTTTTCCATCAAACATGGGTGACTACAGGACATAAAGCAGAGGCCAGGGGCTGTTAGTCTCCATGCAGGCCACAACCCTGCCCCCAGCCTGGGCAGCAATGCATTTCTGTTCTCCCTGAGGCTACCTGACGCTCTCTTAGGTCACACAGAGACTTGCAAATGGAAGTTTCTAAGTTTCTGGCTGTTTCTAAGGTATTTTCCTAAAAGCCAAAACTTATGGCTAGCCATACCCAAATCCACTATCTCAGGATGAGAGGGTAACCTCAGTTCCTTTTAGGGTGTGTGCTACACTTCTGACTTGCTGCACAGCCTGGTGTGACACACAGAGTATCTACTTAGTGTCGCCTAGACCTGTTAGAAGATCCAGGAAGCAGCAGTTGAGCTCAAGGGTCTGGATGGCCCAGAAATGGCTCTTAAGTACCCCTGTGGTTAAAAATAAGGAACAGGACCTAGATAATGAGCCAGGAAGAGAAATGTGTCAGTAGAGTGTCAGGTGCAGGAAGGCATGCATGCATAGGTGAGAAGAACAGCTTCTGTGGGGGGGACGAAAGAGCCTGAGGCACAAGGCTTCCAGGCCTGGAGAGAGGCTGAACACTGGCCTCAGGGAGGTATCCGATCCCCAACGGATCCCCAATGTTGAGGTAAAGGTACTGTGTCACTGCAGGTGGTTTTTTGGTTTTTTTCCAATGAGGCTCTGCACCCAGTACTGCTTGTGTTATTAGAGATGATGACAGTGCCTGAGATGAGGGAGACAAAGATATTAACCCAGTTTCCTGGTACCCTTCCTTCACAGGCCATGCCTCTCCGAAGGTGGCGGCAAAGGCAACAGCATCTCACAGATGGTGGCAACAATGGAGACACAGTGAGTCAGATGAGACAAGAATCTGATAAAAGGAGAGCTACTTAACACAAACTGCCTTCTGACCAACCAAATCAAGAGTGTTTATTATGGCTGCTCCAAGAGGCAGAGAAAGGCCATGAAAGAGACATATTAAGCTGTATTTGAAGATAACCGCTGAAGCTTTAGGATGGAGCTGACCTCCTTTTAGCTACATTAAAATGCAAGGCAGAGGGCTGAGGAGATGGCTCAGTGGCTAAGTTGTTCCTCCATAGGACCTGGGTTCTATTCCTAACACCCATAAGGTTGTTCACACAACCATCTGTAACCCCAGTTCCAGGAGATCTGACCTCTTCTGACCTCTCTTGGCACCAGGTAGGTGATGCACAGACACACATGCATGCAAAACACCCATAAACATAAAGATTAAGTAAATAAAAACTTAAAAAAGTAAGGCAAGCCCTGCCTAGGTGACCCAATCGTAATTACCTGCTCCTGCAGCGCTCCTGAAAGGAAGGGGCTCTGAAAACCTCTGGAGCCTCAGGGCCCCAGCCACTGCTTCCCTCAGGGCAGTATTACACTGAATCTACCCAAACTTCAGTCCCCAGCCAGGCAGATCAAAGGCTGGGGAACTACAGCAAAGACGCCTCTTGACCAGACAATAAATGGCATTTCTGAGAGAACTCTGCTTCTGGCTCTCAACACTCCATCGGATCATACCAGGCAGCAGCTTCAGATCCTTGAGCCCTGTGGCAAGTGGCTTATGCTGGCTCATCTATGGCTGGCCCCTAGATGAGGTGCTGTGGACTAGTGACACCAAGAACTCCCAATGGTGTACTTAAGATATAAAACCAGAGATGTCCATACTCCATAATAAAAACAAAACTTCTGACCATGGCAAGGCCTGAGAATGACTGGTGGTAAAGGCCGACATCCTAAGTTGTTTGTTCCTACCTAGGAGGCACGAAATAGGCCAGGTACAGAATCTAGGACTTAGACCTATGCAGCACAGTGCATCAGCCATGGACCAAGTGCCTCACCCAGCCCCCAACAACTACAATGTTCACCATTTCCTTCCAGGTAAGGCAGAACAAGAGCCCAATCAGCGGGAGGGAGGGAGGCAGCCTCCTCCCAGGGTCATCTCTGCCTCTCAGTTAAGCTGCCTCCCTCACCCAGGGCTTGGAAATATCAGGTTATCAGAAGCTCAGAGAACAATCCTCTCATTCAAATGTAAAAGAAGGTATTTAAACTCAAGTTTTGGTGGGGGGGGGGGGGGGAGCCTTCTTTCAGGCCCTCCCAAGCCAGCCCATAAGACCAACCTTAAATTCAGACCTAAATTCCCATCCCCAACTAAGGCAGAACACTGCCTTCACTCAGAATAATAGTTTCTTTCACAGTCAAAAAACCTGGAGGAGGGCCTTGAATGCTAAGTTATTTTTGGTGGCCTCAGTGTTCCCCAAATCCCTTTTTTCCTCTCTTTCAAGGCAGTTTTGGGGGTCGTCATTTCACAGGAGGGCTATTTTCTGGCTAGTAAAAATGCCTAATAAAAGGTATGAATGGAAGGAAACTGATCATTTCAAAGGCCAGGTGTGGCAGCGCATGACTTTAATCTCATCACTGGAGAGGCAGAGGCAGGCAGATCTCTGTGAGTTCAAGGCCAGCAAGATAACAGTTAAGTCCAGGTCTCAAAAATCAAACAAAACCATTTGAAAGGCTGGGCGTAGCAATACAGGCAGACCTGTAATTCTCAGCACTCCAGGGATGGAGGCCAGAGGATCACAAACATCAGCCTTGAACTCTGGTCTCAAAACCAACCAACCGCTGGGCGGTGGTGGTGCAAGCCTTTAATCCCAGCACTTGGGAGGCAGAGGCAGGCGGATTTCTGAGTTCGAGGCCAGTCTGGTCTACAGAGTGAGTCCCAGGACAGCCAGGGCTACACAGAGAAACCCTGTCTCAAAAAAGCCAAAAAAAAAAAAAAAAAAAAAAAAATCCCCCAAAAAACCCAACCAACCAACCTACTTGTGGAGGAGGTACCACAAGTATCTCCTTCATACTTTACTAACACTCCTCTGATAGCTGCTACAATTGAGGAAGCCCCAATCATAAAATAACATGAAAATATAAGCCAAAGACACTTCTGCTTTCCTGCTTATACTCAAGACTGCAGGAAATAACAGGTTTAAAAAATAAACTGGCAAGAATGTCGATTTTTTTTTTCTTAAACCAAGAGAGTTTTGGGGTTCTATTTATCTTTTCACAGGGAGGAGGGAACTGTGGGGTAAAGTTCACAGGCCTCAGTGGGCAATAGGGCTTTCCACTGTCCTTCAAATTTTAGCTATCTCCATCTCCCTGTCCCACTTCTGTGAATAAAGACTCTTAATCAAGTTCCCACACTTGACTGGGCCATCTTGGGCACACTGCCTAGAGCTCAGCTCCATCAGATGCCAGGCTTATTAATCCTCCTCACACCCTCTTAACCAAGCAGAAAGAGCCCAGGGCGGGTTCCCTGACCAGTCATAAATGCAAGCAACAAAGATATGTCTAGCAGTCCTTGGGATTTTTGTCACTAATGATAATTACAGACACTAATGCAATGCCTAGCTGCTACTTAATAGATATGTATAGAATGAATTAGAACTCTACCACACATGCGATAGGCAGTCTCTCCAAGGGCACCAAGACGACAGCTTCAGTTCTTGCCATTAAGAGAAATAGCAGAAGCAGTGTGGTATCTTGGTGTCCACTGGGTGAATGTCTTCTTCCCCTTTGCCCCCTTAAGTACTGAAACCCAACTGAGGGCTAGCCTGCCTCTTCTGAAACACATGACTGCAGCTGGACAGCAAGAGAAATCAATTACCTTGACCATCAGCAGTGTGAGCTTGGGTAACTGAGTGTATAGGGGAGGTGGGAACAGGGCAGGTGAGAACCACACTTGCAAAGACAGTTATCAGCAAAACCAGAAGCCCAGGAAGCAGGAGCCACTGGAACTGCAAAGACCCTTGATCCCACCACCCCCTGACATCTTGGAAGCGTCAGTGAGGAGACTAGATAACTGCAGAAAGCGCCGACTTCGGGAAGTTTGGAGAAAATGTTGTTTTCAAGTAGTAATCAGGCCCAAGAAACGGCACTGCTTTGCATAATTAAAATAGAAATACCGAGAGCGAGCGGATGTTGAAAGGATAAGCAAACAAAAATAGGCTTAAAGAAGAAGGAAACAAATCTGTACTCATGGAGGACAAAAATCTTCCAGGAAAATAGGCCCAAATCAGAGCAGCTTCAAAGACCTTGCGCACACCCTCCACCCTCACGCCAAGAGAAGGCAGTGAAATAAACAACTCTGCGACCATCCAGACCCAGCGAAGAGGCCGCTTGTCTTTACAAAGCCAGAGGCACCGCCAGATGCTCTTATTTCCCGGGCTTTTTTTTTTTTTCTCTTTTGCAGGGTCAGCGCAATGTTCCGGAAGGGGTCGACCCAGTGGGCCTCAAGGACCTCGGCGGCAACGGCGCGGGCCTTTCCCGCCCTTCTCTCCCAGTCACGCTGAGCCCACGGGGAGTGCGGCGGCCCGGAGCCCACCCAGCCGCCCGGGCCGCGTCGCCCTGCGCCTCCGGCCCAGCCCCGCCGCACCTGCACCATGATGGCCATGCGGAGCGAGTCTTTGGGAATACTCTCGCTGCATTTCTTGCAAGAGGCGCGCCCGCTCTTAGCGTACTCCACTCGGTAAAGCCTCTCCGAGGCCTCCGCCATCCCCACTTCTCGTGCCGCAGCGTCAGCCAGACACCGCCGCCGGTCCGCTCAGCTAACGTGTCGGTTCGCCGCAAGCGTGCGGAGCCGCCTCCACTCAGGATAGATTGCTGATGCCTGGCGGCGGGACCGCCCCCTAGCTCGTGCGCGGGGCGGGGCCTCAGGTCATAGGGCGGGGCTTAGGCACGCGTCTGGGGGTGGGGTTCCAGCTCGGACTGCGCCTGTGCGCGCTGGCCTCACTGCCTCTAGGAAGGGGCAAGGGCGGGGTCCCGAGGAATCTGACAGGCGCCACCCTTTTTGTCGGTTTGTCCCTGAAAGACTTTTTTTGTTCGCTCAAATAATTCCACCTCACCCCTTTCCATTTTTTTCTAGGTACGTTTAGAGCGAACCCTGGTGACCCTAAGTAGGGTATTCTGGTTTGCAGCCTCCAGATTGTTGGCACAGAAAACCAACTAAAGCCTGACTTTTCATTCTTAGTAAATTTATATGCATAACTATAAATTCCAAGAGAATGAGCAGTACCTGTGACTGTTGGCAGTAGTTGCAACATATGTCATATGTCCTCAACCCCTATCTCCGCTCTGACACAGGGTGTCTTAGTGTAGCCATGGTTGTCCTGGAACTTACTCTGTAGACCAGGCTGGCCTTGAACTCACAGGGATCCACATGCCTTTGTCTCCTGAGTGATGAGATCAAAGGCGTGTGACAACATCATCGGCAACAGATATTTCATGGGGAGATCTTGAAGAAGCCGAGTTGCTAGCACTGGCCTCAGTACTTCTCCCTCAGCCCCGCGCACACACCCAACACCTGACTCTCCCAAAAGACACTGCCCAGGGCCCACAAATCCTCATTCCAATAGCAACTCCCTAACCCCATCCTGGGAACCAAGGTATCAGCCTGAGAACAGATAAACAAATGCAGCTTTCAGCCGCCATACCACCAAAGCTGGCATCCTGCATCCTCTCTGATGGATGGCCAAACACTCCCCAACACAGGTGGCTTATGGCCTTGGGAAAAGCAAAAACTATACATCCTTAGAGAGAAATCAAGCCATTTAAGCGTTCCCAGGCAGCTGTGACCGGTTGGAGAAAACATTATAGCTTTCCGTATCTGCCGAGTAACTCTGAAGCCCCCATGTAACCTGCTTGTATATGCTCCCTAAACCCCTAGACACCGGGCCGCGACTTTGCTGTGTGCAATTTTCGGTCCAAACCTGGGTTTGAAATAAAGGCTCTTATGTTTCTTTACAGCAGATATGGCAATTCTTTGAGATCTCTTGGAGACCCCGAGGCCTGGGCATAACAATCTCAAAATATTTAAGGTTATCAACAATTGAAGTTATGGGTATTGTTAAGCTTGCTGTCATTAGATCTTGTTATTTAATGTAGCACTACGATCTTTAATATAATTGGTCTTTAAAAAAAAATAATTATATGAACATGATGCAGGGTCTCACTATAAAGCCCTGGCTGGCCTGGGATTTGCCATGAAGATGAAGTTGGTTTCAAACTCACCGAGATCCACTTGCCTCTGCCCCAAAGTGTGAGTAAACTGCACGACTGGCAGCAAACTGGTTGGTGAGCTGTGGCCTACTTGCCCAGGAGTCTTTCTGATTCAGCAGGTATGAACGGGCTCCAGGTATCTGCTTTGTGCTGCCTGTCTCTCTGCTCTGGCCTTCTAACCCTGCCCTAGGTGAGATCCTGTTGAGACAGAGAAGAGACAGGACGCATGGCTGTTCCCTAACCTAGTCCAGGTGTTGGAGTCCTTCCACTTTGCCTGTGTGAATCCATCTGAGCAAATTCTCCTTTGCCACAGAGGGTCTAAACCTTGCAAGCTAGGCTATCCCAGACTTAAAAAACAGGAACTCTCCAAGACCAAATTACAACGTGTGAATTACAGGCATGTTTAGCCTGTATAAATGTTTATATCTCCCGTGTGTACAGTGTTTGAAGAGCCCAGAAGACGTTTTCATATCTCCTGACTGGAGTTACAGATGACTGTGAGCTGCCATTCGGGTACTGGGGATCGAACCAAGGTCCTTTGAAGGAGCAATCAGTGATTTTAACCTCTGAACCATCTCTCCACACCCTCCCCCTTGCGGTTTAAGAAACAGGAACAATTGCATTTACTTAGAAGTATTTAGCATGTCCACAAACAGCTGCAGCGTCCCCCATTACAAAGGAATATGCAGTCTACAGCCTGATCTCATTTGATCTCAGAAGCTAAGCAGGGTTGGGCCTGGTTAGTACTTGGATGGGAGACCAAGAACTATTCAGCGACCAGCACACATACTTCATGTCCATGTTATAGATGATGGTTTATTTGTCTTCAGTTCTGTCTGCAGAAATGTGGCATCTACTTCAAGCTACTGCTGCCTTGACTTACCCACCATGATGGACTAAGAGTGAGTAAAATAAACACTTTCTCCATAACTCACTTTATTGTTTCATGGTGATGAGGAAGGAAACCAAGACAGCTTAAAATGTTTTTTCTAAATTACATATTATAAATTATAATCATGTATGCACATACACACAGACAGACATACACACACCCACATATATTTTGGAGATAGAGTTTCACAGAACCCAGACTTATCTTTACCTTGCTATATAGCCAAGGTTGGCCTTGAAATCCTGACCTTCCTGTCTCTCCCCTCCAAGTACTCGGATTACAGTGTGTGCCACTATGCTTAGCTCTTAATATTATTAAGAAAAATTTAAGGCTTTTTAGATTTATTTTTGCTTACGTAGATGTGTGTGTGGTTGTGTGGATATATACCCGGTATGTGTTTGTGCCCTCAGAGGCTAAAAGAGGGTATCAGAACTTCTGAAACTGATGTTACAGGGGGTTGTGAGTTACCCAACATGGGTACTGGGAAGCAAGCATGAGTCCTCTGTGAAAGCAATGCTTCTCTGCTAAGCCATCTCTCAAGCCCCCTGTTATTATTATTTTTAACATATTTTGGATTGCCAATGAGAATGAATATAATATATTCTTTTTCTTCTTTTTTTCTTCCTTTCTTTCTTCTTTATTTTATTTTATTTTATTTATTTTGGTGAGATGGGGTCTCACTGTGCTGCCAGGCTGGCCCCAGCTCCTGGTTCAGTGATTCTCTTACTTCACCACATGAGTAGCTGGGGCACAGGTGGACACCCCTGCCCCAACAATACTGAGACTATCTTGTATACTTCACTGATCTTTTCGACTTCCTCTGTGGATTTCCTGTGCTACTTTTGCTGAAAAACTGCCCCATGCTATTTGTTAAATTTCATAGCTTCACAAAAGATTTACTTATTTTTATTTTGCCTGTATGGATATGGATATGGATACTGTGTGTCTCTGTGTAGGTACTAGGAACCGAACCTGGGTTCTCTGGACAAGAAAATGCCCAAAAGCCCTTAACTTCTGAGCCATACCGCCAGCCTCCAGTGTGTGTGTGTGTGTGTGTGTGTGTGTGTGTGTGTGTGTGTGTGTTAATGACATAGACTTGTCTTACTTCTTTCCCTTGTTTGCTCTTACCTCCTGGTTGCTCTTTCCTCACCATAGTTTGTGGCTTGAGGCTGAGATTAGAGACAGAAAGCAATATGATGAAGGAAAAAGGAGCCGGGCCACTGGATTAGTGAGGCCTGTGGTGTGGGATTAGCGAGGCCTGTGGTGTGGAGGCAGCACTGTGCTTCTTTGCTGGCGGCCTCCACCACACACTGACCTTGATATGCCTCTTCTTTCCAAGGATGTCAGACAAGAAGTGTGTTGTTATTTTTTCTTGTATTGCTGGAGATAGAGCCCAGGACTAGGTAAATCTTACTGTCTTACTGTAAGCCTTACTTAATTTTTCACATTTATTTATTTATTTATATATGACGTGTGTGTGTGTGTGTGTGTGTGTGTGTGTGTGTGTACATGCCATGGTGTGTGCAAAGGGCTAGAAGACAATTTGTGGGAGTTGGTTTACTCCTTCTTTCATGTGGATCCTGGGGATTGAACTCAGATCCTCAGGATGGCTGTAAGTGCCTTAACTTGCTGAGCCATCTCACCAGCTAGCCAAATAGTTACGTATAATGTGCATTATCTTGTATTCGAAACCCTTAGTCTAGTACCTGGCATATGGTAGCTATTCAGCGAAAATGTGCTGAATGAACAAAAGATGCATATATAAATAAATATGTACAAAGAAGGTGGATTTTTTTTTGAAAAAAAAAAAAATGTCAGGACAGATCTGAAACGCCATGCCGAAGAGTTGGCAGCACTGTGTGATGCCATTGTTGGCTAGTTCATTCCATTTATCCCAGGTAGGCGGAGCCTAGTCATGGTCTAAGGGCTCTACCATGGGGAGCAGTAGCTACTGAGCACATTTCTCACAGAGCAAATAAACCCAGTTATTTTAGAACACAAGTCCAACATCATGAAATTCACAATTGCCTCTGAAAATTATGTTCCCTTCCAAGCCTACGCAGTTGTCCTGGCTGCTGATTTTCTGTCAGGAGTGGAGCTTGGTTGTGTGGGAGCCGCCATCCCAGGGAGAAGTAGCTGGGCCCACAGCTCATCTGAAGGCTGATGGGTGTGGAGAGCTCCTGGACACAGTGAGTCTGTCCTTTGTCCCTCCTGTACCTCCAGTGATGGCAAAGCAAGGGCAGGTGTGCATCCTCCTAGCTAGTCTGAGAACCTTCATCCTCATTAGCTCAGCAATGGCATGGGTCTTAGAAAAATAAGATTCTCTTGGGTTTTGAAAAACACACATACAGGAGGATAGGAAAGAAAACTGCCCCAGTCCAAGAGGGAAACAGTTTCACCAAACCAAAGTTGCCTTACAGGCCAGCTGGGAAGCCTTGTGCTTATGAAGCCAGGTGCCTTTTGTCAATGGTTACATAAGTCTAATCAGAGTGTAGATTTCTTAACTGTATTCACACACAGGCGCTTTTCAATCGCCGTGATTTATTTTTCAATATCACTTCCTTTAAAAAAAAATAGCTTCAAAAATTCTGTCATTCTCCTTTCCATATAATTTCGAAGGGCAGAAAATTTCAAGTAGAACTGAGTAAACACATGTAATTTCACGTTTTTTAAGATTTGATTTTTTTGAATTACAGTTGAGCCTTATTGAAGCATGATTTATTTGACATATTGAGAAATAATTGAGGCAGATCTTGTTCCCTAAAAGACAATTACATGCAGCGAAATCTCCAGGATTTTAAAACAGGGAGGGATTGTAGAGGAATGGGGGCGGAGTGCTCTAGAGAGCAGAAGTTTCCGGTTTTCTGCAGGTTGCATAGCTAGTGCAGCCTGGGATGAACACAGAGTGGCCCGAGTGTCCTCAGTGCCTCCATGAAGACATGACTCATTGACAAGCTGTGGTCAGTGCTCTGAAAGGCACATTCTATAGCACTTAGGTGAGGTGGTACGTTGGGGTGTAAGACCTAAGAACTGGTCAGCAAGCCCTGAAATTCCTCATACTTAGGAAGCTAGATCAACTCAAGCCAGTCTAGGTCATCAGATTGTTCCATAGATGGTGCCTGGAGCACCAGGCCCCTCTCCAGGGTCAAGAGGGGACAATATTTAGGTAGCTTGACCCATGAGGACCTTTGTACAAAAGCCTTGAGTTAAGAACTCAAGGCATGCTGGGCGGTGGTGGCGCATGCCTTTAATCCCAGCACTTGGGAGGCAGAGGCAGGCGGATTTCTGAGTTCGAGGCCAGCCTGGTCTACAGAGTGAGTTCCAGGACAGCCAGGGCTACACAGAGAAACCCTGTCTTGAAAAACCAAAAAAAAAAAAAAAAAAAAAAAAAAAAAAAAAAAAAAAAGAACTCAAGGCATGTCTGGCTGTGGTGGTGCATGCCTTTGATCTCAGCACTCAGGAGCCAGAGACAGGCAAATCTCTGAGTTCAAGGCCAGCCTGGTTTACAGAGTGAGTTCTAGGACACCCAGGGCTACACAGAGAAACCCTGTCTTGAAAAAACCAGCCCCCTACCCCTACCAAGAAAAGAACTTAAGGCAGGATCTTGACACCTGCCACAGCCCAGCCTAAACTACGTGTGTTTCCTTTCACCATGTGTTAGATCCTGCTTTATAATAATCCTCTCATGTATCTGGATTTTCTCTTTGTCTTAGTCTGTTCAGGCTGCTATAACAAAATCCCACAGACTCGATGGCTTACAAACAACAGCAATTTGTTGTTCACGGTCTATAAGCTGGGAAGTCCAAGGCCAGGGTACCGGGAGAGGTGGCATCTGCCTCCTCACAGTGGATGTATTTTCTATCGTTACTCCTCATAGCAGAAGGAATGAGGAAATCTCTGGGGCCTCTGTGTATGTTGTATTTGTATGCATGTGTGCATGTATGTGTTGTATGCATGTGTATGTGGAGGCCACAGGAGGCCATCAAGTGTCCTGCACAGTAGCTCACCTTGTTCCTTTGAGACAGTTTCTCATTGAGCCTGGAGCTAGGCTGGCGGCTAGCAAGCGTCATGCCCTTTTCTCTGCCCCCTGCCCCCACAGCAATGGGGTCACCAATTCATGTGGCTGATCTCCATTTCTTCTTTTTCTCTCTTTACATGGGTCCTGGGGATTTGAACTTGGGTCCTTGTTCTTGCACAGCAACTGCTCTTACTACCATCCTCAGCCCCTGGGGCCTCTTTTATAAGGGTGTCCGTCATCTCTCAAAGGCCTCATATCCAAATACCTTCAGAAGTCTGTAAGTAGAGCAAGACAGATGGCTCAGTGGTCAAGAGCTCTTGTTGCTCTTCCAGAAAACCCAAGTTCAGTTCCTAGTGGCATGACAGGGTGGCTTGAGACAGCCTGTAACTCCAGTTCCAGGTGATCCAACACTTTCTTCAGGTATCTGTGGGTATCCACATGCACATGTGCATGCATGTGTGTGCATGCACACATATATGTACACAATAATAATAATAATGAATTAAATCCAGAGGGTCATAAACACTTAGCCTATTAAACCTTACAGCCCGTGAGATCCTTTAGGACAGTGACAATGTCCTCCTCATCCTCCTCCTCATCTTCCTCCTCCTCTTCCTCCTCCTCCTCATCCTTCAGCTCTAGTACTTGGCACAATGTTTGCACAAAAAGAATTCCATGGGCTGGAGAGATGGCTCAGTGGTTAAGAGCACTGACTGCTCTTCCAGAGGTCCTGAGTTCAATTCCCAGCAACCACATGGTGGCTCACAACCATCTGTAATGGGATCCGATGCCCTCTTCTGGTGTGTCTGAAGAGCTACAGTGTAACATATACATAAGATAAATAAATAAATCTTAAAAAAAAAAAAAGAATTCCATAAAGTTATGCAGCATACGTGAGCAATGGCAGTGGCCCCATACAGGTCCAGCTCCAGAGTGGCACAGCATGGCCAGCCACTGCATGGTAAATCAAAACCTGATCCATGATTATGTTTATAGGTGCGCTCTAGAAAAACTTGCGCTTGAATAATGGGGAGACAAGAGGATTACAAAGACGTCTGTAGAAGATTTTTCATAGTAGCACCCAGTGGAACTAATATAAATATTCACTAAAGGTAAAATAAATACATACGTTACAGTGCACTCCCAATAGACTTCCAACACAGCAGTGTAAATGAACAAATTACAGCTCACACATCAATACACACAGACCTCAAAAACAGTGCTAAGTGAAAAACCATATCCAAGTTACTAAACTCCTTTAATATGGGTAGGTCCATTTGTACAAAATCCAAAGCCAAGAAAAATGGGATTGTCCACCACTTAAGTTCCTTACGTACATACGTTCCTTAAAGAAAGACAAAAAGCGTGGCCATGTAATACTGTGAAAATATCTCTTACATGCTAAGAGACTCAAACTCTTGTTGATCTCACAGCCAAAGTTAACAGTACACCTTAAAGTCATTTAAGACTTAAGGCTGCTATCCTACAGTGGGCTCAGCCTGTTTGTTAACCTGCCTTTAAAGAGAACAATGTAACGACCAATCTTAACTTGCCTTGGGTTCCCTCAAGTTATCAATGTTTACAGCCTAAGCTAAGTGCACAGCTGTAATGATAAATTACAGAGGTTCCCATGCCTGGGTCACCTGCGGAAAGCAGCAAATGTGGAGAAGTTGGAAGTAGCTGCCTAAAATCTACCATAAAGGTTGAAAGACACAGTTTATGGATATTGGTTCATGAAAGTGATGTTGAAATACTGTTTGTTGTCTGGGTCACTTGGGACTACTTGGAGCCAGTGACTTAATCTCTTTAAAAAACCCTGTTAACACTTTCTTAAAGTATCCCATTTCTTCCCCATGTAAAGCTTTGTATGCTGTTCAGTGAATACAGAGAGAAGTCCTTTATTAGAGCAGACACACGCAGCTCACACAGATCAACACAGAGACACACATACAGGGACAGCACAGAGACATACAGAAAGACACACAGGGACACACACACACACACACACACACACACAGATTCTTAAGACAAGTCTTAGGCAGGCACAGACCCAGGCTCACATAACAGATAGCCAGAGGACAGAAGACATAGGGACCATGAAATAGAGAATTCAAAATCTGGACTCACTCTTGGTTAAAGAATTCTGAAGGGAAAGACTTCTTTCTTTCTTTCTTTCTTTCTTTCTTTCTTTTTTCTTCCTTCCTTCCTTTCTCTCTCTCTCTTTTTTAAAAATGTGATATTACCTATGCATTATTGGTGACTCAGGGCTAATTACTAATGTATATAATCTGTGCAAAAGTGTTGGCATCTCAAGTAGTTATTTTAGGGGGTTATGTGAAATAAAATGGAGGCAGAAAACACTAGAAACTTCAAAGTAATTTTTTTTCAGCTAGAAAATGAATGTATGATTCTTTGGATTCTTTTGAAAGGTTGTATATATTATATACATTCCTGTGTTTTCACAACAAAAAAAAATTTCAAATAGCATCAACAACGTGAATCCCAGGTGATATCCTCTAGAGCACTTCTGACAGGAATCTGGCTTCAGAGTTGGAAAGCAGAAACTGAGAGCCCATGGCTGACTACACAGGGACTAAAAAGGTCTGATGGGGGTGGGGGTGGGGTGGGCACTGTCTCATTGTGCCTGTCTGTGAAGTGATGTCCTGACTGAAGGAGTGTGCCTGCAGGGAAAATGAGGCCCAAGGGTGGTTGGTGTCCCTAGTCTCCTGACAGGCTCATTCTTTCTGAGCACCATTAAAGGGAGAATGGTTGAAAATCCTCCCATTCTCAAATTATGGTTCACCAATGTACTGAGCCCTGTGAACACAATATGCCTGTTAACAGATGGTTCCTATAGGTCCTTGTTAAATACCAAGGACAGTGCCCTTGCCTCTGGGGAACACAGAGCCAGCCCCTCAGCAAGTGCAGAATAGAGTTTTCTTAGAAGGGGCCAGTGAGATGAGTCAGCAGGTAAAGGTGCTGTACAGACTGGATCACCTGAGCTCAGATCTCTGGAACCCACGTGAAAAGGCTAGCTGTGGCAGCATCTATAATCCTAACACTTCCTTCTCCTGGGAGTGAGATGGGAGGAGATTGAATCACTTGGAAGCTCAGCAGGGCAAGTAGCCTGGAGAACACAGCAAAAGCAAAAGAGACTGGCTCTCGTGTGGGAGTTGAGAGAACAGCTTTTAGGAGCCAATTATCCACTTGTATCATAACACACACACCATATCCCCCCGTCTTAGGCAGGGTTATATTGCTCTGAAGACACCATGACCATAACAACTCTTATAAAGGAAAATATTTCATTGGGGCTGGGTTACAGCTTCAGAGGTTCAGTCCATTATTGTCATGGCAGGACGCAAAGTGGCCTGTTGGCAGACACGGTGCTGGAGGAGCTAAGAATTCTACATCTTGATCTGCAGGCAGCAGAAGTGCACCACACTGGGCTTAGCTTGAGCACATATGAGATTTCAAAGCCACTCCCTCTAAAAAGGTCACACCTACTCCAACCATGCCATGCCTCCTAATAGTGCCACCCCCTATGGACTAAACATTCAAACACATGAATCAATGGGGGCTATTCCTAATCAAACCACCACACACCCCAACAATAATAACAATAATAAATGTATTAAAAGAAAGCAAAGGAGAAGGAAGAACATTTTTGGTTGTTCTTCACAGTCTATGTCCCTCTTGGAAAAGAGTCCTGCAAATGCCATTAAATTACCTAGGTTGAGGATGGAGAGATGGTTAAGAGCACTTGTTGCTTTTGTAGAGGACCCAGGTTCAGTTCCCAGCACCCATGGTGGCTCACGACCATCTGTAACTCCAGTTTTAGGGGACCCAGTGCCCTCTTCTGACCTCCATAGGTACCAGCCACACACACTCAATGCACATATATGCATGAAAGCAAAACACGCATACACACAAGTAAATCTCACAACAAAAACAGCAACAAGAAAAATCCACCTCATTTAAATCCCCTAGCTTGTGAAGTCCCAGAAAGACTTGAACTTGCCTTTTGGAAGCTTTGTGCTGTGAGCACAGTGTCTGGCTTCCCTGCAGCTGTCTGTTGATGGTAGTAACAGATACTTATGAATACTATGTGTATTTGGTGTGAATACTAAGATGATACATGTTAAGCCCCTTTCCCACAGAAGGTCAGTCAGTTTCTGTTGACAGAATGCCCACTGTCCAGAGCTTGTTAGTCTTTAAAGGCTCTGAATAGTTACATCTTTTGGGTTTGACTGTGGTGATGATAATGGGTATTTCACAGGGAGGCTGGCTGACCCGTGCTGGGAAGGAGTGTCACCTTGATGGACGAACCACGTTTTAGGCCCTTGTCCTTGACTTAGTCTTATAATTCAGATTTGTCCACATGTTCAGAGAGAACCATTTGGGAACCCATTGGGACAATAATATGTAAATCATGACATTTACTTTACTACGATAAATAACAAAGTTTGGTAGACTCAGATTTACAATCTATGGGCCCAGCTGCGTTGTCCCTTTAGGAACTTGATGGGGGTCAACTGAGAGTCTGAAGGGACAGGGTCAGGTGTTAGATCTTAGGCTTGGAATAACGCCAGAGTGTTGAAGGGTTTTAGCTTGGTGCTTCTGGAAAGTTGTATGACAAGTTTTCTGGGAAGATGCAACACATGACCCAGTCACCCCAGATAGGGATCCCATGATAGACCAAAGTACTGAAACCACCAAAGTCCAGCTTGTGCACTAATGAGTTTTATTGGGGTTCCTTACAAGAATATAGGTGAGGCAGGCCAGGCGGTGGTGGCGCACGCCGTTAATCCCAGCACTTGGGAGGCAGAGGCAGGCGGATTTCTGAGTTCGAGGCCAGCCTGGTCTACAGAGTGAGTTCCAGGACAGCCAAGGCTATACAGAGAAACCCTGTCTCGAAAAACCAAAAAAAAAAAAAAAAAAAAAAAAAAAAAAAAAAAAAAAAAAAAAAAAAAAAAAAAAAAAAAAGAATAAAAGAATATAGGTGAGGGGTTCTTATAGGAGCAGAAATGGCTCACAGAAGCTGCATCACCAAAGCCCACCCCAGCGTGGGTGAGAGATCACAAGGTTGAAGAGGGTCCTTCCAGGTGCCATAGTTGGTCTAAACATCTTCCAGGCAGGGCTGCTGGTTCTGCTTCTACCAGGCAGCTGGTCTGGCCTCAAGAGTTTTCCTTCAGTCTGAGAGGGGTTCTCAGCTTTTGTTGCTTATTTTGACAGGAAAGGGTCTAGCAGATCTAGAGTTTCAGGGATTTCCCGAGGCTATTTTGAGTTCTTTACCTTCCCGCTTAAAGAGCTTACCCACCTGGATGGCTTGCTTCAGTGTCCCAGGAAACTGTTACACAGTTGAAGGTGGTGAGACCTTCAAGTAGGGCCTAGTAGGCGGTCTTAGGTCACGTTGACAAGCTCTTGAAGGGACACACCCTTGAAGGGATAGCAGGATTTCAGCACCTTCCTCTTCTCTTTCACATCCTGCCTTGAGCTAAACGATTCTGCTCTGCCTTGTGGTCTCTATCATGAAGCTACTGCTTCACCACAGGCCCAAAAGTAGTAGGGGCAACCAATAGGATAGAAACCTCCCAATCCATTGAAACAAACCGCCTTTTCTCTGTAAGTTGATTATCTCAAGTATTTGTCATAGTACTGGAAAACTTGAACCATTGATGAAAGGCTGTTGGAAGTAAGGCAGCCCTCAGCATCATACTATCTCCTCTTCCCTATATCTGAAAAAGCACGCTTTGATGTACTGATCTTATAATGAAGTCAAGTCAAAATTCTCCTAAAATATGGCCTTTGGAGATCTTTTCGTAGCCTGGAAATAAATTACCCTAATGTCCACTAGATGGTGTCCAATATACACCCACAGTCCCATTTCATGCTGCTCTGGGAAGGCACCGGGGATCTTGACTGGGCCACTGACTGAAGGAAACCTGTGTAATGTGACACACCTGGTTTGGTTGCTATGCTTTGTTTTCTGGTAGTGGAGAAGAAAGGAGAGCTGCTGGGTTGGAGGCAGAGGTTTGTGGAAGTGTCCTAGGGAGAAGTGATGGGCCTGGGCCAGGACTGGGCAGCAGAGTGAGGGGAGGGAATGATCAGAAGGACAGGAACTGAGGAGCAGGCTGGTCACAGCCCTCTTTGAACATGGTTGTTTCCATCTTTCTTTTTCTCGTTCCTTTACAGGTTGTAAGCCACAGAATCGCAGAGATGGGGTTTTATCCCTGCAGATGCTTTTCAGGATCGAGAAATAGATCTGCAGTGTATTTATGATGATAATGAGTCATAGAGTTCAATGGTTAACATTTATTACTTTGTCTGGATTTGGAATTACTTAGGGAACATCCTGGGTTTTTCGAGGCAAGGTTTCTCTGTGTAGACTTGGCTGTCCTGGAACTCATTCTGTAGACCAGGCTGGCCTTGAATTTATATAGAACCGCACACCTCTGCCTCCCAAGTGCTGGGATTAAATGCATGTGCCACCACCACCTGGCTCCTTCCTTCTTCCCATCTTTTCATTCATCTATCTGTCTGCCCATTCATTCCTTTGTCTGGATCTGGTCCTTCACCTCTACAGGCTCCAACTGCCTTGACACTACAGCAGCATCTAGCAGAACTTCAAACCTGGTTAGTTACCTGGTCTCCCATGGACACTCCCTTCACATTCTTTTCGTTTTGTTTTGTTTTGTTTTTTTTGAGACAGGGTTTCTCTGTGTAGCCCTGGCTGTCCTGGAACTTACTCTGTAGACCAGGCTGGCCTCGAACTCAGAAATCCGCCTGCCTCTGCCTCCCAAGAGCTGGGATTAAAGGCTTGCGCCACCACTGCCCCGGCCTCCCTTTACATTCTTGTCAGCTTCCTACTTCTGCCTCTTTAAATTTGGCCTCTCTGAGACTCTGTTAACTCATTGTAGCCATTCTTTAACCTAAACACCTGTTTTCCTGCAGACTGTATGATGTGTCATGTGTGTTCTGAGGCTTTACATTGTTACAATTGGAACAAAAGAACCTGTCCTTTCCTTGGTTACATAGCAAGGAGAGCAGAGCTACTTGGCAAATTGCTGCCAACAAAACTTCCATAGCTTGAGTTTATTATGACACTGTGGGAAGACACAAATGTATTCATCTCTGTTCCCGACACAGTGAAATCGTGACATATGGCTGCAGAATTGAAGAATGCTTCTCAACTTGTCTTCTCTGCAGAATATCTCCAGCCTTGTTCATTCACTGCGTTCATCATCCCTCAGGGATGGACATCTGTGTGTGTACGTACATCCATGGTACTGGTCCCCCGTGCACAGACTCCTGTGCTCTAGCTATCTTCCAGAGTGTTCTTGCAAGGTTGGCAGCTCTGTTTTGTCTCATGTCACACAAATTCCTGTATATTGCACAATTCCTGCTCATGGCTGTACATCACAGCAATCCTCAGTCACTCAACAACCAATCACTTGCATCAGGGCTCCTACTGGCTGGAGGTGTGGCATCTCAGCTCCCTGGGTTCTAGTAGTGCCTGGGAGCCCAGGCCACAATGGTAGGTGTAGGGACCTGGGCAAGACTTTTGCTCCTTCTATTTCTTCCCCAACAAAAGCACAAAATGTCACTGTATTTTATTCAGTTCGACAACCACTCGTGGGAGAATCTCTGTTTAGAGGTCATCGTCCTAGGCTCCGGCTTGCCACAGCGGGTAAGATACACGTCCAGTGTGAAAACCTCATTGGCATTTGCAGTGATGCACAGTTCCCTGTAGAGAGAAGCTGAGGCATGCTCAGGGACACTCAGAGAGATGAAGGGAGCTGAAAGACTCAGAGCTCCAGGAAGCCTCAGCTCAGAGGCCACCTTCGTGTGGACAACCTCGGAGCTCCTCTTTGGTAGACCCAGGGCTCATTAACAGTCACCAGCTTTTAGTTTCCCTGTATCACTTAATATGCCATATAAAGAGACCAACTCCAAGCTCACCCTCTGTGAACAGTAAGGGCTTGGCGCTCTGGAGGTCTTCATCTCCTCTTCTGAGAGAACGCAGTAGGCGCTCTGCATCTGCCTGTGAAATGACAAGGAGCTGCTACTCATGCAGGGTCTTTGTGATCAGGGAGGACTTGAAGAGCTAGGATCATGGAGGTAACACCGGGAAAACAGGGGGTAAAGGCACAGCCTGTGGAGGTGTCCCTCTCTCTGGGTCCTCTCTGGAGCCTGTGAGCAGCAGCCCACTCCCGCTCCCGAATCCTAGTTTTGCATGAAGACTCTTCTCCTTTAGGACCAAGTGCCCTTACCCAGATTTGCATGGCCTTGAATGGAGATGTGGTCCCTCACAGCCCTTTCTTTGCCCCCCCCCCCCCGCCCCCCATGGCTCTGCAGCTGAACCTGTTGTTTGCAGTCCTGAGGGAGCGATAGAATCATCAGGGGACCTGTTTAGAAATACCAGGCTTGCCGGGCAATGGTGGCCCACGCCTTTAATCCCAGCACTTGGGAGGTAGAGGCAAGTGGATTTCTGAGTTCGAGGCCAGCCTGTTCTACAGAGTGAGTTTCAGGACAGCCAGGGCTACACAGAGAAACCCTGTCTCAAAAAACAAAAACAAAACAAAACAAAAAACCAGGCTTTATGTAATTGGCCAGAATGCAGGGATCGGGGGTAGCCTCATTTCTCCAGCTTCTCTGATAGATAGATGCAGCTCTGTCTGGAACAGGGCTTCCTGGCCCCGCAGCCAGCAATCTGTTTGCTTTGATCTGCTCCAAGCAGGCAGTTCCAAGTGGCCCACTGGCCCGCACCAGCCTTTCTTTCGGGCAGGGCTCCTGGGATCCTCCCTATCCCTCCGCTCTTTGGTGTCTCACGGCTCTGAGCCCTCTCAATACTGACTTTATACACGTCCCAGCAGACTGTTGCTGTGTGAATTACAGAGAGCAGAGCTATAAAGTCTGTGCCTGGGAAACAAATTAAAACACTCAATCATTCAGCCAAGACAGAGAACAGAGGTAGAGAGACTCTCAGCCCCCAGAGAGGAACCAGGGAAGGAACTCGAGAGGGGAGGGAGGGGAGGAAGTGGCTCACGAGATGTTTATGAAAAAAGCCACTGAGGCAGATGGAGGAGGAGGAGGAATGAAGGGCGCACAGTAGGGACACCTGACAAAAGGGTCCCAGTGATGGGCTGTCAACCGACAGGATCTAGAATCACCCCTGAGACAAATCTATGGGCATTCGCATGAGGAAGTTTCTAGATTATGTTAACTAACAGATTATGTTAACTAACAGCCAGGCTTAATGAAGGGAGAAAGCAGGCCAAGTTTACAGCCGTTAGCCCTCTCTGCTTCCTCACTGTGGACACAAAGTGATCAGCTGCGTCTGCACCTGCGACTAACCTTCCCTGCCAGGATGGACCTCATCCCTTAGAATTTGGCCAAAGTAACCCCTCCCCTACTCAGATGGGGTCTCACTATATGGCCCTGGCTGATCTGGAACTCACTATCTAGGCCAGCCTGACCTCAGATCCAGAGATCTACCTGCGTCTGCTTCTCAAATTCTGGGATTAAAGGCATTTGCCGTCATGCCCTGGAGACGCTCCTTTTTATGTGGCTGTTGTCAGGGAATTGGTTGTGTAGAGTGAAAAATTATAAAGGCCATTTTATGAAATATGTGTAGATTTTTCGCCTTACAGAACTCGGAACTGAAAATAAGATTTCAGGCCTTCACATTCCAGGTGAAGGACACTTGCTGGATTACATTCCCCAAGCCTCGCCCAAGGCAGGAAGGCATTCCTGACTACAGATAAAGATGCTACCACCTAGGTGGGGCCATAGCCCTATAGCCAGAAAAAGTAAAGATAGTAATCTGAAATGGCAGGATAGGGCACAATGGCATGGTGAAAACCACATTTTTGAGAAGAATGAGTGTGCAGAGTGATCTCACATGACTCTAGATCATTTGGGCTAGATTCTCTGAAATGTTCCACTGTTCTTGGTTACCCCTCCCTTGGTCTTCCCAGTGCTATGTTCAAAATTTGTAAAACAACCAATCATGTGTAAGCGCGCGAAAATGCAGCCATTCATGTGTAAGCGCTCGAAAATGCCTTCCTCCCCCCACCCCATGCTATAAAAGACCCTTTAACCCACCACACAGGGCCAAAAACCCTGCTCTTGGAGCTAAAGAGCTTGTCGTTTTTGACCACTGGCTCCTCCCCTAATAAACCTCTGCTGATTGCATCCAGGTATGGTTTCTTGTGTTTTTTTGGGTGGCCGCAATGTCCTAAGATTTGAGGAAGGGTCTCCGGAGTTTGGAGCTCTTCAGTTGAAGGGATGAGCCAGATAACAATACAGTTCTCTCTGATGGCGACCACTTCTGAGGAGGGGTAGGACAGAAGACACCTGGCAAGGAAGGTCCAGTATGCCCGCTGTTTGTGGCAACTGGGCATGTGTGAGATTAGCCAGATAAAAGTGGAATGTGAGGGTCTGGGGAGATGGCTCAGCAGTTAAAAGGCTGTGCAGATGTGAAGTGTGGAGTTTGGACTCCTAGAATGCATGCAAATCTGAATGGGTGGGACAGATGCCTGTAACTCCAGCCTCAGAAAGTTAGGATGGGATTCTCTTAAGCAAATTAGCTAGTGAGAATTTTGGGGTCTAGGAGTCACCCCACAAATCACATGAACACCAATCTCATTCAGACAGGGACGGTTTATTGAATGCACACTCTAAGACTGATTATTAGGGCTGTAGCTCAGAATTTGGGGACTGAGGCTATGACCCTAAACATTTTTCTATGTCAGCTTATAAAGGCTAAAAACCACAAAACCACAATGAGCTCATACACAGGTGTTGGAAGTGCTGCCCAGTGGTCAGCCCTGGCTCAAGCTATTTTAGACAGAACAGTTCATATTCTACTTTTATGGGTCCTACATGAAGCTTATAGCTGTGTGATTTCTTAAAATTAACAAATTCATAACATATAGAATATAACAGGGTATGTGGTCAAGGTGACCCTGCTCTGAGTCAAGTCATTTTTCTGTGTCAATGACTGGCAGGCATATTACAGCAACAATATGAAGTAGCTGGCAGGCATGGAACACAATGGCTGCAGCCATGCTACGGGACTTCAACAAGACCAGCCATATTGATGAGCTCTGGGTTTGACTGTCAGGAATGTTTGTTAGACATCCGGGCGCAGCTTAGAACAGACCACACTAGATCAAACGGTCCCAAGGGGGGCGTTATTCAGGAGATGGAGGGGGGGGTGGAGAAGTAGAGAAGAAGATGGAAGAAGAGAGAGGGAGAAGTAGAGGAGTAGAAGCCAGCCATAACCACGTGGAGGGGGGGGGAGGGGTGAGGAGACAGAGAGAAGCTACAGGCAAGAGATTAAGAGAGAGAGGAGGGGGCAAACAACCCCTTTTATAGTGGGTCAGGCCTACCTGGCTGTTGCCAGGTAACTGTGGAGGTGGAGTTTAGACGGAATACTAACAATGTTACCTTCCTGGTTATATCCCTTTGGGGCCTGAGTCGCCCAGTGTTCCTTCCTTGAGGAGCTAGACTCTTGTCTCATACCCCTGGGACCTGCTGTCTATAGTCAAGGGCTCCTCAGGGCTCAACAATCAAATTTTCTTTTCTTTCTATTTATTTATTTATTTATTTTGGTTTTTCGAGACAGGATTTCTCTGTGTAGCCCTGGAACTCATTCTGTAGACCAGGCTGGCCTCAAACTCAGAAATCCGCCTGCCTCTGCCTCCCAAATGCTGGGATTAAAGGCGTGCACCACCACTGCCTGGCTCTTCCTTCCTTCCTTTCTTTCTTTCTTTCTTTCTTTCTTTCTTTCTTTCGTTCTTCTTTTTTCTTTTTTTTTTTTTAAGACAGAGTTTCTTTGTATTGTCCTGGCTGTCCTGAAACTCGATCTATAGACCAGGCTAACCTTGAACTCACAGATAAGCCTGCTTCTGCCTCCTGAGTGCTGGGATTAAAGGTGTGTGCCACTGTCACCCAGCTCAACTTTACTTTTACACAACGCTAAGTGGCACCCCACCAGCACCCCCAGCTCTGATCAGAGGACTGGGACCTGAGCAGAAAGATTCAACATACTGGCCATAGATTTGTTTCACGAGGAGCTCTGGCTGTAGAGTTTCTCTGATCACGTGGTAGGAGGAGCTGGTTAGGAGTCAGGGCAGTGAGTGAGACTTTGGGAATGGTGGGTTGGTTAGGACATCCCCTTGACCTATCCACTGACTAGACAGTCAGACACTCATATTGTTTTGGGCTAAGACAAATATCACCAGCACATCTCAAGGCCAGCTTGGTTTAGGGTAGGGGTGTGACTGTGAACACACACACATAGGGTGTGACTGTGAACACTCACACACACACTCGAACTAGCCCACGCATATCTTGGTGGAGGAATTTCTGTGAAATTTCTAATAGCTCAGTTACTTGGTTACATAGCCTGTTTGTTACTTCTCTCACTGCTTTGATAAATACTTGATGAAAGGGATTTAAGGAAGGGAGGATTTTTATTTAGGTTCATGGTTCAAGGGTACAGTCCATCATGGTGGGGAAAGTGGGGAAGGTTGGTGGTTGTGCTGCATGCAGCTAAAGTGATGATGGGGAGGAAGAGGGACACTTGATCATCTTATTTCCTCCTTTCCATTCAGTTTGGGATCCCAGTCCATTGGATGGTGTCACCCATAGGTTAAATCGTCTGTCCTCAGCTGTCTTTGGAAAGTCTCTCACACATGCCCAAAGATATGACTCCTAGGTGCTTCTAAAGCCAGTCAACTTGAACTTGATAATAAAGATTGATCACTGTGACACAGTTAAATTTTCATTACGCACGCACGCACACACACACACACACACACACACACACACACCACCAGAGTTTGGATTGGCTGTTAAGTTGAATTATCTTTATGAGTATTTTTTTTTTTTTTTTTAACAAGTGAGAGTAAAAGAAACTGGCCTGGGAGAAGGCTCAGCAGTTAAGAGCACTGACTGCTCTTCTAGTGGACCAGGGCTTGATTCCCAGCACCCACATAGAGACTCACAACTGCCTGGAACTCCAGTTCCAACAACTCCTAACACTCTCTCTGGCTTCTTTGGGCACCAGGCATGTGTTGTGTGAGGTATTAGAAAAAAAGGGGTTCATCTGGGTAGCTCCCAGCCTGGTCTCCATGTTTCTGTTTTAATTTCTCGAACTAATGGTGGCACTAGCTGGCCAGTGGCACCAGCCCTGGATCCACAAGATGTTGGTGTGGCTGTTGCCTCCGTTGGTCAGCTCTGTGGCATCCAGCTATCAAAACCAGTACCTGGTAAAAATAAGACTCTTAATGCTAAAGATTAACCAATTAGATTTATATATCAACAAATACTCAATATACAAGATGTCCACACAATTAGAATTGTTAACCCAAATTATCTAACCTTGATATGAATAACTGCTAGAGACACGAGGGTAACATCTGCCATCTTCTCCTTCTCCTTCTCCCTCTCTTAAACTTTTTTGCTCCACCTCCCCTTCTGTTGGCCAATCACAGCTCTAGCCTTTATTTTACAAATTAAGGTAGGCAGAAAGTTCCCAAGAAGTACACTGTATACCATTCACTCCTGCTCTGTAGCCCCTCCCAGAAAAGCGGAATTAGCATCAAAACACAAGACCAGGGCTATCCACAACATTTCCCTCTTTCTGTTCAATTACAAGACTCTTTTATCTCAGATATAAATTGAGCACAACTATTACCATTTTATAATTTATAAAGTACAAGATAGACCTAACACCCAGTCCATCACTTTAGTCAATAAAAAGACCATTGGCATCTATCCTAACTTAAAAGACTATAGTTCTGTACCTGGCTTATATCCTGGCTTTAGAATGAATGTTATCTGAAAACCATCCTCTCAAATCTGTTATCTCAAATAGCCTGGTTTGGCTATGAGACTATAAATCTTCAACTTTGTCAGAAATCCAGAATGACTGAATTAACTGAAAATATGGGATGCACAAAGCATAGCTTCCAAAACTTAGCCAATTTATAGAGACCACTGATTACCTGGATAGTCCCTTATACTTCAAAACGTTGGAGCATCCAATCTTCAGCCTTCTGGCCCAGGATCATCTGACAGACCTAGTAATGCAGAATTTTTAAGGGCTGATCACTCTGTCTTGGCAGAAATTATCAGTCGACTATTATGAAAGTGTGTCCTTTTTCTGGATAGTATTTTGTCTGTAGATAAAAAGAGGTGCCGGGCAGTGGTGTTGCACGCCTTTAATCCCAACACTTGAGAGGCAGAGGCAGAGAGATTTCTGAGTTCGAGGCCAGAGTGAGTTCTAGCACAACCAGGGCTATATACAGAGAAACTCTGTCTCGAAAAACAACAACAAAAAACAAACAAACAAAAAAAGGAAATAATTCTTGCCTAGTGGCTGTCTCACCACAACTGGAGTAACTCCAAAGTTTGGGAGAGGGAGGAGAGAGAAGGAGAAGGAGATGGCAGGAGATGTTACCCCCTGTCTCTAGCAATTTGATCTCTGGGACCCACACAGTGGAAGAAGAGAACTGACACCTACACGGTGTCCTCTGACCTCTGTGTGAGTGCACGATGAGCCCCCACCCCAGTAATGAAATGTTAAACAATAATGCTACCCTTAGCCTTCTAGCCTTTCACATGGTAGCTACTGGGGGATCACCCTCTGTAGCGTTTCCCCTAGGCTCACATACTTGACGGGGCCTTGGTTGCTGGATGAGAGGTTTTGGGGAAGCTGTTGAATAGTGAAGATTCTGATCTACTGAATCAACCCCTTGGTGGAATCATAATGTGGAGGTATAATTAGGAGGTATTGAAAAGTAGGGGGCCAGAACTAGTTGGAGGAAGTGGGCCACTGAAGGCATGCCTTAGAAAGATGTACCTTGTCCCTTGTCCCTTTTCTTGCCTTTGCGTCTTCTCTGCTGTGAGCTAAGCTGCTCTGTTTCATTATTAATCCTGCCAGGATGGTCCGCCTCACTCTGAACCCAGAAGCTAAGAACCTAGTAACCCTGAACTAAAACCTGAAACCATGAGCCACAACAATCTTTTCTTCCTTTTAAGTCATTTTCTTGGGTATCTGTTGTAGCAACAGAATGCCTGACTAAAACACTACCCATCTGGGCAGCAGAGTCCAGCCTGTGTAGGATCGGAGACCCAGAGACTATGGGCAGAGCCTGTCTTCTTTCAGGCAGAGACTGTCAATGTCCAATTAGCTGGAGGCTTAGCTGCTCTGGGCTCCAGACAACACATATTAATGAAGGCAGAGTCCCTGCTGGAGACAGCATTGAACGAGGAGAGAAGTCAAATTAGGTTCTCCTCATGGAGGGACATTAGTCTTTGGTTGGGAGCTGTTGGCTTGTGTCTGATGAGGATGGACTGGACATCTCTTCTGGTTTGAGTATTTCAACATCCTCCCCTGGGCTGTGGTACTTGGATGGAGAATTTTACCCTTGGAGATGAAACTTAAGACTTCTACATTTCTTCTAGTCTAAGCAAGCCGGAGCTTATAACAGAGATAGGAGCTTTGTTATACATTGAACTTGGGGCAGGGAGCAGGGGTTCCAGAGAGTCCTAGTTAGTGGGGCTGGGGCTGACTAGACAAAGCAAGATGTCAGGGAGTGGCTTGTCCTTTGAGTGATAAATACAACCCAGACTTCATGATGAGGAGTTACCCAAGCCTCAAACTGAACAGTTTGCAGTAACAGGAAGAAGGGGAAAACAGAGACATCCAGTTCTCCATTTAGAAAGCAGACCGGCTGTGATGTGGCCTAGAGGGGGTCTCCAGGAAGTCCCCAGGAAGCATCTGTTACATGTCAGAGGCAAAGCCCCAGAGAATAGCAGCTTCCTTTGGTCAGCCCTAGCCTGTCAGAGGCAGGCAGGTTTTCATAAAACCCAAGGAGACATCTGCTGAGGAAAATTGAAGCATTTCTCTGGGGAGCCACATGCTTGCTTGTATTTTTCTTGGCAGTCTCCTTGAGGCCCTGAGGTACCTGAAGCCCAGGCTAGGAGCCCTTCAGGAAAAGTCCCTGGTGGAAACCATCTTGGTGGGGATCTCAGATGGACCCCTCCTTTTAAACATCAAACATTCTAACAAAATGTAATACAAAAATACACTAAATTTATCCTTTAATATGTATATGCTAGATTATAACCCCAAAGTATGAGTCAGAATCAACCTTTTTTCCCCTAAGCTTGCTTTTGTCAGGGTATTTATTATAGCAACAGGAATGTAATGGACAGTACTGTTGAGCCTTTAGGCTGTTTCTAGCTGTATTGCATTGGAATTTTGCTGTATTGCAGTGGAAAACTTTGTACATAAATTGTTTTCGCATGTGAACACTATTCCTGTAGCATAAATTCCAGAAATGTAATTGTTAAGTCATTGGAACATATTTGTATTACCACCAGCAAAATTACAAATAGCAAGAATGCTCTTTCCCATGCATATCAACAGGCTATGTGACCAAGTGTTAGAATTCTGTCATTCCCATAGGTAAAAAGTATTTCAGTACCATTTAAATTTTTCTTTACAGAACTAGTATGTGTGTGTGTCTGTCTGTGTGTGTGTGTTTTGTGTGTCAACTTGACACAAGCTGGAGTTATCACAGAGAAAGGGGCTTCAGTTGAGGAAATGCCTCCATGAGATCCAGCTGTAAGGCATTTTCTCAATTAATGATCAAGGGGGGAGGGCCCATTGTGGGTGGTGCCATCCCTGGGCTGGTAATCCTGGGTTCTATAAGAAAGCAAGCTGAGCAAGCCAGGGGAAGCAAGCCAGTAAGTAACATCCCTCCATGGCCTCTGCATCAGCTCCTGCTTCCTGACCTGCTTGAGTTCCAGTCCTGACTTCCTTTGGTGATGAACAGCAATGTGAAAGTGTAAGCTGAATAAACCCCTTTCTCCCCAACTTGCTTCTTGGTCATGATGTTTGTGCAGGAATAGAAACCCTGACAAAGAGAAACTGGTACCAGAAGTGGGGTATTTCTGTGACAACCTGACCATGTTTTGGGCAGGACTGTGGAAAGACTTTGGAACTTTGAGCTAGAATAGCCATTGAGATGTTAAGAGCTCTGTGGGATGTTCTGATGGAGCTTGGAAGATAATGTTGAGAACAGTGCAGAAGATGGAGGCCTGGCTTGTGAAATTTCAGAGGGAAGATTAAAGACTTTTATTGGGGATGTTGCTATTTTGATTTTGAAGATTCTGTAGTTTTGGTTAGTGGGGGCTGAAGAATCAGTTGTGATTAACAAGATACCAGAACTACTAAAGTGAAACCTTTGCATTACTGGGACTATTGATGCTGGTTAGCTGGAGCTAAGAAATTAGTGGTGATTAAGAAGAGACCGGCATCATTGAGGTGAAATCTTCTGGGAAGTATTTTCTGAGAGGGCAAAAAAGGCTGTGTTCCAGAGATAGCCAAGGTTGTACCTCATGTGGCAACTGGACATAGTAATATATAGAAGTCACCCAGGTGGTACTGGTTTTGAAGACATGAGGGGGTCATGAAGAACAGCTGAGACTTGGCATTGTGAGAAGCCATGGAAGGCCATTGGTGAAGGAGCAGCCTCAGTTGCAATTGATGGCTCAGGACTGAAGTGGTCATGCATAGGAGTTGAGGCTTGGCACCATGAAGAGAGCCTATGAGATGTTATTGGTGAAGCCTGGTTGCAGTGTTTTGGAGATGCCAGTACCATGAGACAAGAAACCAAGAACAGCAGCAGCAGTGGAGTACGAGCAGCTGGAGCCTAGAAGACAAGGTGTCTGCTACGAAGGGCGGGGCTGGAGAAGTGACCCAAGCCCTTAGAGGAGCCCAGAAGATCATGAGTGGTTCCCAGACATTGAACTGTTGGAGTTTGATTTTGCTTTTGATTGTGACTGTGTCCTGATATTTTTCCCTCTTGAAGGAGGAAAGTATTTTAGTGGAACCCACGGTTAAGAGACTTTTAATTGTAAAAAGACTTTGGATTTTAAAAGAGATTGGCTATTTTAAAGGGATTGAAATTTTAATATGTAAAAATTTGCAAAGACTGTGGTATTTTTAAAGTTATTTAGATCTTGGGGATGAATAAGACAGTAAGGGTTGAGGCTTAGTAATGATATGTTTGTGTGTCAAGTTGACAAGGGGTCAATTGTACTGACTGGCTTTGTGTGTCAACTTGACACAAGCTGGAGTTATCACAGAGAAAGGGGCTTCAGTTGAAATGCCTCCATGAGATCCAGCTGTAAGGCATTTTCTCAATTAGTGATCAAGGGGGAGGGCCCATTGTGGGTGGTGCCATCCCTGGGCTGGTAATCCTGGGTTCTATAAGAAAGCAAGCTGAGGGGAAGCAAGCCAGTAAGTAACATCCCTCCATGACCTCTGCATCAGCTCCTGCTTCCTGACCTGCTTGAGTTCCAGTCCTGACTTCCTTTGGTGATGAACAGCAATGTGAAAGTGTAAGCTGAATAAACCCTTTCCTCCCCAACTTGCTTCTTGGTCATGATGTTTGTGCAGGAATAGAAACTCTAAGACACTGTGTCTGTCTGTACATTGTGTGTACAGATGCACACATCGTGTCAAGGCAAAAGAAGGACATGAGGTGACCTGCCCTATTGTTTGCTGCCTTACCTTGGAGACAGAGTCTCTCTTTGACCCTGACACTGCTGGCTAGTGAACTCCTGGGATCTGCCTGTGTCTGTCCTCAACACTGGCATTATATGCACTTATGATCATGCATGGATTTTTTTAGGGTTTATTTTTATTTACTTATGTATATTTTTGTGTTTGTGTAGATATGTTACATGTATGTGGATTCTTGCAGAGGTCAAAAGAGGGTATTGGAGACCCGGGATCTAGAGCTGTATAATTATGGCCTACCTTACTAGACGGACAGTGGGGACCAGAGTTGGACCTTCTGGAAGAGAGCTGAGGCATCTTTGCAGTCTCCCATGTCCAGCTTTTTAAAAACATGGTGTCCTATTTAGCTTCAGCTATCAACTTAACATATCCGGAAAGAGGGAATCTCAGTTGAGGAGCTGCCTCCATCAGATTGGCTGTGGGCATCTCTGAAGGGACATTTTCTTAATCACTAATTGATATGAGAGCCCAGTCCACTGTGAGCACTGCTACCCCAGGGTGAGTGGTCCTGAGCTGTATGAGAAAGGAGGCAGAGTGAACCAGTAAGCAGCATTCCTCCATGGTCTCTGCTTTAGTTCCTGCGTCCAGGTTCTAGTCTTAGACCTCTGCCTTGACTTCCCTCAGTGATGGATCATGATGTAGGAGTGTGAGCTAAATGAACCTTTTCTTCCTCTAATCCTTTTATCAAAGCATCAGAAAACAAATTAAGATGCCTGTTGTGGGGATTTGAACTCAGGTCCTCATGCTTATGCAGCAGGTGCTCTCACCCACCTACCGAGCCATCTCCCCAGCCTCAAACTATCATTGTTATACAATAAGAAAGTGTACACACCTAACTGTGTAAATTTAAGAATTGATAAATGTAGGTTCCCATGTACCACCCCAATCAAGACAGAACATTTCCACCTCCCATGATGTGGTTTGTCCCCCTCTGACTGGAGTTTGATTCCCATTGTGCCATATGAGAAGGTGGAAACTTTATACCTGCTTAGAGCTAACACCTGTGTGAAGGGATTAAGATTAAATGAGGTTTCCAGGTGGTTTAAGAGAAGTAGAGATACTAGAAACCAATCTCTCCCTCTCCCTCTCTCCCTCCCTCTGTCCCTTCCTTCCTTCCCTCCCATTCTGTTTCCCTCCCTTTCCTCTCTCCTTCCCTCTCTCTCCCTCTCTCCCTCCCTCTCTCCCTCCCTCCCTCCCTCCTTCTCTTCTATCCCCCTTCCCCCTTGCGTCTTGCCATGTGATACCTTGCTATATTTCAGGGACTTTGCCATCAAGAAACCCATCCACCATCAGATACAAACCCTACACCTTGGACCAGGAGGCAAAATGAGCCTCCTTTCTTTATAACTTCACCATCCCATGACAGTTTGTTATTAGTCAAGTGAAAGGCATCTGGAAGATTGTGCCTATGTCCTTATGTAACTAAGACCCTCCCTGCCCTGTCTGAGGCGAGCACTGCTCTGATCTCCATCATTAGAAATTAGTTTTGCCCACCCTGGAATGTTGTGGGAATGGGCTCACACAGTTCACACTCTTTCACGACTAACCTCTTTTGCTCATTGTGTTTCTGAGCTCATGTGACCTGCACAGGATGCTGTGTGTATTAATAGTCTTTTTTTTTTTGCCCAGAGGGGTTCCCTTGAATGAATACATTGCTTTTTGGGTTTGGCCCTATCCAAACAAAACAAAGCAAAAGTGTTTTGGGGGACTTAACATTTTTATTAGGTTGAATCTTATCCACAAATATGACCCAGAATTCCTTCTGTCCCTGACATCCTTTGTGACCTGCAGTGTGCTGCAAGGCTCTTCCCAGTGCTTAGGCATGCATTCCCATCCACCCTATGGGTAGGATTAGATCTGTTTTCCCAGTTTTGTTTGCTTGGATTGGGAGGAAAGCATTGAGTATTGTATAACTTTTCTAGGAAGATACTGACACACATCTACTCATTCAAGATAGATGTCCACTCCACTGGTGTCCAGCTTGGAGAAGCCATGGGTTTGTTGGGCTTTCTGCAGGAGTATGGGTGAGCTGTATCTTACAGGAGCCTGAATGAATCATTGGTAGCTGCATCACCAGAAGGCCCATCCCAGCCTATCCCACCTCCCTAGAGCTTTCTGCAGGACCAGCAGGCAGACTGGCTCTCAGAGACTCCCCCCCTCCCTCCCCCCGCCAGCAATTGCTGACTGCTTGAGGAGAAGCCTTGGTAAAGTTTTAAACTTTGTGTCTTTGAATTTTTGGGACATAGGAGCTTCTCTCTTTCCTCTGGCTAGTACCTGCCGAAACCCAAAGAGGGTCTCAGATCCCCGGGGAATTGAGTTACAGATGGTTGTGAGTGCCGTGTAGGTGCTGAAACCAAACCTTTTAGATCCTCTATGGAGTTATCACTCTAGCGCCCCCTCCCCTCCCCAATTTTAGCAGCTTTAATTGGAAAAGATTTGATGGGGGAGGTAGAAGGATTCTGGATGATCTTGGGACTGGCTTTTAGAATAATAACATTTAAAGGTTTTCTTTTACATTTGTTTGTTTAATTGTGTGTATGTGTGTGTGAACAATTTGAGGAATCCACTCTTTTTTTTGTTTGTTTGTTTTTGATTTTTTTGTTTCCACTTTGTGGGTCCTGGGAATCAAACATCTAACCCATACGCTGTGACAGCACATACCTTTGCTGAGTCATCCTGTCAAGAATAATCCCATCCCCCCTCTCCCTAGCAAGCTGACACTGCTACCTTCTCACACACTGCAGTGTGCTGTCTCATGTGAAGTTCACCACTTCCCACCCTCACACTTATCATCTCCTTTCTGCCTTTCCCCTTTCCCCTGGATTCGGAGAAGTGTTTTGAAGGGAAGAAATGAACTTCTAAGCTCGTTTATGGTTTCATTGCCGGAATCTCTGTTCCCTCCCTACACTGAGAGTCCAGCTGAATAACTTTGTTAAAGGAGATGTGCATCCTATGTTCTGCCCCGGGACAGCAAACCGAGCCTGCCTGTCTTTTCAGATGTCCTCAGATGGAGGATGGTTAGTCAGGTGGCTGGTGGCTACAAGTAACAAAAGCATAGTTCAAGCCGCTTAAGCAGAAAAGATAGCCCCAGCTCTGTGTGCTGAAGCTTGAGTTGGGGTAAGGGCAAGGGGCCATGCTCAGAACCTGTCTAGTTAGCTCTTCCTCTGGTGATGGCTTTATCATTAGGTTTGAGCAAGATGGCCGTGCAAGTCTAGCCACCCCATAATAACAATATCATAATTGATGGCTCCCAGGAGGAAAGTGAGTCTGGGCTGATGTCCTAGGAGACACAATGGTCTATGGACTTTGAGGAACATAACGCTTGAACTAAATCAGAATTCTGTCAAGAAGGAAAGAGGAAAGATGAGTGTTGGGTGAGCAAGGAACAACATCCACTCGAGAAGGTTTCTTGAGGTAAAGTAACAGCTCTTCTTTAAGGGAAATAAGAGTTTATTCTGAGTCGAAGATGAGTGACCGTGGTCTGGGAACATGGATTCAAATTACCCCTAAATGACATCATTGATTGCAAAGAAGTTACATGAACTTTCCTAGGCAAAGAACAAAGTCATAAGTCAATAGGCTAACTAATGACATCCATCTGTGCAAGTTCCAGGCAGGCACATCCTGGGAGTGCAGAATAAAATCTCTGCTATAGGTTTCAGATACTATCTAAACTCCATTCTGGGCTTTAGGGTGGGTGCAGACTGGAGGTCTGTCGTGCTTGGTGATTCACACCCTTAAGTTTTACCTAGTTATGTCTGACATGTGAGGTCAGGAGCAGAAGTTGAGTAAATGACTTTGAAAGGGACTAAAAGGGAGGGGGGAATAACATTTTGGATGTAAATAAATAAAATAATTAATAAAAAAAAGAAAGGGACTAAAGATACTCAACTGATCTGTTCTTCGTGTAGACAGAGATCTTCAGAGAGGTTTGGTTCACAGGTTCTAGATTCTCCTCTTCCTTGTTGTTGAGATCATGTGAATGATGAAAGCAATTTGAATACATACACAAGAGAATTATCTGTTGTGCAAGTATGTAAGGATTTCTTCCTATATTTTTCTTTTCTTTTGTGGAACAAAGTCTTTTGTAGTCCAGACTAACCTGGATTATTTAGGTCAGGACATCGCTAAGGATGACCCTGAGCTCATAATTCTCCTGTCTTTACCTGGTCAGTGCTGGGATTATATGCATGCATGCATGCATTCATTCATTCATTCAGATTCTCACTTGCAGCACAAGCTGGCCTCAAACTCTCAGTCCTCTGGACCATACTTTCTCAGGTTTTTGAATGCTGGAATCATGGGTTATGCCACTATACCCTTCTGATAAGGATTTCTGAAGCCCGTGGCTGTCTGTTGGAAAGGGCACTGTGACCTGCAGAACCAACCACTTCACCTCTGAACATGAGTCACCCGGCCATGCTAGTTCTATGAAAACAAGACACATACCATCCAGAACCATTTGTCTCATCTTAAATTTATTCAATTTATCTTAATTAAGTTTCCTTGGTAGATTTTCTTATGAAGAAGATAATGTTCAGACTGTCTAAAGTCTAATTTTCTTATCAATTAAATATGAAATGTCATCTTTCTCATTCTAAATGAGTAACTAGTTACTCAGTTTCCTCAAGCAACTTCTTCAAAATTTTGGTGAAATTTGTTTGCCAAGGTCTGGTCAGTCCTTGTGAGCTGAGGACATTTCGGTTCCTCAAGCTGAGAAACTTGGCAGACCTAGGAGATAAAATATATCAGCACTCCCAGAGCTGTAAAAAAAATCCATGTTGTCATATCCTGACTGCAATTGTGACCCATGGTGTGAGGTTCCAGTGACCACAGCCAAGCGACGTGCTAATAGAATCTTTTCTAAAAATTGCTTTTCTTCAACCTGATGTACAACCTGGCTTACTAAGATATCAAAGAGATGTTTTAGTATTGTCCAGGTACATATTCTTGTATGTCATGTCTTGTTGCTGTGATAGATTGCCAGATGCAAACAATTTAAACAAATTTCAAATAAATTAAAGCCAAAATTTATTTTGGCTCATGGTTTCTGAAGGTTTGTTTTTGTGATTGACCTCCTGGCTCTATGTCTCCTCTGGGCCTGGAGTGAGGCAGAACCTCACAGCAGTGAAAGTTTGTATCAGAAACAGCTCATACTATGGCAGAAAGGAAGGAGAGAGGAGGGAGAAGGGAGGAAGGGAGGAAGCGAGAGAGTAAGCAAGTGAGTAAAGGAGGGAGGAGGGAGAGCACATACCTAAGGACCCATTCCCAGTGACCTAGACTCCAGCTAGGGCCTGCCTCAGGTTTCTACAGTCTTTCAAAAATAGCATTACTAATTAGGGACCAAGCCTCAAACTTCAAGGCTGTGGAGAGCACTTTGTATTCAAACTGTAATAAGATTTCAAAGGAGTGTGGTTAGAGTTGCAGTCACCTCCTGTGGGTAGAACTCAGTCCTGTGACCTGGCCCCACTGCAATTAGCTTGGCTGCCTTATGAGGGCCACTGGAGGTGCAGTGGCATGTCACTGTCCCCAAAGAGGGTTTATTCATCACTCCTGTGTGGCTGCTGTGAAGAAGCAGGAAGTGAACAGCATGAATACACTATATCATATTATTAGAACTTCTAGGTTTGACAGAAAAAAAGTTTTGTAAATAGAAATTCAATTTGCTTATATAACAACTGCTGTCACTTTAGATTCAGCTAGATCCAGCAGCTCTACAAAGGTCCCCAGGGTGTCTCTTTTTCTGTATGGCCCAGCTCACTCCTGCTTGTACATAGGCATATGCTTCCCTACTCCCAACCCCCAGCCCCTTGACAGCTCCAGGGGAAGGAAAACAAGTCTGATTTGGTATTTTAAAAATCAATCCCAAAGACAGCTCTGATTGGCAGTAGTTAGTTACATGCCCTTTCTGAAATCACTTGGGCAAGGAGATAGGGTCACTGATAGGCTCATTCTTTTTGCCCAGAATTATGGGCATATTCTGCTATTACCACCGAGTTGTTTTGCATTTCTGTGCAGTTGCTTATAGGAGACACCACTATAGGTATGTAGGGAGACAGTAGACATGGTTCTTGTGCTCCAGGTGTGTGTAAGCTTTGACTGGGGGAAAGCTGGTTAGGGTTTGACTTCATTGTTCAGTCAAAGGGTCTAGTTGGAAATGGGGGTGTTTGAGGATAGAGACATGGGCTCATAGCCTTGGATTTGGGCTGTTCTAAGAGAGACTGTGTGTGTGATTGTGGAGCAGATATATGGATTGTGACTCAGTACCAACCAAGAGCTTGGTCTGCATCATGTGTATGATGGTGGCCCAAATTGTGTATCTATCAAACCCGTGACCAGATGGGTAGAGATGACAGAGCCAGCAGGTTACAATGATTTCCTGTAGTCTCTGTATTTTGCATATAACCCATCCCAGCAATACCCCTATGGATACCAAAGTCAGAAAGGGAGTTCCCCACCATGGCCAAAAATTGGATCAACTTTCAAGCCCCCTGCAAGAATATGGCATCTTTGTGCTACGTTGGCTAAACCAACCCTGAAGCCTCTGGATTAGCTCTGGCCAGAATGTTCTCATTGGACACCAAATGAGCCTGAGCTGCTAGTTTTGGGGAGAGCATCAGATTGCTCTCCCCAAATGCATCCAGATGCCTACAGGTAAAGGCTTTGTTAGCCTTTTACCCAGATCCTAAGGGAATATATGTAAGTGTATCTTATTTATTTCAACGTCTTATATGTATTGTAAGACTCTAGCAGCCCAGCAGTGGCAGTGCATGCCTTTAATCCCAGCACTTGGGAGGCAGAGGCAGGTGGATTTCTGAGTTCGAGGCCAGCCTGGTCTATAGAGTGAGTTCCAGGACAGCCAGGCTTACACAGAGAAATCCTGTCTTGAAAAATCAAAACAAACAAACAAACAACCCCCAAAACAAAAACAAAAAAACAAAACAAAACAATTCTAGGGAGCAGAGCCTTAATTTACCAGAGACCCCCAGAGTGAACCACATGGAGATGTAAATCACTGCAAAATGCAAGAGGAAGTTTTGATGTTCCAGCTGGAGCCTGTTAGGAGCCTCGGTGAGCGTGACAACATTCGCCATTACAAGATGGCGCGGGCATCCTGTGCTCCCACAAGTAAACAACCAACTGCACAGGTGCAAAAGGCAAAAGTGCGCCAAAGTCACTGCCCATCCGGGGCGTAATAGGGGGTGATGAGTGAACAGCCAATCAGAAGTGAACACACCACTCTAGGGTACATATAGCAGTGCCTTTTCCAGACTTGGTGTCTTCCGCTTCTGCTGATACAAGAATGAAGCCTCGCTGTAGTAACCACCCAAACACTGCCTCACGTGTCTCTTTCGCAGGCGAAGGGGACTCGAAGGGGCCCGGGACAATCTGGTGCCGAAACCCGGGAATTTCAAGGCGCCGCGGAGACCCCCCCCCCACCGCCCCCGAGATTGGGGCAGGTTAAAAGACTACAGGATCAAGCTATGTCTCTGAGAGGTATGTTTGGGGTGGAAGCCTTGGTTGCGAGCGGATTTTCACTCATTGCCGCCGCTGCACTAGTTGGCCTCTTGCTTGTGTTGCTTTCGCTTTTAGCTTATTTGTGTTGTGAGGATCCAGCTCACAGCACAGCTATTAGGGCAAGTCAAAAGGTTTCAGGAGGGGTCCACTCCAGGTTATCAGAAACAGAGCGCGTTAGCCGGCATCAGGCCAAGGAGCCTGGGGAAAAAGACAAGGCCAGGGAGCCTGGAAAGGAGAAGCAGGCAAAAAAGCCTGGGCAACAGAGACAGGCCAAGGAGCCTGGTCAAAGAAAAGAGTACTCAAAAGGAACAGGGGCCACTGCAGGGCCTGTTAAGGTTAAGGACCCTTCACCGGCTGGTGAAGAGAAAGTGGAGGTCAAAAGGACCCCCCTATACCCCATTAAGGAGCTTGCTGCCATAGACCTTAGCAGCTCCGAAGAAGGAAGCCTAGAGGAGGAGGCAGCCGCCTATGCAAAAAATAACCGTCCTGAGATAAGACTAACAAAGACCTTGAGTCTCTTGGCCCCGCCCTTGCCTCGGGCCTATGCCCCGGGCAGTGCCTCTAATTCATTTCTCAGCCCAGGAGATCGGAGACAGCTACAGCTGGCATTTCCGGTCTTTGAAGCGGCAGAAGGAGCACGTGTTCATGCCCAAGTAGAGTATAGGCAGGTCAAAGAATTAGCTGGGGCAGTACGTGCATATGGAATTGGGGCTAATTTTACCGTATCCCAAGTGGAGAGGTTAAGTACAGCTGCTATGATGCCAGGAGACTGTCAGGACACAGTGAAGGCGGTACTTACCAATATGGGCCAATATTTGGAATGGAAAGCACTCTGGCATGAGCAGTTACAAGCACAAGCCAGAGCTAATGCAAACATTGAGGGCCAACAATTATGGACTTTTGACATGCTGGCTGGAGTTGGCGTACACTCGAACAACCAGACCACTCATCCCGGGCAGGTCTACGCACAGATAGCATCAGCTACAATAAAGGCATGGAAGTCTCTCCCTAGGAAGGAAGGCAGTAATCTTTATTTGTCTAAAATAACTCAGGGGACCAGTGAGTCCTTCTCTGACTTTGTGGCTCACATGACTGAGGCTGCTGGCAGAATCTTTGGGGAACCAGAGCAAGCAATGCCATTAATTGAACAGATGATCTTTGAAAATGCCACAGCTGAATGCCGTGCAGCCATTGCTCCTCGGAGAGCCAAGGGGCTACAAGACTGGTTAAGAGTCTGTCGTGGCTTGGGAGGTCCCCTCACTAATGCAGGACTTGCGGCAACAAATTTAGAGATGGCTGCTGTCCTTCTCCAAGGTCAGGGACGAGATAGACCCCTGCCATGGCTGGGGAGGGGAGCTGTCTGTGTTTTTCCACAGGGTGAAGACAATCCAATTTGGGTCCCCACTCGGCTGGTGCAGATTGTGAAGAATGAAGCTAGATTACAAGATAACGGCTCTGATTCTCCTGCTGCTGATGTTCGATTTGGGGATAAGTATACCACTATGGGCCATAGTTAGATCTTGGCCTGTTCCCATGCCAGTACATTCAAATTCTGCAGTGCTGCCGTTGTTTACAGCTACTGAGTGTTACATGGATGCCCCGTGCTCTCGGCGCACCCACCAGCAGCCTGAGTTATATAATGCTACAAGTTTTCCATTAAACTTTACACTTTGTTTTGTGGCAGCAAGCAAGGGTAATAGACAAGTAAACTGCATACACCTTATATGATTCTTAAGAAAGCTACTCTTGCTAATTGGGTGGATCCTGTGACTTACAGTAAGGTAGAGACAAGAGTGCTAGGGGCTGTCTTGAATCAGATTAGTTCAGGACAGATGGAAGGACCAGGAAATGTCGGTCTGAATTAATCAGCACCTATAAACATTACCACCACCATGATTAGAAGTAATGTTACTATAATTAAGAGGCCCAATTGGCATACCAATAATGCCACTTTGCAACAGATGATACCGTGGTGCTATCCAGATTTGTCCTTTCCAGTGGTGTTTTCACCTTGCCAGTCTAAGATTAAACCCAAGAAACAAATTGCCAGAGGATTTAATTTATCCCCTCCTCTCGATTTGGCTATAATGAATAATACAGGTAAGAGCACTGACATAGAAAATATTTGGCCCTTTTATCATTGGGTGTTGAGTAATGAGGCTGGAGCTAGTGCCAGTGTATCTGCCTTTGCCTTGTTGGATGGTATATTTCATGAGGTACAAAATGTTTCAGCTACACAATCTAATATCTCTAGCCATTTGAATAACTTTAAAATTAACAAGGTGTTTAGGAATGCATCTGCACAACCGGTGTCAGTGTGTGTGGACCCCCCATTTTTCTTTATGTTATCCAACTTTTAAAATAATTCTGATATCTTAGATTGTAAGAATGTTACATGCTTTTTGGCACAATGCTGGAATGGATCACTGGACCTGGCCTTGGTTGTGCACATGCCTACCTTTGTGCCCATCCCAGTAGAGGCCGATCCTGAAACTTTCCTTATTACATCATTAATAAGACATAAAAGAGACTTTGGCATTACTACAGTCATTGTCACTGCTATTACCATCTCTGCAGCTACAGCTGTGACAGCCGACATAGCCTTGGCTAATCAAGTTACAGCAGCTACTGTTGTTAATCAAATTTCAGAAAAGACTTCTGAGGCTTTGACCACTCTACAGAAAGTGGATGCACGCTTGACATCAGACATTCTGTTGGTCAATCAGAGAGTTGATTTGCTCCAAGCCCATGTAGAACAACTCACAGATGTGGTTCAAATGAGCTGCGTGTCAGCAACCCCACATCTATGTATTACACCTCTGAGATTTATGAATGATACATTTATTCAAAGCCATAATCTTTCTACTTATTTACAAGGGAATTAGACTAGGGAGCTGGACCAGATACAACAACAATTGAAGATCCAGATCTTGAGCCTTGATGAAACCCGAGTGGACCCTGTTACCCCTGGCGATTTTACTTCTGGCTTACCTCTGCCTTTTCTTTCTTTCTTAAAGGGTGGGGATAGGCCTGTTTGATACAGCCCTATGTTGTAGATTAGTGTTCATGTTATGGTTGGTCTACAAGCTCAGAGCCCAACAAAAACGTGACAAGGTCGCTATCGCCCAAGCACTCATAGCCTGAAGCAAGAATCTTCCCCTGAAATTTGGCTATCTATGCTAAGAAAGTATCTGATGACTGAGACCCTCAGTCGATGCACCCCAAGGGTTCAGCCCATTACACTGGGTCGATGAGAGGTCTAAGTCTAGCCAGCCCTTGCCTGAATAACTGTGGAACCTAAATATTTAGAGGTGTTTGCGAGTGGGTACTCGACAGGGAATGTTCCACGAATGTGGATAGATTTCCCGAAAGTATGCCTGATTACACAAAGGTTTGATGCCAAGAAACCTCCTCCCCTGGTGTCGCCCCAGGGCAGAGGCTCCCTTTCCCCGACAAAAGGCATTAAGATGGGTATGGGAAGTATTACTCATTGCACAACGACAAGAGAAGAAACCCAACCCTGTCTCAAAAAAACAAAAACAAAAACAAAAAAAAAAAAAAAAAGAGAGAGAGAGAGAAGAAACCCATTACAATATCTCATTTTGCACAGGGGATCAGGCCTCTGCTTTCCCTTACTGAGTTGGTGCCGCGCTTGATAGGCAAAAGGCTGTTCCATCTTAATAAAATTGATAGGGGGGAGATGTTAGGAGCCGCAGTGAGCGTGACAGCATTCATCATTACAAGATAGCGCGGGCATCCTGTGCTCCCACAAGTAAACAACTAACTGCACAGGTGCAAAAGGCAAAAGTGCGCCAAAGTCACTGCCCATCCCGGGGCGTAATAGGGGGTGATGAGTGAACAGCCAATCAGAAGTGAACACGTCACTCTAGGGTGTATATAAGCAGTGCCTTTTCCGGACTTGGTGTCTTCCGCTTCTGCTGATACAAGAATAAAGCCTCACTGTAGTAACCACCCGAACACTGCCTCATGTGTCTCTTTCGCGGGCGAAGGGGACTCGAAGGGGCCCGGAACAGGAGCCATCCTGAATCCCAAAAGGAGAGGCGACCCCATGCTGCTTGGTCATTCCTTAGGGCAGCAGCCACTAGGCACAATGTGATTGGTGGAACAGTGTGACTTTTTAAACTGATTGGTCTTTGGGAAATGAGGTGGCAAGGACATCCCTTGTCTGTAAGTGGCAAGACACATTCCCTCCTGCAGAATGGGAATGTGTCTCCGTGCTCTGGGCCTTCCTCACCCACAGGTGGGTTCCCTTCCCTGTGGTCTGAGGAATGTTAATCAGCCTCTCCCTTCCTCCTCTGACTGTTAATCCAGCCAGTGTCCTCTGACTAAGGAATGTTAATTGGCCTCTCCCATGGGGGTGGGGAACAAGTGTTCCAAAGTTCCTCTTCAGTATATGCTATTACTATTATATGTGTGTGTTTGCACACATGTGTGGATGATAATAGTGTTAGTATGTGTGTGTGTCTGTCTGTGTCTCTCTCTGTGTGGTATGTTTGTAGAGGTCAGAGAACAACTTTTGGGAGTTAGTTCTTTCCTTCTATAGTAGGTTGCAGGGACTGAGTCCAAGCTGTCAGGGTTGCATGGCAAGCCCTTACCCCCACTGAGCTGTCTTGCTGGTCCATGTAAGTGGCTATGTTGTTTTATTATTTTATATGTATGTTTTGCTTATATGCGTCTATGTGCATCACATGCATGCCTGGAAGCCTACTCACATAAAAACGTATCCACTCTCTTGGGACTTGAGTTACAGATGGTTGTGAGCATCCAGGTGGGCGCTAGAAACCAAAGCTCAATAAGGCCTTCAGCAAGAGCAGCAGTCAGTCTTAGTCATGAGCTGAAGACCCCCAAACTCGGGAGACCCTTACTCAAGTCTTGCCCCGTCACTAGCTCAAATATTTCTCAGTCTCACCTAGATGACTTGCATTTCTCTTTGTGGTCAGAAATGTGTCTTCCTGCTTTGGGCCTTCCCCACCCACAGGTGGGTTCTTTTCTCTGAGGCTTGAGGAATTTCTTCCTGGAATGTATCCCAGGGCAGTGAAGGCCTGAAATCTTACATTCAGTTCCGCTTTCTGGAACCTGCATTCTTTTGCTCAGGTCTAGGGGTAAAGAAAAAGCCTGTATATATTTTATCAAATGGTCTTTATAATTTTTCACTTTACAGAGCCTGTTACTACTTCTTGTTTCTCTCTGTCTCTGCCTCTCTCTCTCTCTCTCTCTCTCTCTCTCTCTCTCTCTCTCTCTCTCTCTCTCCCTCTCTGTCTCTCTGTGTGTGTGTGTGTTGGATGCCCTAGAGCAGTTAGGCAGTTGTGAGCCATCTCACATGAATGATGGAAACCGACCTGGGGGTCCCCTTGTTAGTTTTCTGTCTAAACTTAAACTCCACTTCCACAGTTACCTGGCAATAGCCAGGTATGCTCCTCCCCACAGTTACCTGGCAACAGCCAGGTAGGCCTGGTCCATATAAAAGGGGCTGCTTGCCCCCTCCTCACTCTCTTACCCTCTCTCTCTTAATCTCTTACTCTCTTACTTTCTTACTCTTACTCTCTTATCCCCCTACCCTCTTGCCTCTCTGTCCCCTCCCCCACTTCTCTTCCTCTCTCTCCACATGGTCATGGCCGGCCTCTACTTTTCTTCCTCTCTCCTCTTATTCTTCCATCTTCTTCCCCCCACCTTTGCCCTGTCTCCTGAATAAACCTCCGCCCCCCTTTGGAACTGTGTGGTCTGGAGTGGTCTGTTTGCTGCAGTCGGATGTCTAATAACAACTAACACTGGTGCATTGGACCGAGATCAAAAACTTCAGGAACCGATGTGCTGCTGGCAGGACCGACACCACGTGGCCTGCCTCTACCACAGCTGCAACTGCCTCTACACCATGTGGACTCCATCGCTACCTGCCATCACTGACCTCGTGAATTTCCACTACTGCTACAAACCAACTATACCCACCTGCCGCTGCAGGCTCATGAAACTCCAGCTGCAGCCCACCACGTGGTGCTCTGCCATGTGGGTTAGGCAGCCAGCCAGGCCTACTCACCGTTCCATTTTCCTGATACCAGACTGCATAAGCCGGCAAACACACACCGACATATTGATTGGTAAGGCGATTCCAATAGGTGGGAGGGACCCTAGACGCCCAGATAAGGCCTGGCCAGCCTTCCCTGGGCTGAGAGGTGTTGGCATTTGACAGCCCCAGTCCATATGACTGGCCTCCTAGCTGAACTACTACTTAGGACATTGGCCACTGGGTGACTTCCCCCACTCGAAAGCAGTTTACAGACTCACTCCCTGCTCTGAGCTCTTGCAGCTGCCAGAAATCCTGGTACCAGGTTAAACTGCTTTTGGCGACCTCCAGGAGTTCGCCAAGGCCCCTAGGTAATCACCCTTAGGTGTGACGACCTGATTATCTAGGCTGTTGCCTGATTTATTACAGACTTTTCTATCGGGACGCAGATATGAATAGCTCAGTAAGGCCCCCTCCCCCCCCCCCCCGTCACCCAATGGGTGCTACATTGTCTTTGGCTGCAACCCCCCCAGACACCCCACTGAGTTGTCTCCTGAAAGAACCTCAAATCTCTAATATTAGCGCCTGATTTGAGGCCTTCCAAATTGATACATCTCTACAATAAAGTCTGGATTTGGTATTCTCTAGATAATGGTATAAAGTGGCCACCTAATGGCACACTAGACCCAGTCATTTTAAAGGGTCTTCACACATACATACAGCAGTCTGGTAAATGGAAAGTGGTTTCCTATATCCAAGCATTCATCTACTTTCACTATAATCCCTCCATGTTTCTGCGTGTTCCCCACCCCAGGATTTTTTAGCCATCTGCCACTGATCAGAGTAACTATCCTCATGGTCCCAGGAAAGATTTCTTGAGCTCAGAGCTGACCCTGTCCTTCCCTGACCCTCGTTCTAGAGCTCCTCTTGGGTGAGACACTTCCCCGTTCCTCTTGAGACAGTTTCTTTCTCGCAGCTGAGTACCCCAGGCCGGGCCTGGACAGACTGTTCTCTCTCACAGGAGCACTGGTTCCGAGCTCTAGTCACTAGTGTGTCTCCCTCAGGGGTCAGTCCACTGCCTAAGAATTGTAGGCCTCTTCCCTGCTCCTCCATCATTTGCGGCCGGCTGTGACCATTTAGTTCAGCCGGTTCTCCTGAAGCAGTGGGTCCAGGACCCTACTTGCTCCCTTCCCCTCTGTGTCCCTTAGCTCTGCTCTGGGTCTACTCCTTACATTCTACCAGGGACCCTCTCTGGGATTTGCTTCCCCTTGTGTGCAACCACCCACACAAAGGGCTTGGCTGCCCACGCACTTGAGAGAGGCTCTCTCTTTCTCTCTCCTTCTCTGACCATGACCTGTAAAGTGAGTGCTAGCGGTGCCTTCCTACACAAGAACAGCTAACATGAACGTTGCTGTGATACAGGACATGCCTGCTTTTCCTTGCCCACTGTAGACTCTTTAGCTGCCAGAGGCACTGGGCAGTGACTTCTGGCTGCTAGTAGGAAGTCCTGCCCTGTCGTCACAATGGACCTGACCTACAGCACATGTGGCCCACAGCCCCAACCTGCCAGCCATATGATCCTATGCTATTGCTGCCAGCTTTCTTATTCTGGTCCTACCCAAATGTTTCTTTGCTAATACAAGAATATGCTTTTCTCTACCTACACAACCTGCCAAAGTTACTTAAGACTCTTTCCTATCCTGTCTTAATAGATTTTTACTACTGCTATTAAATTCTATTCAGTTACAATTAATCCTTATAGCTCTCAATCTTGTCAGAAGTCTGCTAATACTATATTTAAGTTTATAGCTGACAGAATTTCCAAAGCCTCTAACAGTTGACCCAAGATGGTTTCAGAAGACTTTGACACCTAGAAGATACAGCCTGGATTGTATGCGACGATACAGTCATTAACAAACGCAGTGGACTAAAATGGATGCTCTGAGTCAAATGACTTGGCTAAACTAAGGTAACTCATTTCTCATGTCACACGTATCCATTTCACAGAGAAAAAGCCCTGCGTCTTCTGCGCTTGGAAGCCAAACTGACTTCGCTCAAGAGACTATGGAGACCACGGGAACTGTTGGCTAGTGGACTCTGTCATTTTTTAAAGTAATGTATAACTGGTAAATTATTGTTTACTCTTTCTCAGACTTCTGACTACATTGACAGCTAGGCTTTCACAGATATTATCTGTTACCTCATTACCTAAACTCAGTTGCCATCAATTAAATGCTTCATATTTCCTCTTCTTGCTATGCCACTGTCCTAATATTATCTGAGTTCCTATAAATTTGCCTAACTCGCCGGGCGGTGGTGGCGAACGCCTTTAATCCCAGCACTTGGGAGGCAGAGACAGGCGGATTTCTGAGTTAGAGGCCAGACTGGTTTACAGAGCGAGTTCCAGGACTACACAGAAAAACCCTGTATATAATCGTAGCAACGATGCAAATGCCCACAGCTACCCCAGTACTTTCTCTCAAAGCAGTCTGCACCCATTCATTTTAGGAGTCCCACTGGGCCTCTTGGAAGTCTCCCTAAAGGCCCCACTGTGTCAACCTTTTGACAGCTCTTGGAGGTCTATAGGATGGGGGAGGCAACCCAAGAGAATGTGTAACTTGACAAGGATAGATTCTTTTCTAGAATTTTCCAGCACAGTCCAGGGCCTCTGGCTAAGTGATGGCAGCCTAACAAACCAGATAGATGCTTTTTCTAGTACCATGAAGTTCTTAGATAGGTATTGGGCTCACTCCATATTTGTCCCAGACCCTGGTCTGGGGAGGAGAAGAAGGCAGTGCTGCCCATCTGCCCACCCATACACCCATCCATCCATCCATTCATTCATCCATCCAACCATCCATCCATCTACCTGTCTGTCTGTCTATCCATTCACCCACCTATCTATTCATATATCCACCCACCCATTCATCTACCCACCTGTCCATCCATCCATTCATCCATCCATGTCCTCCACCCATCTATCCATTCATCCATCCATTCATCTACTTACCTTTCTATCCATCCATCCACATACCTATATGTCCACCCACCCACCTGTCCATCCATCCATCCATCCATCCATCCATCCATCCATCCATCCACACCCCCACCTATCTATCCATCTACCCACCTGTCTGTCTATCCATCTATTCATGCCCCCACCCATCTATCCATCTACCCACCCACCAATCCATCCATCCACCCACCCACCCACCCATTCATCCACTGCTGCCCACCCACACATCCTTATTTGTATTGGAACACTGAGGAGCCTAGTCCAGGCCCAATCCTTACTCTTGCTTCAGCTCAAGGGTTAAGGGAAAGTCAAGCAGGTTCAAAGAGTAGGAGTGAGGGAAATCCACAGAGGAGTTCTGCAAGCACATTTTGGGAGCAGTTGGAAGGAGATAATGACAGCCAAATGAGGCTGCATTTGCCTGGTGCAAGTGAGATTCTGCTTAGCAATTACTAAAAGGTCTTTCAGGTACCATAAGGTACTGGAGACAAAACCTGCTTTCCCTGGGGTGTGAGGAGGGCCAGGAATTGATGGTAAGTGAGGAATAAATGAAAATGAGTATCTCAAAGTCTGCACAGGAGTATGCGAATGGCATGTAAACCAGATGCAAATGAAGCCTGGACCTCATTTTACTCTTGCCCTCTGTGATATGTGAGATTATAATATGTAGTTGCTAGTTTTCATCCACAGTTTCTGCTTTATAATTCTGAAGGACCTTGTCTGATAACAGTTTGATAACACCTTACTCGGGGAAAGGTCCAACCCCAGCGGATGGAGCGAGGGGAGCTATAGAGAAGGTGTGCTGGGCTTGGCATTCCTGCTCAGTTTGCTAGCAATTATGTGTACTTGATGAAGACCCCATAAAATCCCCCAAAAGATTGGGTTTAGAGAGCTCCAGGATAGCTCAGCAAGGGTAGTCTTATAGGGTGATGTGCCTGGAGAGCCATGGATGTCTACGCTTCACTCCTGATGCTTTGGGCCTCTAGGGCAGTTCATGGTGGGAGAAAAAAAAAAAAAACCCAAGAGAAAGAGAGTAGGGTGCACAGGCCCTTGAGGGATATTTCAGATCCAAACTATAGCTCCCAACTTAAAGCTATCTGGTCAGAAGCACAAATGAAATGACCTGGGGAGTGGGACTAGAGAGATGGCTCAGCAGCGAAGAACACTTGCTGCTCTTGTAGTGAAGGAATCTCAGGTCTCAGCCTAAACTTAAAAATCAACTTCTCCAGAGACACGTTCTGGGAGAAGCACATTCCAAAGACTTACATATACATTCCAGGAAAAGGGCCCAAGATAAGAGAATTAAAAGGTTATCAGGAAGCTGGGCCCTTAGCACAATAAACCTGGGTAAACAGGAGCTAAGGTAAGATGGACTTAGCTAATACTCATTGTCATAAGATAATGTTGCCAAGAAACTGGGCGTGGGAGCAGCTGTTTGAGGTCAGCCTTTGTGGTTAGCATTGTCTAAGAGGTGATTATAAGACTGCCCTCGTAAACCCTGTGAAAACTGTATAAAAACTGCTCTTAGCTGCAGCTCAGGATTCCTCTAGCCTGTGTGTGTGTGTGTGTGTGTGTGTGTGTGAAACCCAGTGTGCTGGATCAATAGACCTCTTGCTTTTGCATTGAACCCCCTGTCTGTGAATATTTCTGTGGGAATGCGTCATCCTGGTTTGGATCCCAGGGTCCAAAGTAGGGGTCCCAGTTTGCTTCCACGCACCCATACAGCAGTTCACAGTCATTTGTAATTCCAGGCCAAATGATACACTCTTCTGGCCTCCATGGGTATTTGGTACACACATGGTATGCATATATACATGCAGGCAAACATACATATAAAATAAAAATATACATACATATGTATGCCAATAATTCATGAAAAAACAGGCCATGAATTTGAAGGAGAACAAGGAGGAGTATAGAGAAGGGATTGGAGGGAGAAAAGAAAGGTGTGGTGGTTTGAATATGCTTGGCCCAGGAAGTGGCACTGTTAGGAGGTGTGGCCTAATAGAAGTCAGTCTTCTTCTGGTTCCCTTTGGAACAAGACGTAGAACTCTCAGCTCCTTTTCAACTGCTATGCCTGCCTAAATGTTGCTATGTTTCCTACCTTGATGATAACGAACTGAACCTCTTAACCCGTAAGCCAGCACCAATTAAATGTTGTCCTTATAAGAGTTTCCTTGGTCATGGTGTCTGTTCACAGCAATGGAAACCATAACTAAGACAGCAGAAAAATGATGTGATTATATTATCTCAAAAAAGGAAGCAATAAACGTTTTTTTTTTTTTTTTTTTTTTTTTTTTTTTTTTTTTTAAATCTTTAAAAATATGATTTGGTGAATGCTATTCTGGGAGGTGGGGAGGGGTTGTTTGATGAACTAAGGCCTCAACTTGTGGGATCTGACACCATCTCCAAGCAGACAGAGTCAGAACCAGACTGGGTTAGAGAACGCCCACGGAGAGCCTGCTGTAGAAATGATTGCCTGCTGGTGGGAAGAAATGACTGAAATTTCTGAGGTCACAGAAGGGATTATATCTGTGTGGGATCTGTGTGGGAAGTGTATGGTAAGAAAAATGGAGGCTGACTTCAGGTTGGGTTTTCCTTTCATGTAAGTACACCAGGGAAAGTCAAGGTAGCATTCAGAAGCCCTGAGTGTCTGGCAGGGCTGGGGAGGGCAACTGAAGGATCATGGGTAATTGGGATTTGCCACTGACAGCCACAACTGGGTGGGGGCTACCATCTGAGCTGAGGTGGCTCCCCAGTAGACTCTATCTTGGAGCCAATGAGGTCTACCTTAGTTCTGATTTGCTTCCCCATTGGACAGAGCTGCCCTTATAAATGGTGGACCAGGGTTTGGCTCTAAGGTTTATTTTTGCTATTCAGTTATATCCTGTTCTCAGGAGCTTTGGGGTCCTGTCTGTCAGTGGCTGGCACCCTGGTCCTGATACACTCAGCTAGTTGAAGTTATCCCTTCTCTCAGAGCCTCCACCTCTCAGCTAGAGAGAGATTAGTGAGTCACTCCTTTCTGATGAGGACAGATGCTGCCTCATCCCTGCCCCCTCTCACCCATCTTTCTGAAGCCATTAGAGTATCAAGTTGGGCTTAAGACACCAAGAAGTTCTTGGACAAGCTGTGATTGTTGTCTTTGTCAGCCTCTTGTCTGCAAAGCACTCTCAGGTAATAATAAAGACGAGGTAATAACTTATACTGGAGAGGGCTTCTGCCTTCAGGGCTCCTCTACCCTCTGTTGTCTCATTTTAAACAGTTGGTTCTGCTCAACAGAGGCAGATATTCACGGGGAAGGGAGTGGGGCAGCTCTGGAGTCCGCAGCATCCCTGATGTGGTGCTGGAGCTCTTCTTTGAAAGCTCCTTTTAAACCTACATGAAACCCACCTGGACACCTGGACACCTCGCACCTGTCATCAAGAGCCTTATTTGGCAGATGTTGAAAATGAAAGTTGGGCCGGGCAGTGGTGGCACACGCCTTTAATCCCAGCACTTGCGAGGCAGTGGCAGGCGGATTCTGAGTTCAAGGCCAGCCTGGTCTACAGAGCGAGTTCCAGGACTACACAGAGAAACCCTGTCTCGAAAAAACAAAACAAAACAAAACAAAACAAAAAAGATGGAAAAAAAAAAAAAAAAAAGGAAAGGAAAGTTGGGGGTGGCCAGGTGACTCAGCGAGTAAAGCTTGCCTTGCCTGTTGTCCTGAGTCCAAATCCTGGAATCCATAAGAGGTGGAAGGAGAACTGAACCCACAAAGTTGTCCTCTAACCTCCACTGAGTGCCATGGCACACACACACACACACACACACACACACACACACACACGCTAATAAAAACAAGGTTCACACTCATGCTTATAAAAATAAGATGTGCGTGTGTGTGTGTGTTTTAAGAAAATGCTAGTCAGAACCATGAAATATTTTTGACCCACCTCTTTCCTCCTTTCCCTTCCTTCCTTTTTTTCTTCCTTGGCAAACAGGCAGGTATAAATGTGTTGGGAGCTGACTTTTAGCAGAAAGCGGCTATCAGCTTTGCAGCCATCTTGAGCCATATACCCTGACATGAGACTTGGATTACAATAGCCTACAACAGCTGAGCACACTCTGATAACATCTTGCTTTAGATACCTTGGGTGTGTGAGATTAAAGGTGTGTGATTTAAAGGTGTGACTTAGAGATCAGATTTAGAGACAAGACCTAAGGGCATGACTTAAAGGCGTGACCAAAAGGCATGGCTTAGAAGTGAGACATATAAAGGCGAGAGGCAGACAGAAGAGAGATCAGAGAATCAGACACTTTAGAGAGAACAATTTGGAGTAACAGAGATTTAGACACTAGGAGTAGGAGTAGACATTAGACACTTGGAAGAGAACAACATGAGAACAACTAGGAACTAGGAACTAGGAACTCAAGACTTGGGACTTGGACTAGGAAGAGAGACTGAAGAATAAATGGGATTGAAACACACTCTGGTCTCCATTTTTCGAGTCCGTCCTCACTCTCTCTCTTGCTGAACCCTGACCCGCAGACCAGAACGGCAGCTTGGGCTGGGATACAGTGGCCGCCAAGCGGGGAGTGGAGAGGGCCACAACATTTTTGGCGCCCGAACAGGTACTAGTGCGGTTCCCAACATAAATGAATGGTAAAAGCCACCTGACCCCCACCTGTACCATGTAACCTGAGGTGTCTGAGGAAGACAGATGAAATGGGTCAATAATCCAAGGGTGTTTTCCTTCTTAACTCTCTTGCAGGGCCTTTGGAGTCTCCGATTTATAATTCCCCACTGGACCAGTCACTGCGTTCTTTATTATTTCCTCCTGTAAGTGTTCTCTAGAACGCCCCCTTCATGACCTTCCCACAGGATACTTCCCTCAGTGGGCCCAGCCCTTTCTTTTTCTTTCTGCCTGACACGTAGAGTCTTGGACTGACCAGAAGTCCACAGCCTAGATTTATGCCATGCATTCCTTGTGCACACACCCAAAGGAAGGTGTGAATGGGAAAGTGTGCTTCAGGCGTCTTGTCTCGAAGGCAAACAGTTGCATCCTAATGGCTGCCTAGCCAACAGCAGTTCCAAGAACTTGTTTTACGTGTTGGTGAAGAACTCAGGGGCTCATGCTTCCCACGAATGCCCCAAGTCCTGTGAATCCATTTCAATGTTAGCACCCACACCCATCCCTGGTTAAGGAACAGGATGATTCCATCTAGGCTTGTCAACGAAGGAAGGTCTCTGATTCCAGATACTCCACAGGACAGCAAGTTCAAGGCCTGCCTGGGCTACAAAGTGAGTTCAAGGTCAGCTTGAGAGACTTACTGAGAGCTTGTCTTAAGAGAGCTGAGATATGTCCCCTTAAAAGATATGTCCCTTCTGCTACACACCCAGCAGCTCAGTGGTAGTGGAACATTTTGCCCTAAAGAGAAACAGGATAATCCCAAACTTTGTGTGTGTGTGTGTGTGTATCTTAACTTGGCAAGCATATTTTTGTCTTTTCTGTCTCGCAGGCAGCTGCTCTGCTGAGAACTTTGTTTATCTACTGTTTTCTCCACTGGTTACCAAATATACACCTCATGCAATACACCGTTTGTCTCTGTTTAAAGCTGCTCCAGAAATGGAATGCTATCACATGTATTCTTTTGTAACCTTTAAAGTTTTATTTTGACAATGTTATTGGGACATAACCCACCCACCATACAATTGTTTCATTTGAAATGTACATTTTATTGGTACATAGTATACTCACATATTTGTACTTCCATGACTAGTCACAGTATCACACACCTGTAAATCTAGGACACAGGAAGCTGAGGAAGGGGGATTGGGAGCAGCCTTCGAGCCTGAGCTATATTAGAACAGTGAAGGGAGGAAAGGAAGGAAGGAAGGAAGGAGAAGAAGAAAGGGAGGAGGAAGAGGAGGAAGAGGAGAGAGAGGAGGAAGAGAAAGAGGAGGAGAGAGGGGAGGAAAAGAAAGAGGAGGAGGACGGGAGAAGAAGGAGGAGGAGGAGGAGGAGGAGGAGGAGGAGGAGGAGGAGGAGGAGGAGGAAGAGGAAAGAAAGAAAAAAAGAAAGAAAGAAAGAATATTAAGACTAGCTAGTTGTTTCAGAAGATGAAAGTACCTGTAACTGAGTTCAGACTCTGGAACACATATGGTGGACTGAGAACCAGCAACCACAAAGCTATCCTCTGACCCCTCACGTGTGCTCGGCATGCATCCACATGTAATAAGTAAATAAATATAAAAATAAAATAAAAACTGATAAGGAAAGAAAAGAGAGGTCTGCCTAGCTCCCATTCTGTACTCCAGCCTACCCCAGCTCTCAGCAGAGGTAGGCATGGTGGCAGGGGCTGGAGGCTGCTGGCTATACTGCATCTGTGGTCAGGAAGCAGAGCATGAACAGGAACTGGGGCTGGGTGGGCTATGGACATTCAAGGCCACCCTCTAGTGACCCATTTTCTCTAGCAAGGCTCTAACTCCAAAAGGTTCTACAAGCGTTTTAGATGTGTCAATGCTGAGGACCACGTCTTCCAAGACATGAGTCTATGGGGCTCATTTTATATCTAGCCACCATTGGCATCATGTCGTGCACAGGCAAGCACACATGTATGTGCGTGTGTGTGCACATACCTCTGTGTGTGCACATGTCTATGTGCATGTGTGTGTGTGTGAGAGAGAGAGCGAGAGAGAGAGAGAAAGAGCATTGTGATTTCTTTTAATAAATCCATTGGCATGCAATCAATCATGAGGATCTAGCCCATGACTTTATCTGATCCCAGTCACTTCCCAAGGCCCCTCTTCTGAGCACCGTACTCAGGTTAAGTTTCTACTCTGCCTTAAATAAAGGTAAACAATGATCAAAGAAGACAAGAAAAGCCAACCTCTGGTCTCTACATATATGTGTACACATGTGCTCACACACCCAACATATACACAGCAAAATAAACATAAATAACTAATTTTATCCATGTGTGTAAGTAGACTCCTGGCCTGCATTCTCAGTTGGAGGGTGAGTAGCTGGGAGGAGAGAAAGCCCAGGAGACTGGTGTGGGGGTTTTGAAATGTGTAACAGGTACTTGTGATACTGAGGGAGCCTAGAGGCCAGCATGGGCTTTGTTATACTGACAGGTGCCACAGGTAGCTGTATGTCCCTTCCCCAGATAAGGGACATGACTTCTTTTGGCAGATGTGAACCAATTTTACACATTCCTGAGGAATTCTGCTTTTTATTTAATGGCTTTATTTAATGGTTTTATTTTTTATTTATTTAAATGAGTTCTGCTTGAGCTCATTTCTGGATATATGGGGTGCCTCTTGGAATTTGGGAAGTTGGAGTTTCCTTTGGACCTGACAGCTTTTGTGGGCTAGCCTCTTCTTATTCCTTTTTTTGTTCCTAGCTACCCTGTGGTGATTTCCACCCATCCTAGTGGAAGGTGAAATTTCTTCTGCGGTGTTCTGTTTCTCCTTTCCCCTTTCCCCTCTCCCTTCAAGCCTGTGGTGACCGGCCAGCAGCATGACACCCTATGAACAGGTTGGGTGAGAGGTATAGTCTTCCTGCAGTCATCACTGTTGGTCCCCAGCTACTCCTCTGCTGATCTGTACAGATGTGATTCCCTGGGAGTTGTCAGACACCCTTCTTTTCAAGCGATCAGCTTAGGGACATTTGTCCCTCTGGATAGGAGAGGCTAATTAACATTCCTCAGACAACAGGGGGAACTGACCCGCATCAGGACACATCCCACAGGATGGACCATTGGCCACCCACAGACAAGGGAAGTCCTTGGCACCTCATTCCCTAAAGACCAATCAGTTTAAAAGTCACACTGTTCTACCAATCATATTGTGCCTAGTTGCTGTTTCTCTATGCTATGCCTGGTAACTGTATAAAGGTCCGCTGAATGAGCTGCCAGGGGTCGCTGCCTCTCCTTCAGGTACAGGATGACCCCAACACGTTGGAAAATAAATTCCTCTTACTTTTTGCATCGATTCTCGGCTCTGCGTGGTTTACTCAGGGGGTCTGTTAGTATTCCGTCTAAACTCCACCTCCCCAGTTACCTGGCAATAGCCAGGTATGCTCCTCCCCACAGTTACCTGGCAACAGCCAGGTATGCTCCTCCCCACAGTTACCTGGCAATAGCCAGGTATGCTCCTCCCCACAGTTACCTGGCAACCACCAGGTAGCCTGATCCACTATAAAAGGGGCTGCTTGCCCCCTCCTCTCTCTCTTGCTCTCTTGCTCTCTTCCTTACCCTCTTGCCTCTCTGTCCCCTCCCCCCCTTCCTCTCTCTCCACGTGGTCATGGCCGGCCTCTACTTCTCTTCTCTCCCCACCTTTGCTCTTTCCCCTGAATAAACCTCTTCCCCCTTGGAACCGCATGGTCTGGAGTGGTCTATTCTCAACGGCGGTCAGATATTTCTTACAGGGTCCCCAGTAAGCTAAGGCTCCCCAGAGTCTTACACTTTCTCATACAGCTGTTGCTACCACTCTTTTCTGGAGCCATTGAACATGGCTGCTGTGGATGCTGTGAAAGCCCACCAGTGTGTCCTAGTGTGCACGCACATGTACCCACAGACAAGCAGGCCCCTGTGGGAAGCAGTGGGTACTTTTCATTTTTGTTTTAGAGCCTGACTTAACTTTCCCTGGCCACCTTTCCTGGCTTCAGGGCCTGTTCTGTCTTTCCATGTCCTTCATCAGATGTCCACTTCAGTGCAGATAGCCTAGCTCTCTGTGTCAGCTGCAGGCTCTTCACTGAGGCTGGGGAGCCTGGCTAGCAGCTTCAGGTCCCAGGGAGGTTGCAAAAGAGGGCTCTGTAAGAACACCTAAGGTGTTTGGCTTGTTTATGCCTCCTGTGCAGCTGCCTGCAGCTACGCAGGTACCAGGTTCTCCTGAGAGGAAGCCTGGGAATGAACCGGAATGGAGGGCGAGAGAAACGTGGGGCCAAGACAAAGTTCTCTGACCAAGGCCCGAAGTTTAATATTTTGCTTTCACATATAAAGGGGAAGCCCCGCCCCCCAGAGTCTCTTCTCGGTTCAGCCCAGGAGCTGGGTAAGGAGATAGCAGTCGGAAGGTGTCAAGGCTAACTCAGCAGGCAGTCCATTCTTCTTAGCTCGGTAGCAGACTCCAAGGAGCCGAGGCTGGCAAGGCAATGCCTCTCCTAGGTCCTACTGTTGCTTGTGGTAAATGACTTGCAGGCTTGCTCAGGCGTGAGGAAAGGGCACACTCCTGTGTTGAGTTTAGTGTTGGGCAGGGACCAAAAGGGACAAAGGAAAACCTAAAAAGAATGACGCTATTTCTGATGTGTTTATAAAAAGATAAAGAGGGAGGGATATGTTCTATGGAGGTGTGGGGGAGGGGGGTGCCTTGGTGGGCCCATGCTGAGACATCCCTTCCCCCTGAGGGACCAGCCACACGGTATAGTATAGAATAGAGTTTATTCAGGGCATGGGGAGGGGAGTTAAGAGGGTAGTAGAGGCAGAGAGAGGCAGAGAGAGAGAGAGAGAGACAGAGAGAGAGACAGAGAGACAGCCAGAGAGAAGAGAAGAGAAGAGGATGTAGAGGAGTAGATAGGTAGATAGAGTACAGGCTGGCCATGAGCAAGTGGAGGGGGGGAGGGGTGGGGGAAGAGAAAGCAAGAGCAAGAGCAAGAGCAAGCAAAAGAGGAGCAAGAGAGTGACTAGGGGGCAAACAGCCTCTTTTATCATGAGTCAGGCCTACCTGGTTGTTGCCAGGTAACTGTGGGGTGGAGCTTAGACAGAATGCTAACAATTTCTGTTTTCGACAACATCTATAACCTCGCTATAATTCCAAGCCTAACTTTAACCATATCCATGACACCAACTCCAACTTGATTTTCTTTTTCTTTTCTTTTAACATTTTTGTTTGCTTGCTTTTCCAGACAGGGTTTTCCTGTGTGGTCCTGGCTGTCCTGGATCTCATCTGCAGTTCTGCTGTAGAACCTTGAGCTCAGAGATCCGCCTGCCCCTGCCTCCTGAGTGCTGGGGTTAAAGGTGTACACCACCACTGTCTGTTGTTTTGGGTTTTTGAGACAGGGTTTCACTCTGTAGCCCAGGCTGGTCTCACACTCACTGTAATCCTCCTGTACAAGACTCCTGAGGGTTGGGTTTACAGATGCAAGCCTTTATACCAGGCTTTCAAACCCTATTTGAAGTTCTCTGACAACTCCAGTATCAATTCAGATTCTAATCCCAGTTCAATCTCCTTACTCCAGCTTCTCGACTAAGCCTTTCACCTTGCTGGGTTGGCTGGCCTACCAGGGCTGGGTGGGACCTGTCCACACCCCTGCCTCACACAGACTGGGTTAACAGCATATGGGCAGGGACAGCTGGGAGAAATATCACCTTCACAGACACAAGTCCATAGGCCTATGAGAAAACCGGTGGAACTGTATGGTAAGCAGAAGAGTGTCACTTTACCTGAGTTGAAATACAATTGTAGCAAATTGTGCTTATTTCATTTTCTCTGGCTTGGATTTAGCAGTTCGTAAATTCATCCTCTAAATGTATGTAAATTATCCATGCCAGCCCTGAGTCAGGCAGTTTGGGTAAGGACTGTGATTTTTCTTAAGAGGACTGTAATTTTTGTGGGAGGGCTCTGTGCCACCTCCTGCAGGCAGTGACTCTCTGGGCTGGGGTCCAACGGAAGACTCAAACGAGGCATGAAAGAGCGCTAGCTAAATCCAAGGAACAGCGAACGTTCCTTGGTGAAGAGGTGAAGAGAAGCAGCCGATGACCTCGATTCCACACAATTCGGTAAAATGCTTTTGGGTACATTCAAAGTCCTAGGAGCCACACTGCCCCAGAAAGAGCATCACAGAACATGGAGGGGGACGCAGGGCTGAGGATGCCAGACTGGAGCAGGCCGTACCTTTCACTCACCTGACTCCCCATTCCGTGTTGCTGTATCAGAAAGGTCTTCTTGCTGTGCATCTTGTGAACTGAACCCCGTCTTGTTTGAGGCAGCGCCCCATGGAGAAACAGTATGTAGTTCATAGGAATCTTGGGAGAGCATTACTGAAAAGTGGGAACAGTGAAATAGAACTAGGAGTGTTTGGGCAACCAGGTAGAGGTGTTCTCGAGAAGCTCTGGACAGTTGTAGCTGAGGGTGGAGTGAAGGTGTTCTTTAAGCTTGAGGTTGGAGGCAGGTAAAGGAGGAATGTCCAAAAAAAAAAAAAAAAAAAAAAAAAAAAAAAAAAAAAAAAAAAGGGAGGAATGTCTGGGTTGGGCCCCAGTCTCAGAAAGATGTGACTCTCCAGGGCAAAGGATGAGAGGAAGCAGCTAAGGGGTGGAGAGGGTGGGAAGGGGGATTCCCACATTTTTTTCTTCTTGCCCATGCTGGTTGGAACCATCTCAGGAATACCTGCTCTTTCCCGACCTCTCCAGTGGTAAGCTGGTCCTTTAGAATCTTTTTTGGTAGGAGTATTCATACCAGAGAGATGGGCAAAATGCTGCAGAGCAGGCTGTTGTGTTTGTTTTGGGGAGAAGTCAGCAAATTCAATTCTCTGCCCTTCTTCCTGCTTCTCCTTGGTCAGAGGGCACAGGAGCTTGGGTGGTGGCCTCTCTCAGGGGGAAGACAATGGTAAGGACAGGAGCAGCTCTGGGGCACTCTTCCCGCATCTCTTCAGCTCTGTGCTTTGTGTCCTCATCAGTGTGGCCACTGTCCTGTTTATACTGTGTTTTCTGTGGAACATACATGTGACATGAAATAACCAGTTCAACCACTTCTAAGCATACAGTTCAGTGGTACTGACTATATTACATTTCTGGGAAGCCATAGCTGCCACCCACCTCCATAACTCTTCTTCCCCATAACCCCCCTCTTTTTGAGATATTCCAGGCTGGCTTGGAACACACTATATAGCCAAGGATGACCTTGAACTAATGATTCTTTTGCCTCTGTCTCTGATAGCCTCCACATGCAGTTCACCCAGTCCTAGGGATGAACCCAGGGCACCCAAGGTCAGATACTAACTGAGGTACAGCCCCTACCTCTCCAGAGTTCTTTTTTTCATGTAAAAGTAAAACTCTTAGTCAGGCATGGTCCACCATGCCTGTAATCCAGGTATTCAGAAGGCTGAGACAGCCTGGGCTTCAGAGAGGAACTACCTTGAAAAACCAGACTGCTCAGCTTGGTGGTGTTTATTTAATCCAAGCACTTGGGAGGCAGAGGCAAACTCGCTGTCTGCCCTCTAAGTAAACAGCCTGACGCAGTGGATGACTGTATTTTGAACACTTATTGTTTATGACAGAGTAAGTCCTGTATGTTGGTTCTGTCTCCCTGTTTCCTTTGTTTATCCTGGAGCTAGCAATGGCCTCGTTTTAACATTTCCTTGGTGTTCTGTAAAGCTTGCCTGGCTTTTTCTCCAGTCGTTCCTGCAGCTCTGGCAAATGCCTGATGGTTTTCTTTCTTGACGGTGTGAGCTACCATGTGTTCCATTTATCCTTGCCCCTCTCCCTGATGCTCCAGACTGTCTGGTACCACAGGCCTGAGCTATATTCCTTACCACTAACTATATTCCTTTCCCCCACAGGTCCCCAGTTCTTAGGACCACGCATATTGAAGAATATTTTGCTGGAAATTTCTGTGTGTCTGAAAAATGCTGTTTATCTCTTGAGCAGACACCGACTTTCTCTTCATTATTATTCCCTGAATGATTGAGTCTAGCAATTATTCACACAGCATTCTCATCATATCACATAATAAAAATAATTACAGAAGACCTAAGTCTATAAGAGGATATAGGAAGATTATCCAGATTCTATGGCAGTTTATATAAAAATGTTAGAATTTTTGTCTTTGAAAAAGATCCTGGAAACAATCCCCAATGTATTAGGCAGCTTTCTGTCACTGCTACAAATGCCAGACACAAGCAGCTTATGGGAAGGAGAACTCTCTTTCAGCAAACGGTTTCAGAGGTCTTTGTCTATGACCATGCTGCTCTGGCCTGTGGTGAGGCAGCACCTCATGAGGGGTGCAGGGTAGAGGAGCGTTCACTTCAGGGCTTCGCAGTCCTTCTCAATGGCAGAGCCCACAGATGTAACTTCCTCCCAACAGGCCCCACCCCGTGAAAGTTCCAAACTCCTCTTTTCTATAGCTCCACGACTGAGCCTTCATTCAATACAAGGGCCTTTGGGGAACATTCCATATCCAAGCAGCAGCTGCCTGGAGAAGGGCTGTGCTTGGCTTCCATGCAAACCTTCTTCTCAGACTTACACTTGATCTTAACTTTCCCTGCTGCCTCCAAATTCTGGTGCCTCGGGCTTTCTGTGGGGCAGATCAGCTTTCTGCTCATGTGGAGCCTTCTTTCCAAACACTTCAGCCTGTATCACCATCTGCTTGCTGTCTCCCAGCCTGGGTTGAAACCTGTCTATAATTATTTCCTTTTATAGCTTCCTAGTTTCAGAGTTTATATTGTAAAAAAAGAAAAATGCATCTGCTTTCCTGTTAGTGGGATTTTAGGTGAAAGGCTAAACATAGGTAGCTGTGTCTGGCAGGAACCAGCATCTCCTGACAGCTCCCGACCGACTCCTGATGTTCTCAGTGGAGACTGAGCACTGGTGCCATGTCTTTCCAGCGTGTCTGCTGGTGTCCAGTCTTTGGAGTCCCATGCTGGGAACCAATGAGAAATGAGTGGATCATCTCTGGCTCCACCTGGGGACACTGTGACACTGGAAACCTTTGCCTGTGATGACAACTTCTTGGGTGTCATTTGTTTTAGGTGCTAACCTGTTATGTCCAAGTCATGTCCTGGCTTGGACTTGGTAGGGCCCAGAGAAGCTGATAGCAGAAGCTGGCCTGGATATAGGAATTCTGGCTGCAGGTATCAGTGGTGGCTGGGAGAATGGACATAAGTAAGCCTCAGCCACATAGCTGTGGGTGGGGACAGAAGTCCCAAGGGGTGGCACATTGTGCTGGGTCTGTACCTATGACAACAGCTAGAGTCAGTTGTTTGGCCTGATAGCCTTGTGATATCCTAGACCTGAGGAGTCAGGACAGGGTTGTATTTTCAATCTCTTCTTGAGCCTCATTAGTCTGTCCAGTTAATTGGGTTGGAGGGATCTGCAAACTAAGAGGAAATGTTTATACCACCCAAAGAGGCCTGGTGTAGACCATCCTGTTCTTCTGCATCCAAAGTTCCAAACCCAAATCTACTTATAGCTGCTGTTCAGGCTCTGAGAGAACTTCAGAGAGATGGAGAAAAAGCCGCAGATACAGAGAGGTCAGAATATAAATGCAGAACTAGAAATAGCCACAGTTAAAGCAGTCTAAAGGGAGAGATGGGATGCCTGGAGGACAGGTCTGGGGAGGGACGTAGTCAGTCACAGATATCTAGACAGCAGCAGAGTATCTGTGGGCAAACTCACCCTGAAAATAGCTACCACCCAGGCAGACCACTTTGCAGGTCCTTCAGCAGCCATGCAAGTGAGGCGCGTGCAGAGAAGATGCTATCCATCCTGGCATTTTCTCCCCCAAGGGCCAGGGCAAGGGGACGTCATACACCCTAGGTTTCCTCTATCCCTTGTCCCCCTCTCCGAGTTGAAAAACTGCTTGATTCAATGTGTTCTGTGGTCTGTCTCACGGGACCTGCCCAGACAGTAGAATCAGCTCAAGATACAGTGGGCTGATGTGGTAAGAGGCACCCAGTGGACAGGACATGCTTCTTCCCACAAGTGCTTCATTGAGGAACCCAAGAAGGTCTGAGAGGGCCAGGGAAGATGTTCCCTGAGGAAGTGATGCTGAGGCTGAAGCTGAAGGAGAGCTGAAGAGATCAGAGCTCTTAGCAAGGAAGGCAGGGACGATGGCAGAGAACCTGTGGTCAGGAACGCTGTGAACTGAATAGTGATGGGAATAGGAAGCTGGACATGAGACCAGAGGCCTCCCTAGCCACTTGCTGTCTGCTGGACATCTGGGCATCTCCTGCTTGGCCTCTGAGCATGTAGACCTGTACCCTGTTTCTCTGTATAACATTCCCGGGGCACTGCCACCTCCATACCCCCTTGAGTTATTGGGAGTAGTGACTGGTCCCAAGATTACATTGGTTACTTTCCTTTATCATATAACTGTTGTGATTCAGACCCAGAACAAACAGCTGAGGTGCATATTTGACATACCAAAGTGGACCTGGCCTCCAGATTCTTCTAGCATCCCCCAGTCCCTACTCTGCTTTGAGTTTTTCAGCAGAGGGGCTGGGTTTCTCCTCCCCCCAAGAAGATTTCCCTATATAATACAGACATTTTAGTCTCCCCTCCCTCTCTTCTCTCTCTGCACACTTTATCTTTTTCTCTTCCCCGTCTCCTCTGTCTCCCTCCCCTTGGTGACCTTCCTGGCCTTGTTCCTTACCTGCCTTTATGTATTTTAACCTGGCTTGAATTGGCTCATCTCATTGGAGGAAAATAACTTATCAATAACTTGCTCTGATGTCACAAAAGTCTTGGCCATAAGACCTTGGAACCCAAGCCGTAACTTGGAAGCCCTTTCAACAGGGTAGGTGGCCCTTAAAATCTCAGGGTAAGGGAGGGGGGCTGGAAACTCGTGGTTCAGTCCATTAGCTTTTTTGTAGTGGGATGGAATTGTGGTCTGACCTCTGCTGAGCTCAAGGGTGATCCCCCAGAACCTGGCCCTGACCCAACCCACTTCTACTTACTCTCCCTTGGGCTGATGGCCTGGAACTAGATCCCACCAGAGCACCGTGGAGGTCACCTCATGGGAGAGAAAGCTCAAAGAGAAATCAAGAATGGGATGCTGTCACTAGGCTTGCTGGGTGCTTGAGTACATCCTGCCTTCTACAACCAGACCCGCTCTGCTCTTTCCTTTGATTAAGGTTCTGTTTTCCCTCTGCCCACTGGATCCATCTTCAGTTATTTAATTCTAACTGTAATTAAAAAAAAAAAAAGTCCATTGAACCGCTCAGGAATGCAATATGAGGCTGCCAAGCGAACCGGCAGTCCTGGGAGAGTGGGATAGAGCAGGGAGGAACCCGCAGGGCTTTGTCACTCCCTTGTGCTCCTGCTTGTATCTGAGCCTGACTCAGGAAGAGGGCTGGGAGATGCACCTAGCATATGCCAGGGTCTTTGGGAAACAGGAGGAGAGCTTATGCTGGCCTTGGTAGCAGGGGGTTGTCTCCTTTAGTCACAGTTACTTTACTTCTGGGGGTGTGCTAGGTTCTGAGTCTCCACCCACTTGTGTTGTAGAGGCTACTGGCCACATTTCAGTATCATGGGAGACCGCCTGAGGCACACTGAAAGTATAGACTGAAGCCACATGTTCCAATCACCCCATCAACCCAGACCTCCAACCACACTGTCCAAACTGTTCTTATTTGCATTTTGTGTATGTGGGGGGTGGGTAGAGCAGGTTCTTACCATATTGCCTAGGCTGTCTGAAACTCCTTCTGCCTCAGCCTTCTGAGGGGGAGGCCCCAAGGTTCACACCATGGATCCCTGCTCCAGTTTCTATCTTTGGGTCTCATCTCCTTCCCTCTGATCTTGCCTCAGCCCCCAGTGAGCTCCATCACCTGAGTTCAGATTCCCTCTGGCCTCCCTAGAATGATCCTCTGGACCAGCAAGCTCATCCTGGTTCCTGAGGAGACATGGCTTCCCAGCTCTAGGACAACCCCTACTTTGGAGGTTTTAAAGTACGTTTTACAGAAATCTACAAAGTCAACACAATCACATTTTACCCTATATAAGAGTATGCATATCTTTCTCTGTGTCTCCGTTTTCAGGACTGGCACCTTGATACCACCATAGTGTGCTATAAAACCCATGCATAGGGTTGAGGCTTAGTCGGTAGAGTGCTTGCCTAGTATGTGGGCTAGTTTATGTCAATTCGACACAAGCTAGAGGCTTTTAAGAAGAAGGAACATCAACTGAGGAAAGGTTTCCACTAGATTGGCCTGTGGTGCATTTTCTTGATTGATGATTGATGTGAGGAGGCCCAGCTCACCCTGTGCGGGGCCACTCTGTGCTGGTCCTGGTGGTGTAAGAAAGCCACCAGGACAAGCTAGTAAGCCATATGATCTGAACCTTACTCAAAGCTGAGTCCAAGTATAGGTTCCCACTAGTGTCAGGTGAAGGGGGCTGGCCTCCTTCACCTGACACTAGTCATCTGGGCCCTAGTTGCTTCTTTTAGACTAGACATTTCCTTCAGAGGTTTATATCCATAGAATTATAAGAATAACCATCATTATGCTCTACCCAGGGATAGCAAGCCCTCATTAGGCAACTTGCAGCCATGGCAGTAAACATCTGTAGCTGGTTCTAGTGGAGGTCCTGGGTCACTAGGACATGTTTGCATGTCAGCAGTTCACCTGTAGGTTCACCTCTTTTGTGCTACAGTGCAGCAGTGGTCCCAGCTGAACCTGCCAGTCAACTCTTGGGATAAAAAAAAATCAGATCTAGGCTGGCGAGGTGGTTTGTGGGTAAGAAGGGTTCATAGTGTTCTTGCAGATGACCCAAGTTCACTCCCTAGCACCATGTCAGGTGGCTCACAACCATCTATAATTCCAGTCCAGGGGCCATGATGTCCTCTCTGGCTACTGCCTCTGACCTTCACCTCTGGCTTCTGTGATCACCTATACTCATAGGCATAGTAACCCTTGTCCCACCAATATACGCAATATACACGCAGGCACACGCACACGCACACGCACACACACACAAGCGCGCACACACACAATTTTTAAAAATAATAAAAATAGAAAGAAAATCAGATCTGAACTCTGAGAAGCCCACCCTTAGGGGCTGGTCTAGGTGTTGACCTCAGGCTTTAGGTCCCTTAGGAGGGACAGAAGAGGAAGAGGAAAATTCTATGTTGGTCAAAAACTCAACCAAAACTGTGGGCCTGAGCGATTTTGAGTTAGACACCCAGCTACGTCACAGGGTGTGTGGCTTTGGAAATGTTACACGACTTCTTTGAGGCGGTTTCCTCATCTGAAATATGGAGTAGTCATGCTTCTTTCTCTGGAGGCCCCTAACTCGGTTCAAGTGTAAAAAGCTTAGTAGATAAAAAATGCTTGCTTAATGGCTGCCAAAGACTACTGCTATTAGATTCACTCTGGTGGCTCAAGATGGCCAATTTTCTCTGCACAACCTGGCCATGCCTGTATTCAGCTTCAGTATGTTTTTGAACCTTGCCCTTGTTTCTCCTTGGACCTGACCACATGCCACCTACTGTTAGGCAGGGGCCATCAGAGAACTCCCAAGCTATATAGTATGCTGACAAACACCTCTTTCTTCCCAAATACCATCTCTTTGCTCATCTCACTCAGAGCATCTCTGGCTACAACAGTCGGTTTCCCTGTGTTTCCAAGGGGAGCTGAGCTTGGACCACACCACGGTCCATGTCCATGTGAAGACTAGGGCCTGGGCTAGCCCTTGCCCAGCACACATAAAGCCCTGGGTTCAAATCTCAGAAGGATGGGACCACAGAGTCCCTGATTCAGGATCCTGACTGCCCCATCCTAGGCCAGAGACAAGCCTCTTAGTGATGGCGACAGAGCCGATCCTCCTAGGGATAGGGCAGGGCTATCCAGCATGGACCAGGAGGATGGCTACCCTCCCTCTCTAACACAGATCACACCAAGCATGGCCTGCTTCATAGGCCTGCAGTGGAGGCTGTTTTCAGAGTCTTTCATCTGCAAGAGCTCTCACAGACTGCTAGTTAGTCCATCTTTCTGTCTATCTTCCTAGCTTGTGGGAATTCATGTGTCACATTTCGGATCTCCTCTTCATTCAAAAGCTGCTGTGCCTGGGAGAATGAAAAATAGAGACCTGTTTCTCATTCTTCTTGAAATCTGCCTTAATTAGTGTTTTATTGCTGTGAAGAAATACCATGACCAAGGCAACTTATAAAAATATAATGTAATTGTGGAATTACAGTTTCAGAAGGCTAGTCCATGAACATCATGGCAAAGAGCATGGTGGCAGGCAGGCAGCATAGTGTTAGCGCAGTAGCTGGGAGCTTACAGCTGATCCACAACTGCAGGGAGGAGAGAAAGGGCCGGGTGTGAGCTTTTGAAACCGCCTCCAACAAAACCACGCCCCTCAATCAAAGCCACGCCCCCAAAGTTACACCCAAGACAGTTTTTCTAACTGGGGATCAAGCATTTAAACATTCGCACTTCTGTGGGCCATTCTTACTCAAACCACTACAGGAACCCAGAACTGTGGGAAAGTCCTCACGCCTCTGCAATGGCGATCATTGTGATTTTCTGAAATGAAGATTTGCAAAATGACTGGGGTACATATTATGAAGGATTGATGCCATAAATGAACTTGAGGCTCGACCACATGCCCCAGCTGCTCTATCCTCGGGTCTCATACCTGTCACCTGCCCACAAGCAATGCCCTCAGTGTGGCGCACCAGCTGGAAGATGCAGGAGATGGCGCAGCGCTCACGAGGCCGTCTGTTTCTCACGTTAGGAACGCAAAGAGGTGAAGTTGCCATGCCCACTTGTCAACCGCTAAAGCTTAATTGGGCCAGAAATACTCTCCGTTCCTGCTTCTGTGAGACAGAGCTCAGCTGTCACCAAGCATCTGTGGCATCCGGAAGGGACGAGCAGAGTTCTGTGGGCTGGAAGCTTGGAGAACAGATGTCTCTCCTCCGTGCCAGTTATGCACAGAGGTTTGTTTTCTTTTGCCTGGACACGGTGCGTGACCATCACGTTCCAGGGCTTACCTTGCATGCCTCTGGATGCTTCCCTGAATGGCACCTCCTCTCCTGCTCAGTGTATTTTTTGGGTTTCTCTGCTGTCATGGTCAAAAGCAACGGTCAGAATGAGCAAGGAGGAGAGTGGACAGGGGGTGAGGGGTGGGGGATGGGGAGACAGCACACTTACATGCAGCGGTGTGGGGAGGTAGCGTTCTTACATATTTCCTTGATTGACAAGTATTTATTGAGCACTTACTATATCTAGTGGTGATCTGGACAAAGCCTGCATTTGTAGCTAGAGAGAGACACAGACAAGCCAACTTAAATCATTGATAATATCTAACAGTGAAATAGGCTTTGAAGAAAAATGAAGCAAAGTTGGGAGAGAGGGAAGGAAGGGTTTAATTTGGATGGGACAGTCAGTGTAGAAGGGAGCAACTGAAAGACCAGCCTGCTTTGGGAACATTAAGACTCTGCAGGACCAGCACTGGAAAGGAGCAGAGACGTGTGCAGACCTGGAGATGTCATGGAGATTTGAGATGGAGAACACACAGGAACAGCACCCATAGGCAGGAAATGGATGACTAGATATGTGGACTGCATCGCTCCCTAGATAGCCCCACATGGAAACTGAGGTTCTGGCTTTATGGTTCCCAGAGAACAGGTCTGCCAGGTAATGGTAACCTCAGCAGAGCACGTGGCCGAGCCTGAGTCCCAGCGGGCAAATCTGTAGGCTCGGCAAGCAGGAGTTCAGGGCTAAGTGCAAGGGGCCTCCCTGAGCCAGAGGCTTGTATCTCCTCATAGGCATGTGAGTTGCTTTCCCTGCGCATGCTCACAGGGGGCAATGGGGCAAAGGGAAGTTCCAGTGGGACCTGCCCGTGTCTCCAAGGGTCACAGAGCACAGGCAGGCCGACTCTGGAAGTCCAACTGCTGACTGGACTGATCCTCAGTTCAATCATCTCCCCAAAATCTCTCCTTACAGAGACTTTAAATATAGTCCAGTTACTGCCAACTGAGACGCCTCCAGACTCAGGGCAGGGTGAGCCCCAGGCCTGTAAGTCAAACGGTGAATGGCAGGCACTTCTGTTCCTGTCCTTAATCAAAGCAACAAAAAGGTTAACCATGGACATGAAAGGGGTGTTGGGGTTTGCTGATTTTCTTGATATCTCTGAAGACAGTCTGTCCTTAATCCTGTGTCGTCTCCTCTTGGTGCTCAATCTTAGTACTCGAGAAGCCCAGAGGAAGTCCAGTGAAGGCTCTTGGAGATTAGAGACCCCAAGGTGGTCCTAAGCATTATCCCTAGTGAGTTTTTCTGGTGCTCCAAGGTTTGTGGTCCTGTCACAGTGACCCTTCTGTCCCCTCAAAGAGGATGCCATTGGCCATTTCAGATGTGTGTGTGCGTGTGTGTGTAGGGGGTATGCGTGTATGTGTGTGTGTGGGGGTAGGGTGTGTGTGTGGTGTGTGTGTGGTGTGTGTGTGGTGTGTGTGTGTGTGTGTGTGTGTGTGTGTGTGTGTGTGTATGTATGTAGAACAAACAGAGTCTGGATAGAGGAAACCAGACTATGGATTTTCTTCACCCATAGGCATCTGCCTTGGTACTTGGGGATGAAGCAATGAGCAGCCTCTGAGCCCAGCCCACAGGCTTGCTGACAAGATGGGCAGCCCAGCACAGAGAAGCAGGCACCATGTGAAACCCCAAGTCAGATCAGCTTGTGGAGGAGAGTGTGAAACTGGACACTGCTTTCACTTATCTCAGCTCCATGATGGACTCATAGACACAGAGTATGTGCAGGGAAGTGAGGGCTGTGGCCTGAGAAGCTTTTTCTATCCTTGAGGGATATTCAGCTACTGACATCCTGTCCCCTGCATTCCCAGCAAAGGCCAGGAAGATCTTTTGGGTATGGAGAGAGTGCAGAGAGAAGCAGAGTGCTCGTTAGTGTAGTTTAAAGAGAGATATGTTGGGAGTGGAAAGAAGAGAAGGTCAAGGGAAGGAAAGAAGAGGGTGTGTGGGAAATGAACATTCTTCTTCTTCTGAACCCCCACCTTGACATGGTGCACCCACCATTACATGTGCCTGCATCTACACTGTCAGATACAGAAGGATTGAGGACTGAGAGGGCAGCCAGGAGGGGGAGGGGAAGGCCAAAGGAGAGGGTAAGTACTCATGTTGTGATCACCAATGCTTGAACAAGGAAGAAAATCGGTGATTATGGTTGGCAAGCACGGGGACTCCTTGTGTTGATCAGATTTCTGTTGCAGCAATGAAATAGCCTGAGCTATTTATTAAGTTGATATATATATATATATATATATATATATATATATATATATATATGCACATATATTTATTATTAAGTTGATATATATCAACTTAATAAATAGCTAAGGCTATTTCATATATATATATATCTCAACTTAGAGAGGAGTGGTTGATTTTACTCATGTTTTCAGAAGTTTCAAGTTCATGGCTGACTGGTCTGCTGCTTTTGGCCTATGGCAAGACAGTGTACCACTGTAATGGAGCTCTTGATGGTATGAACTTCTCAGGAGAGAAAAAGAAAGAAATACAGAAATACAGAAGGAATCATGCAAACAAGAAAAGAAAGAATGGGAGAGAGGTGGTTCCACAATCTACTTTAAGGATTTACCCCCCCCCCCCACCTGAAGAGCTTCCAGTAGGCTCCACCTCTTAAAGGTACCAACACCTCTTATTTAATTTAATTTAATTTAATTTAATTTAATTTAATTTAATTTGTTTTTCTGAGGCAGGGTTTCTTTGTATAGCCCTGGCTGTCCTGGAACTCTCTCTGTAGACCAGACTGGTTTCAAACTCAGAGAGCCACACGCCTTTGCCTCCTAAGTGTTGAGATTAAAGACGTGCGCCACTACTGCCTGGCCAATACTGCTTACTATAGACTACTCCTGAGATGAAGCCTTTAATATACATATGTTCAGGAGCATTCTAGATCCAAACTATAGCAGTCCTCCATGTGCTGGTGACTTTCCAAGTGCTGGGGAGGGGAAGGGAAGCATCTGTGAAGTTGTCCAGGGAGGGAGCTGTGCTCAAGCTGTCTCCAGTGAGTCAGACAAGTGACAAGCATCCAACTTGGAATGTGAGCTTCACCTTGAGAAATAGTGGGCCTGTTTGTATTTTAATGTTTTGGCATTCCCTTTTTAAAAACATGCATCTATTTTCCAACTGACACCTGAGGAAAGGCTGAGGTTTGGGTTTTCTTTTGGCTAGACGGGATTGGATTCACCATCTCCTTAGCTAGATGGCCCGTGACCCAGACCTGCAGGAGCCGAGACAATCATTTCTGTCACTGCCTTCAGGGTAAGTCATTAGTGGCCCTGGATTTGAATGGAAAAAAGGAACTGTCTTATTTAGAATTACTGGGACTGTCATCTTGTAGCAAATTCTCCAAATTACTTCATCTTACAATATTGTCAGCACATGAAACAAGTCCAAAACAGTGTCTCATCCTTGCCACACGAGGCACATTGAGCCAGGCTCCCCTCTGTAGCGGGCTTGAGGGCTATTCTGACTTTTTAAAATGTGAGATAGAGTGTGTTACATGTGTCCAAAGCTGTGACAGCAGATTGTAAGGGGACACAGACCGTGATCCCAATAAAAACATACAGCAAATTGCTCTGGTGCATATTCAATGTGCAGACAAATTTTTAAAAACCTGTGTAATTGAAAAGTTGATGTAAGTGACTAATCTTCTATATTTTAATCTTCCCTTTGAGTATTTCTTAGGCCTGCTGTGAGATTTGAGATTGGTTGACCCTACCCTGGCTTGGGAGCGATCTAAGGCGTATAGCCTTGTTCTTGTACTAACAGGACTCCAGGGCCCTCTTCAAACCCCAAAGCAGGAGACAGACCCTGTTTTGTGAGTGCTGAGCTCATGGCCCGGCACTCTGACTTTTGGGGCTGGAGAGCCGGGGGTGGGGGGGGTGGGGGGGAGTTGGGGGGGTGGGGGGGAGTGGGGGGTGGGGGATTGGGGGGGACACTGAGAGGAGCTAGTCTGGAGCAAGATTGGGATTGAAGAGTCCATCCGCAAAATCTCATCCTAAAATCAGCAGGAGTAGGACCACTGCTCACTCTACCCCAAACCTGCATATCTCTACGCATGTAGCTCTGTGCCTCACTGGAGGAGGTAGCCAGGCTTAAACTTTCTCTTCCCTTATAAGGTTATGTCCGGCAGTACCTGGAATTCCTCCTTATGCAAATGACGCAAACCAGCACCTTGGCTCCAGCCAATGACATAGACTCATCGCGAAGACCTACCCACTACACAAAAGGTTTAAATAACTTGCGTTCCCTGCCCCATTCCCCAGTTTAACGATCAGTCTTTCTGAAGCCTGCTTCCCGAGAGTTTGTTCTCAACTCCGCTCACTCGACCCCCCACACCCACTAACCCCCTCACCCCCACTCCCCCAGCCATCACCCCTAGCCGTCGCTGCCTCGATTTCTCTCTCAGGCCGTCATGATCACACTGTTAGGGGTGGGGGAACAGAGTGGGAATGACACTGCTTTATAAATGGAGCCCTCGTGACCCGTGGAGTGTAAGTCTTGCTAGACAGAGGGCTTTCTTCACTAGTCCAGCTCCTGTTATGTCCCTAATCATCCCTCCCTAGTTGTGGTGGTTTGAATATGCTTGGCCCACGGGAAGTGGCACTATTAGTGGCACTATTATTGGCTGTGGGCTTGTTGGAGGAAGTGTGTCACTGCACAGAGAATCTCCTGCTGGCTGCCCGAGGAAGCCAGTCTCTCCTGGTTGCCTTCATATCAAGATGGAGAGCTCTCAGCTCCTTCTCCAGCACCACGCCTGACTGCACACTGACATGTGTCCTGCTGTGATGGTAATGGACTGAACCTCTGAAACTATAAGCCAGCACCAATTAAATGTTTTGCCTTTATATGAGTTGCCTTGGTCATGGTGTCTCTTCACAGCAATGAAACCTCAAGACACTCCTTATGACTGCTGTCTTTGGCTGGTAGAACCCAGTATTTCTTCCCCAAGAATGTCTAAATGCTGCTTGATATTGGGGGGTTCTGCCTCTTTTGAGAAGCCCCATACCTCCTAATGCTAACCCCATACCCGAATCACCTATCTGTGAGCAGTTAAATCACCTTCAGCCTCTGGGATCTATTTGCTTAGCTGGACTGTCGCTTGAGCTCAGCAGTGAGGTGGTCCCTTTTCTGCTGTGTTCTGGCACTGAGCCTGGAGCTGGTTCTCTTGACTGGCACCTGACCTGATCTTTACTGTTCTCTTCTTGGGGCACTTGGTGGCACCTGCCTTACTCTGAACCTTATCGTGGTCTTGTGATGCCAGTGATAGTAATCATGGTAGCTATGATAGTGATGGTTGTTGTGGTAATTATTACTCTAGGGGTTTGCTACACCCCTTGTTGGTGAGGATGGTGGGGTTGGAGACAGTCATCTCTGTACCTGTACCGACTCTCTCTTTTTTTTTTCCATAAAAAATTCAGATATTCTGAGAAAGGATGATAGTAAGGAGCCTGTATGTCAGCCAATGTCAACATTTCTACCTCCATCTCTCTATGTACCGTGGGTGCTCACTCACTTTTCTGTTGGAGCATTTCAAGGCAAATCTCAGATGTTATTTCAGTCATGAGTCTATGAGGTTTTTAGCCATTTTAAATTTTGTGTGTGGGGGTGTTTTGTTTGCCTATATGTCTTCTTGAGTGACTGGTGCTCATGGAAGTCAGGTGTCAGATCCCCTGGAACCGTAGTTACAGATGGTTGTGAGCCACGGTGCATGTGCTGGGAATAGAGCCTAGGACCTCTGGAAAAGCAGCTGGAGCTCTTAACCCCTAAGCCATCTCTCCAGCCCTCATTCTGAATTTATAATGATGAATGCCAGGTGTGCGTGTGCGTGTGCGTGTCTAAGCCATTATCATACTTAGCATATTTACTGAATTGTCTCTGGATAATTATCTCCATCTAATAATTCTCTTTTACCAATTGGTTTTTCTAAATTAGGAACCAGACAAAGTTTGCCATTTATTTGAAGCTTCTTAAAACTCTTTCTTTACTTTACTCTGGAGCGCCCCTTCCCCCTGTCCTGCCTGTGAGTTGTTGAGGAGGACGCACACCATCTGGACTGGGAAGCTGTAGCTTCCTTACATGCTACCTGTATTTGCTGTGAGCTCTCATTGAGGCCTAAGAGCTTGACTAGACTCAGGGTGGGGGTGGGGTCAGGGGTGAGCTCCCCACTCCTGAAGGTGTTTTATCACAGACTCTGGTGCACGCTGACAGATTTACCATCACTTTCATTGCTGCTTCAGCCTTTTCTGTGAAGCACCCTGGGTTTGGATCTGTTCCATGCAGGAATATTTCACAGAGTGCTTGGTCCTCCAACAGCCTCCCTGCTGGAGGCACAGGGTGACTGGCTTGCTCTTTGGTTCTGTCAGGCAGGCAGGCTTAGGGTCTGCCAGCCGGGTAGCTTTGGTAGCCCTGATCTGACACATGACTTCAATCACCCTCTTTGTTCTCATTTCTTGCCCAGTTATCTTCTTATAGAGCTGTGTCTACCCTCTTTTTCTTTGTCCACTTTCAGAGGAGTTGGCACCAAAGCAGTCTGCTTTTAGCACAACTTGGGCACACTGGACTTTCTTGCATTTGTGTAGGATACAACCTCCTATTAAAGTTGAGAGGGGAAAAAAGCCCACAAGTTTCTGTGTGAGAGTCATCTGGAGAAATTATAGTTTCCATGTTGTTGTATGCAGTCGGGCACGTTTCTTTCCACTCATTCTCAATGTTTCAGACTTGCATATTGCCTTGCTAATATTGTTTAAATAAATCTAGATTCAAAGTTTAAAATAATGAGCCAAGAGGCACTTGAAGTTGCCTGGTTCTTACCTCTACCCCTTTTAGCTATGTCTTCTCCTTATGTAAGTGACTTTTATTAGTACTTGATTTCCATTCGTTAATCTTTAGAACTGCAACAAATATGTATATATTCACATTCTCCCTCCTGCCTGGTAACCAATGATGACACTGTTATGTTGATGCTCTTCCCAGTGAGACATGAAGCTTCCTTCTCCTCCACTAGAACTGAGTTGGTGCTCATTGTTTTCATGAGGACAGTGTAGCAGAAGTGACACCGTCTTGTTTCCAGGCCCCTGGTTCCTCCCTCTCCTTTGGGATTCAGGTTTCAGCTGCCAAGTGACAAACCTCAAACTAGCCAGTGGAGGTAGAAGCCCTTGCCCTCACCAGGCTACCAAAGCTGCCAGCACCCGAGAGACTCGGTGTGGACATTCTGGTCTGACTGTTGTGTGATCACTGGGGGCCGAGGGACCCCAGTGGAAATAAGAACTGTATGGCCAACCCATACATTCACTAAGGACAAGGAGTGTTTGTTACTATTTTAAGCCACTGATGTTGGAGATTGTTTGTCTTGCAGTTGTATAAAATGGAGCCAGCATCTCATATAGGGAGGAACATTCTAGTTATGTCTCCGCATCTTGCTCACTTGATACATCCTGAAGTAAGTCCATTTTTAAGCTCATGACTATAGGGACAGTCTTTTTGTGCGCTGTGTAAAGACTGTCTTTGTATTCCTCAGAGGCTGATTTCCGTGGTGCCAGAGATCGGATTACAGGCTAGACTTCAGTATTCGTCCTCCAATTACTCAGCACCTGCTCCATATTTTGTAAGCACTCCCTCTCTCACCTTTTGATTTGTTTTAATAAAAAGCGATAGCCTATAGCAAAGGCAGGAAAGGAAGGCGGGACTTCCGGCCAGAGAGATGAGAACTCTGGGAGAGAGTCAGGAGAATTTGCCAACCAGACGGGGAGGAAGATGTAGGCTGGGACTGAAGGAGAGGTAAGCAATGAGCCACAGGGCAGGATGGAGGCCAAGCCAATATTTTCAGGTCAGAATAGCTGAGAACCTGCCCAGCTACAGTGCCCAAGGCTTTTAGTAAATACAATAAGTCCCTGTGTCCTTATTCAGAGCTGGGGATGTCGCCAAGAAAGACATAGTTACATATGATGATCTGGGTTATAAGCGGAGACCAGTGGAGACCTGAGGGATATTGCTGGGACCTGGGAAGCAGTGTCCCCGGGCTGCACAGCGAGAGCACAAGCCTGCTAGGGCTACTATAATGGAGCACTACACACTGGCTGGAATGATGGGGTTTCATTTCCTTGAATTGTTGGGAGCTGAGATCCAGGTTATAGCCATTTTGGGTTCTCCGAGGCCTCTTCTTTACTTGTTCATGGCCATCTTCTTGAGTGTCCAGCCCCTCCTGCATGTGTAGCCCCAGAGTCCTTTGGAGGGTTGGCTTCCTTATAAGCATGTCAGCGGATTGGATTAGGCCTCCTCGGGAGCCGAATTTTAACTTAAGCATCTTGTTAAAATCTGTGTCTCCAAATTCAGCCACGTCCTGAAGGACCGCTGGTTGTGGATTTTCCCTATGAGCTCCGGGGTTTATGTCCCTTTGTGACTAGCTCCAGTTCTCATGACTGGGTGGAGGATGTGTGATCACACGTGGGCTCTGTCGGTGATGCTGGGACATATGTTTTAAGTCTTAGAAATGGGCTCCAAAGTAATAAGGACACGATGGATAAGAATTCAAGTAGTAAAACAATACTTAGAAGGCAACGTAGGGCCAGAGAGATGGGCAGCTTCTCAGCTAAAGTGCTTGTCGCCAAGCCTGACAACCACGTGTGCACTATGGCATGAACCTCCATCCACATAAAAAAATTAAATGGAGAGCATGGCCCCTCCCACCACTGTATCAGCTCAAGAGAATGATTTTTAGAGAACACTTCACTCCTCTTCAGGCTGTGATTGGCATCTTGCTCATATCTACCATATCTGATTCTACCCATATCTGATTAACATGGGAAAAGTTGCAGGGTATTGACTAGGACAGTGTTGGCCAGACTATTAATATCGGCTGTGTCTGCGGCAAGCTCTGAGTAACTTGTCTCTTCTACAGCTTTAGTACTGGTCCACATGCCCACTTCCCGAATACAAGTTTACTTCATAATGAAAGGAAAAGCCACACAGATTGTTTAGGCCTGGAATGGGTCCTCCTCTTCTCCCCTTTATTTTGGGTCTGATGAAGTCTGGTTAAGGAGGACAACACTTTGCTCCTGGGCAGGAAAGAGAGACTTATAGTGTGTCACAGACTGAAGGTGGGGTATTTGGCAAGGTGGGCATCCAGACAGGAAACTTCTCTCAGAAACTTCTCTCAGAAACTTCTCTCAAAGGAACGAGTCCAGCTGTCAAGCTTGAAACAGAATGGGACTTCATGTGTGGCCACAGACAAGCGCACAAACTTTGTTTATGCTTTGTTGTGGCATAAAGTAGTTCTAGCCCAGCCAAGGGAGGTTTCCACTTCCAGACTGCACTGACATCAACCCACCATGGTCAGCTTGGATCCCACCCTTGGGGCTGCCTGAAGTTCCCATATGCCTTGACCGGTGAATCCGTAGGAGACAGGTGGGTGAACATAGGATGTATTATACAAGGAATTAATTAGTTCATGTGGCTATGGAATCTGTGAAACTCTTTTATGTGCAGCTGACAAGCTGGGGACTCCAAAGAGTCTGAGCTGAAGGCCGAGACCAAAGGCTGACATGACAACTGGAAGTCAGCATGAGTTCTCTCTTACACAGCACTTGTATCCCCCTGGCTTTAACTCCAGTGGAAGGGAGGGCCCAGCCTATTGGACACACCCAAAATAATGTTAGCTACATACGTGGGCTCCCATGGCCCAGTCTAGTTGACACATAAAATTACCATCACAGTGGAGAGAGGAAAGGAATCCCGAATTCTTTCCTCCTTACGACGTTATGAGATAACTACCTTATCTCATGATCCTTGGACGGGCTCTCAGAAATTCTTTGGGCCCTGTAGACAGTCACCATATTTTTTTTTCAAAGGGGAGACTGGCTTGGCTTTGACAGTAGAAAGAGCCTTGCAATTTAGCTGCTCAGGAGGAAGCCGGGGGTTCTAGCTGGGATTAGGCAGCCTGTTTGGTTCAAGCCCCAGCAGCCAGAAGATGAAAAGAAGGAGGGCAGTGGTGCCTGCAGGGAGGTACTGGGCACCGGTGCCTTCCTCTATTGACACCACAGTTGGGCACTGCTGAGAGGCTTCCTGAAGCCAGTACTCAGAATAGGTCTGAGGGACAGTGAACAGGCAAGTCTAGGCCTCAGAAGCTGCCCTTCCACCTGGCCTGAGGCAAAGGACAAAGGGTCAGCAGCAGTTTCCAGACTTCTTCAACTACTTCCTCAATAACAGTTTCTAGACCTCCCCAGCAAGTTTCCATCCCCCTTGCCCTGGCAATGGAATGTCCTTAGAGATGGACCCAACATAGAGGTCACCTACCCTGGAATTCCCTAATGTGCTTTAAATCAGGTCTGCAAGCTCACTTGGTTGTCCCTCTGTTCTGGCAATGGGAGACCCCAGCATGCTGGACTTCTGCAGAATAAAACTCTCTTTGTGTTTACATACTATTTGAGTCCAAGGTATCATTCTTCAGTGAACAATGGACCCTTACACTACCAGCTAAGCTACACCCCGAGTCCCAGAAGCTCTATCAGATTGATTATAAACACTCATTTATTTATTCAGATGCCTGCAACTAATAATAGCCTTGGTATAAGCTTTATTTTTATTTTGTGTTTAAGTGATTTGCCTGCATGTAGATATGTGTACCATTTGTGTATAGTTTCCCCAGAAGCCAGAAAAGGGCATCATGACTTCTGGAACTGTAGTAACAGACCATTGTGAGCTGTCATGTGGGTGCTGGGAACTGAATCTAGGTCGTCTGGAAGAGCAGCCAGTGCTTCTGAAGACCCCCATACTCGGGAGACCCTTCCTCAAGCCTCCGGATCGCGACCACCCAAAAATCACAAGAAACCATACCTGGATGCAATCAGCAGAGGTTTATTAAGGGAGGAGCCAGTAGTCAAAAACGACAAGCTCTTTAGCTCCAAGAGCAAGGTTTTTGGCCCCGTGTGGTGGGTTAAAGGGTCTTTTATAGCATGGGGTGGGGGGAGGAAGTCATTTTCGCGCGCTTACACATGATTGGTTGTTTTACAAATTTTGAACATAGCACTGGGAAGACCAAGGGAGGGGTAACCAAGAACAGTGGAACATTTCAGAGAATCTAGCCCAAATGATCTAGAGTCATGTGAGATCACTCTGCACACTCATTCTTCTCAAAAATGTGGTTTTCACCATGCTATTGTGTCCTATCCTGCCATTTCAGATTACTATCTTTACTTTTTCTGGCTATAGGGCTATGGCCCCACCTAGGTGATAGCATCTTTATCTGTAGTCAGGAATGCCTTCCTGCCTTGGGCGAGGCTTGGGGAATGTAATCCAGCAAGTGTCCTTCACCTGGAATGTGAAGGCCTGAAATCTTATTTTCAGTTCCGAGTTCTGTAAGGTGGAAAAATCTACACATATTTCATAAAATGGCCTTTATAATTTTTCACTCTACACTTCTAACTGCTGAACCATTTCCCCAGCTCACAGTGTCAACTCTTCCTCTAAGATATTCAGAATTATACATGTGTGCAAACATTTCTTGGGTTTCTTGGTTAAAAAGAAGATATAAAATGGATATGACTGCTCTGGGTATGTGATGGACATGACTGCTCTGGGTATGTGATGGACATGACTGCTCTGGGTATGTGATGGACATGACTGCTCTGGGTATGTGGAGGAGGTTTACTGTAGGCGGGAGGAAGATCATAGAAAGGGGAAGAGACAGAGACGACTGAGGGAGTCTGAAGTGGACATGACCAACAGGCTGAGCTGGGCCATGGGAGGGAAGCTCATCAGGGATAGGGGACAGCCAAGAGACCAAGAGGCCAGAAGGACAAAAAGAACCACAAAGCCAAAATGGCTGAATTATATAAGGAAGAGTAGCTGGGGGGAGGACAGCCCTGCCCTAGGATGGAGAGTTCAGAGTAAGGACTGGTATGCCAGCCAGGAGGATCCTATAACAGGTAGGGCCTGAGGGATGCTGGGAAAACCTGGTGGCCATGTCTCTTTGATATGTTAGTAGGCATCTCAGCGTTTTATCCCAGCTTTGAGACCTAACATTTCTTTTTGCCCACATTGTGAAGGGCTGACAGGGGTGTGCAGGTGCATAAACACGGGGAAGTTTCGAGGAATTACAGCAAACAAAACAGGTATGGGAAAAATGGAGCTGGATAAACTTACCCAGATCCTTAAAAAGAAAAAGAAAAAGATAGATTTTAGCATCTATCCTCTGAGAACATAATGCCAACTTACATGAAGAGTTTATGAGAATTATTAATTTTTAAGTACTTAAGAAAAGTCAGCCCTCAGGAGGTATCATCGATTGCTTATTAAAAATGAGCCCCTGGGATTTCTGTGCAAAACAACATATTTGAGTTGCCTTATAGCATTTTCCATCCTCAAAATTGATATCAAAATAGTGACTTAATAAAAAAGGAAATGGGGAAGTCCATTTCACTTACAGATGTAGACTAAAAACATTTAAACATCAGCAAATAAAATAGCAAAATGATTTTAAAAACAATTCATGCATTTAAGATAGATTTATCTCAGGTGTTTGGAAAGTCTAATACTAGAACATTGTAAATCTGCTTACCATATCAGGAGTCTAAAATAGGAAAAATGCCTCATTATCTCAATAGCAATAAGCTGTATCTTTGATGAGTTTGAATAAAGTTACGCTAACATAATGGTTAATATTAAGCACAAAGAAAATTTCCTTGACAATAACAACTAAACAAAAATCTAATAGGATAGGTCCCTCATACAGTCAGCAACCTCTTTTCAGACAGATGGTGGCCAGCTGATCTAAGGCTGGTCCAAAGTGGCCTCAGGATCTCATGGTCATTTGGCCACATGTTGGGCTGAGTTGTGGTTCCCCCATGTCTGCCACCTCAGGCAACTGGAGCCTCAGCTCAAAGGGCAGAAGCGAGGGAATTTGACTGAGTTTACACCATGCTAGGCAGATGTTGGGCTGTGAGAAGTAGCAGAACTCTGCTCTGGACATGGGGAGATCCCAGCCTGAAGTCCCAAGGGGGCAGAGCTCCTGGGTGGCCGGAGACCAGCTGGTCTTGGCCCATGGACTCCCAGGTGCAATTGGGAGGCCACAGAGTGGGGGAGGCATACATGTTGGACCGGCCCGCAGCAGAGAGGGACGAGGGAGAGAAGCTCTGGTGGGGTGGATGAGACTCTTGGTCGAGGCGACTCACTTGGCTGGGTCATGGCTGGCTTGGCCAGCTTGTTTGAGATGGTGAGCTCCTTGGCTGTAATGCAGAGAGGTCCTCTGTTGGGAGATTAGGCAGAGGCTCATTGGTTGAAGGCCCCCTCTCTGTTCTCCACAGCGAGCCCCAAAGACACCAGGAAGTCCATGGTTTTAAAAGGTTTATTATCATGGCAGAAAGTGGATGTAGCTGTACCCCCTGTCTCCAGGGCAGGCCTGAGATTAAATACCATTTGTAAGGAGGAAAGTCTGGGAAGGAATGCTTAATTGGCTATGCCCTCTGGCCTTTAGGTAACTCATGAATATGGAAATCTCTTGAGGCTCTGTGGTCTGTAGTCACACCCTCTACCTGCTACTTGACCTAAGGCCACAAACCTTTCTTTGGGAGGGGCTATGGATGGCTGAAGCTAAGTGAAAGGAGCCAGGGCCCAGGAGCAAGCCTGAACACCTACTGTCCCATTAGGGTATTATCCTGGGGTCAAGGCCTGTGTTCGACCAGGTACCCAGCTGCCTCTCACAGTCCACCGCCCCACAGCTACATGGTTTATAAGCTTGTAAGGGTGGTGGGCTTTGTAACAGGAAGGCGAGCATTACCTGATAAGGAGTGGCACCCAGAACTTGGTTCTAAACCACAACTCTAGTTTGACCTATTGTATTAATGTTCTGTTGCTGTGAAGAGACACCATGATTAAAGTGACTCCTATTTAAAAAAAAAAAAAAAAAAAAAAAAAGCATTTAACTCGGGGCTTGCTTACAGTTTCAGAGAGTTTGTCCCTTTTCATCTTAATGGGAACAGCAGAACACAGGCAAGCACGGTCCTGGAGAAGTAGCTGAGAGCTACATCCTCTGCACAGAGAGAATGAAAGAGAGAGAGAGTAAGGCAGAGACAGAGACAGACAGATGCAGACAAACAGACAGACAGACACACAGACAGACAGACACAGACACACACGCACAGACACACACACACACACACACACACACACACACACACACACACACACAGGCCCAGTGAAACAATTTCTCCCACAAGGCAGGACACAGCAATGGCTCAGACTGAAGGACCCTAAGGGCTTTTTCCAGTCCCATACTCCCCTTACAGCTTCTCCCTCCTGCCTGGGGTCAAGGCTAGGCCAAGTTTCATTCTCCACCCACAGGAACATTCTTGAGTAAAAAAATTCTCAAAATGTACTGATTGATAGTCACCTGACCCTCTGGGAAGTCCCAGGTAGAGTACAAATGCGTGTCATGCTCTGCCCATGCTTGCTAGCCAACAGATTTAAAGGTCAATATGCTTGGCCAATAAGCTTGAAGTGTAATCTTGCTGATGTAACCTGTGTTCTTAAAAAGTATAAAGGTGGCTTGTAAAAGCCATTCAGGGTTGCCTTCTAGTCATTCGCCTTGAGGGACTAACCTCTTGCATTTGCATCGATCTGTGCTTCTTTGTTTCACTCAGGGGCATCTCAAGTAAATATCACTGACCAAGGGTCGAGGTCTTACAAAACTTCCAAGAGTTTAAGTACAGCAAGCAGTTAAGCAAGGACACACCCTTTAGAAATAGAGCAGGCCAAACCAAGGTATGGAGTCTTATACTCCTATTGTCCCCTCCCCTGTGCCACCTCCAGAGTGGGCCTTCCCATTAAAGGATCAGGCTTTTCTCAGAAGCCCATTGAACTTAAATTTTAATCTAAGTAGATGTATAAGATGCAAAAACAAATATAAAGGTTTAGTACCCCTAAAGCTAAATAGTATACTAGGAAAAATTGGGCAATGGCACTGTGAGCATGCTCTTCCTGCTGACGAAGTCTTGAAGTTGGTTTGATCTGACCAAGCTAGAGTTGGCTAGATGATGTATTGTTCTGATGAGACAGGTTGGCTCCATGACAGGTTTCAAATTGGCAGTTCAGAAGATTAGGCCTAAAAACCCAGGCTTCAGGCAGCTGGTCAGAAACTGCCCTACCACCTGGCCTGAAACTGAGACAATGGGTCAGCAGTTTCCAGCTGGCCCCAACACCCCAGTAATGGAATCCTTAGAGATAGAGTAAGACGAAGCCCACCTACCCTGAGATTCTTTGGCAACTGTTTCCAGCCACCACCCTACCTTCCCAGTAATGCTTCTGGAATACCTATAGATAGAATAAGGCAAAGTCCGCCTACCCTGGAATTCCCTAATGTGTTTTAAATCAGGCCTGCAAGCTCACTTGGTTGTCTCTCTATTCTGGTAATGGGAGACCCCAGCATGCAGGACTTCTGCAGAATAAAACACTCTTTGCACTTACATACTATTTGAGTTCAGGGTATCATTCTTCAGTGAATCATGGATCCTTACAGTTCTTTATATCTTATTTTTGCGGTCCTGAGCTGGCTAACCTAGAGTCAGCCACTAACACTATCTTTTATATAAGTTTTTGATTATTTATTATTATTTTTATTGTGTGTATTTATAATGTGTATGTGTGTGTGTGTGGGTGCATTGCTGGGAGCCAAACCCAGGAAATTACCTGCTGTTCTGGAATGCCTAGTCAGTACAAAGTTAAGAAAGAACATTTGTGGGGCTGGAGAGATGGCTCAGCGGTTAAGAGCCCTGACTGCTCTTCCAGAGGTCCTGAGTTCAATTCCCAGCAACAACATGGTGGCTCACAACCATCTGTAATGGGATCTGATGCCCTCTTCTGTTGTTTCTTAAGACAATGATGGTGTACTCACATTAAATAAACCTTAAAAAAAAAGAACATTTGTGGATCTCAGGTTCCAGGAACTTAAAGAACGTCTGGTATTTCCTGGGAGCTGGATATGACAGTGGGATGGTCTTAGACAATGAGGATTCAATAGTGGGATAGCCCTAAGCAATGACCCTTGCCTAAACTTCCTGTTTTGCTGTGTCTTTATAACCTGCCACCTGAAATTAAAATTGCAGAGCTTGATCAGAACCCTAGACTTGCTCTTCTCCTTTGTGTCTCTTGTCCCTTCATTCTTTCGCCCCCTTCCCTAGGGTCTTGTGGAATCCTCCATAGGCCAGGGCAGTTGGAGCCCAATGTGTGGACTTTGGGTCTGGGTCTGACTGAACGTTGCTCCCACATGGATACCCTTCAAGCATAGGGTTTACGCTTCACCATAAACTCGAGTGAAGAGAGAAGATCCGAATTGTGATCGCCACAGAGTCGCCCGCAACTCAATCACTGGAACAAGCATTAAGCAAATGTGATTTGCTCTTAAAGGGTTTCAAGGAGCCCCTCAAGACATGGCGATTAAGAGTTAAGAAAAAGGATCTTTAAAAAATTCTTTGATTTTATTGGTGAAGTTTCCCCAAGAGGGGACTATTGATGAAAAATGCTATACCTCCTAAGGAGAAGATAAAAAGTTAAACTTTGAAGATGAGAGAGCGAAAGGGCTAAAACAGTTGTCAGCTCTCCGGCCGTGTTAAAAAAAAGAAAAGGGAAAGGCTATTTTAGAGCCCTCCTAGGAGCTGGAGAAAACCAGAAGACATCCTGCTTTCTCTCTGGCAACTACTGGAGAGATCCTCAGTTCTGCTTGCTCTGTCTATTGTCTGTCCTTGGAGTGCCAATCTGTCCATGTGTGTCAATTATCTGTTTTTGTTTCATTGTTTGAATGATTGTTGTTCTATGTTTCATGTTAAAATAAAAAAGGTTAAACAAGGTGCTTTTCTCTTGAAATTACAGCTAGAAAAAGTAAGAAAATTTTGTTTAGATAAAATATATAAGATGTGCATCTACTTCATTTTTGTTTCTGATTGGTTTTAAAAGTATAAATATGTTCTTCAGGTCTTGGTTATAGATTATTTGCCTATAAGTTATTAGGTATGATTAAAATTTTGCAACTTTGGTAACAGAAAGTTGGTTTAAAACTGGTAACTCAGGATTGAAGTCATTCAGAAACCAGATGTATAAGGATAAAATTTAATACAATGTCTCTTTAATGAGATATCAAAAGCTGCATTATCATGCATTTATATATAAGAACTGGCAGCCAAACTTTGTAAGATGAAAGTAATGTACTTGGTGTTAATTTTAGAGAAAATTGATTGTTTGCATTATTAAAAATTGGTTGTGTTTCTCCAAATTATGGCTATATTATAATATAACAAAAAGAAACTTAAAAATATAGTTAAACTTCCAATGTTTTATTGGCTGCAGTTGGCAGTTTAATCGTGAGCTCGAGAATTATTGACTCACCCATATTTATGGTTGAGAAGAATATCAAGCTGGTGGAGATGATTGCAAGAGTAATAAAAGAGTTAAAAACGGGTGTAGCACAGTACAGCCCTGCTGCCACTTTTACAGATTTATTAGATACAATGGTAGAGGCAAATTTAGCCCCCCAAGATTTGCAAAGGAGATCTCAGTGGGAGTTTTATCCATGATCAAACAAGGTCCTGATGAACCATTTCAGGAATTTGTAGCTAGGCTGCTAAAAGAGCTGGTAGAATTTTTAGAGACCCTTAGGCAGGAGTTCCTTTTGTTACACAATTATCTTATGAGAATGCTAACTATAGTTCAAGCCAGGCTTTCACAGCACTGAGGTGATAAGGAATGTTCTAGGTATGGGGGCATAGGAAAGACTGTCCAAAAATAGAGGCATAGACAGATAGCAAAATCACTCCACTGGAATCTGTTCTCAGTGCAGGAAGGATAATCGTTGGGCCAGGTCTCAGGAAATAGGCCCAGATTAAGAACTTTTACATTTGAGTTAAGATAAGCTCAGAGTGGGCTCAACAGAAGCTTGTGTGACATTCCTTTTGTCACAGTCACCCTGACCAACCTCTAGAAAGTTGTTTTCTGGAATTTGTTTTATTGCCTTGCTTCTTCCTTGGGGAGGGAAGGTCAGCCTCAGACTCAAAGACATTCACAACAGACAGCTTATGGTCCAGGAGTTATAGATAATGATTATGTTGAAGAAATTAAAATTATGCCTGCTTCCCTCCATGGCATAGCTGTGCCTGCTAATAAAAGAATTGTTCAAAGAGTAAGAGAGGACAAAATTGGCCTTCATCTTGGCCTTTATCTGATATTCTCACTCAGCTACAAGGGACTGGTTATTCAATTAATCCAAAACTAAGTTCAGACTTAGGATTTATGAAACTTGTGGGGCATTACAGCTTGACATGCCTACTCCAGCTGCCATTCCAGGAAATACATATAGAATTATTATAGAAGAATTATTATTATTATTTAGAAGATTGTTTTTATAGTGTTCCTTTACATTCTGGTAAAGGTGGGAGGTTTGCATTCAGTGAGTTTGCTTGTAATTTTGGAGAGTCATGAAGTGATATGATTGGAAAGTTTTGCCTCAAGAAATGGCTAATAGCCTTACATTATATAAAAAATTTGTTGTTGCTTTAATACAAAAAGTTAGGAGTTTGAATCATTCAGTGTATATTATTCATTGTATGGTATTTTATTAACTGATACCTCTGAAGGAGTTTTAATGCAAGTCTTTGCTCTCATACAATGAGATTTAAAATTTTGGGAGTGCTTGTTGCTCCAGAAAACATTCAAAGGCAATATCTTTTTAATATTTGAGACATCAGTTATTTTCCTAAACAAATTGTGGCACAGAAAATTTCAAATAATAAAAGATAGTTTACTTACTTTAAATTATTTTCAAAAGCTTCTAGGAGATGCTAACTGGCTAAGACCTCACCTTAAGCTCACCACAAGAGGACTAAAGCCTCTGTTTGATGTTCTCAAGGGGGATGCAAATCCTAATTCCCCTCAACAATTGACAATTAACTGATGAAGGAGGAATAGCTTTGCAAAAAGTAGAGTAAGCTGTTAGTTATCAACAGATACATTATATAGGCTTTGATAAGTTGTTGGCTGTTTGCATTATTGCTATTCATGTGCTCACAGCAGTCCTTTGGCAAAAGGGATCATTAATGTGAATTCATCCTTCTTCATCTGCAAGTAAAGTTTGAATGTTCTATTATGAAAATGTTACTGTGTTAATACAGAATTGTAGGTCAGGATCACAAAAGTATTTTGAAAAAGAACTTAATAAAATAGTCCTTATTCCAAATATTAATTAAATTGGTTATTAAAGAATACTGATATTTGGCCAATTACATGACCAAACTTTTAGACAAATAAAATAACCAATATCCAAAAGACGAGTTGTTACAGTTTTCCTCTATGCATGCTTTTGTATTTCTTGTAAATTACCCATGCAGCCCATAGAAAACATGTTTACTGTATTTACAAACAGCTTATTTAATGGGAAGGCAATATATGTAATTGGATCACATGTTCATTCTCTTGAGTTTCCTCCTGCTTCAGCATAATTAATTAAATTATGTGCTGTAGCTACTGTTTGAATGCTAAAAAGTCATGCTTTTAATTTATATAGTCATAACCAGTATATAGCTCATGGTTTATAATTGCTTGAAATTGTTCCTTTTTAGATATTGCTAATTCTCAAATTTTACAAATACAGCTTAATTTAAGAAACATGTACTTTGCCAGATGGTGGTGGCACACGCCTTTAATCCCAGCACTTGGGAGGCAGAGGCAGGTGGATTTCTGAGTTCAAGGCCAGCCTGGTCTACAGAGTAAGTTCCAGGACAGCCAGGGCTCCACAGAGAAACCCTGTCTCAAAAAACAAACAAACAAACAAACAAACAAACAAACAAAAAAACCTCTCTGAGTGTGGGAGGAGCAGCTACTGGTGTTTCTGCCCTATTTTTACAAGGAACTCTAAAAATTGGCTTTTAAAAACAAAAGTGGAGTAGTTATACCCCAAGAAAGGGTTCCCTAAAACTACTCTCCATCATACCATGCTTGTTCTCAATTTCTAAACCTGGACATTCATGGCAAGTCTGATGCTGATCACCTCTGGCACCCTGAGACTAATAACAACTATGCCACAGTCATGTGGAAGGACCCTCTTACCTTTAAATGGAATGGCCCGGACCCAGTTCTCATATGGGGCCAAGGATCGATATGTTTGTTTGATACCAAAGAAGGCATGGCTAGATGGCTGCCAGAAAGATTAGTAAAACAAATAGATACCTCCACAAAGCCAGGCACAATTGTAGATAAAATGTATAACAATTGAGATCCAGGGAAGAGAGATCTCCGTGAGAATTCCCTTTTTTTCCTTTCCAGATAAAAATGAGCTACCCACTGTGTTTGCTGTTGGAGGTTCTGATCCTGATGCCAGCCTCTGGACTTGTACTACTCAGACCTTCAACTAGACACTGACAAGGACATCAAACAGCTAGAGATTGGCATCACTAATCTGGAAAAAATCCCTCATCTGCTTTTCCTTCAGCAAGGGGGGCTCTGTGCTGACCTCAAGGAGTAATGCTGCTTTTATACTGACCACACCTCGATAGTTAGAGATAGTATGGCCAAGATCAGAGAGGTTAGAATGGGGGAAGGAAACAACAAGAACAAGAAGAGGAGTGGTTTAAAAACTGGTTCTCTGCCTCTCCTTGGCTTACCACCCTTCTTCCTTCTATCCTTGGCCCTGCGGTCAGTTCCCTTCTCCTTTTGGCTTTCAGCCCTTGGGTCTTTAAAAGACTCACGGGCTTTATAAATCAACAAATTGACTCCTTGGCATCTAAACCTTTACAAGTACATTCTCACAGACTGAAGACCCCCAAACTCGGGAGACTCTTCCTCAAGTCTCAAGAAATCACGACCACCCAAAAACCACAAGAAACCATACCTGGATGCAATCAGCAGAGGTTTATTAGGGAAGAAAGCTGGCAGCCAGCAGTCAAACAACACACTCGCACAGGAGTAGAGTTTGACCAAACCAGTCAGTCTGAGGAGGATTTTAAAGGGAAAAAACACAAAACAGGGGAGTGGGAAGGGGGGTGAGAGGTTGTCAAGGATACATAACATAAAAATAGTGGAACATTTCAGAGGTACTCACCCTAAATGATTAGAGTCATGTGAAAATCACTCTGCACACTCATTCCTCTCAAAAATGTAGTTTTACCATGTCACTGTACCCTACCCTGTCATTACCAACTATTTCAGGTTAACTATTTTCACTTCTTCCAGCTATAGCCCCACCTAGATGGCTTGCATCTTTCTCTGTGGTCAGGAATGTGTCTTCCTGCCTTTTGGGCTTTTCCCACCCACGGGTGGGGTCTACTCCCTGAGGCTTGAGGAATGTAATCCAGTAAGTGTCCTCTGATTCAGGGATAATGATGTCCTCCACCCAGAATGTGTCCCGGGGCAGTGAAAATCTTACATTCAGTTCCGATTTCTGGAACTTACATTCTTTTGCTCAGGTCTAGGGTAAAGAAAAAGCATATATATATATATTGTTTTCACTCTACAAGACTTGGTCTGGCTGATAGAGGATTGCCTGAGCCTTGTGATGACATAGCTCCTTTGGGAGGGGCATAAAACTCAGATCTGTGTACTTTAGTTCAGCATGGTGTGGACACAATGTGGGTACCTGCAAGGGGTGTGTGACAAGGTACTGCTGGGGGAGAACTCAAATTGTCTGCTTCTGAGTCCCCCGAGAAGCAAACCTGATTACATAGAGGTTGATGTTGATTTCTTGTGTCTCAAAGCAGCCGACTAGGACCCTCGATATCCTATGTGGCCCACGAGACAAATAATTCTCTCCTTCCCCAAAAGACACCATTACAAGTGATACTGGGAGGATCAGGTCAATACTTTCCCCCTCTGGTTAATGCCCACTCAACTGCCAAAGAGATTTCTTAAAGTTCACATTTGTGTGCCTGCCTTGTTTAAAATTGTTAAAAGGGAGGAGATGCCTGGAGCCAAACTCAGGATATTACCTGTGTTCTGGAAGGCCTAGTCAGTACAAGGTTAAGAAAGGACGTTCATAGATCTCAGGTCCCAAGAACTTAAAGAATGTCTGGTATTTCCTGGGAGTTGATACGACAGTGGGAAGGTCTTAGACAATGAGGATTCAATAGTGGGATAGCCCTAAGCAATGACCCTTGCCTAAACTTCCCGTTTTGCTGTGTCTTTATAACTTGCCACCTGAAATTAAAGTTGCAGAGCTTGATCAGAACCCCAGACTTGCTCTCTTCCTTTGTGTCTCTTGTCCCTTTCTTTCGTCCCCCTCCCTAGGGTCTCACTGAATCCCCCATGGGCCAGGGCAGTGCATGAGTGACAGCATACATGTAGAGGTCAGAGGGTAACTCACTTCTGGAGTTGGTTCTCTCCTTGTATCTTACATGGGTTCCAGGGATTTAATTCAGGTACCAGTCTTGCGCACCAAGTGCCTTTACCTGCTGAGCCATTTTGGTGACCCATATCTTCATATCTCGGCAAGGTCAACCACTACTGTTACCTTTACATCCTTCTTCAGGGCCCAGCTGAGGAAACCATCATCACCTATTATGCCTTAATATGTCCTATTTTGAAGGTCAGTCCCTTAGAGCTGACCTCTTGCCTCACATCCTCATGAGGCAGCATCCCTGTTCTCTAGCACCTAGGACTTGCCTTCATGCCCACCCACTGCTCTCTTCCCAGCATGCCCTGAACCTGCCTTTGTTCTCAGCTTTGCTTCTTTTCTAGAATCTTCTATAATGCTTCCTTGTTAGACCACAAGCTTCACTAATGCTTTCAGATCAGGTCAGAGTCCATCAATAGGGCATGTGGCCAACCAGGGGTGAATGGCTGCTCAGAGCGATGCCTGACCAAGCATGTGTTTGGGTGAGCCAGTGGTACTCCAGCACAGCCCCCATGTTTGCCTGACTATCACTGAAATAGAACCCAGCAGCCACTGTCTACATTTCAAAAGTCATTCCGAAAGATGAAAGGCAAAATCTGAGGCCATTTGGTCCTTACAGTAAGGTTTCCATGGTGACCATGGCCAAGGCCTAGGTGAGGGCAGCCTGTCTCTCAGAGCCAGGTCCAACGTGCCCCACATATAACATATGAGACTTGCTCTCCATGTTCCCTCCCACCACTGGGGGGACAGAGGGCTGCACATCCCTCCCAGTCCAGCTGGGAGGGTGGGTCAAGCTGTCGCAGGCACCAGCTCAGGGCTAAAAGCAGCAGGCCATGCTAGCTATTTGGTGTTCTCTGTTTGGGAAGTTTGAACTTGAGGGAAGGAAGGAGTCACCGCCCCCTTAGGTAGTTTGCAAGCTAATTAGTAGGCTGCCCTGGGAAACCATCTTGGTTAGAAGCTACTGGAGAGGTGAAAGGCCCTGCAGTCCTCTGGGCCAGGGGCAATGAGTGTTTAGCCTATTCACCTTATACCTTTTACACACACACACACACACACACACACACACACTTTGTACAATATTTCTAGTGCACCAGTTTTGACCAGCTTATCATGTGAAGTCAGCCATGGAATTTCCCACATATGGTTTCATGATGTTGTTGAAAATATTTCAGATTTTGAAGTATTTGGAAATTTTGGATTAGGAGTATTTACCCTTAAAAACAAAGGGAAGGTCAGGTTCAGAGCCTCCTTTCTCTGCGCCCTCCTCCTCATTTCCCTCTCCTGGAGATGGAGCCCTGGGTCCTCAGCCTCAACTTTCCTGCTCTGGCAGGTCCTTCCATTTTCAGTAGTGGCCCCAGCTGTCCTCTTTCAGGCTCTCCTGAAGCTTTGAAGAGTCCATGTAGCAGCAGCTCAGTGCCTTCACTCCTGTGCCTGTCTTCCTGTTTCCCTCACCCACTCCTCAAAGGCTTTCTGGAGCATTCTGGCGGCTATCCCTTCCCAAATCACTGGGATGGTTTTTTCTGCTTGTGTTTTGTAGCTCAACATTTTATCAGGAAGACCTGGTCCTTGGACTCCCCCTACCTCCACCCCCTTCCATCTCCCATCCCCGCCCCCCACAGTGCTCAGGGTGAGGGCATACCCTCAGCCCACCCCCACGGTGCTCAGGGTGAGGGCATACCCCCAGCCCCGCCCCACAAAGCATCAGCAGAGAACTCTGCTTTTCTTTCCATACTTTGGACTCTGTCCAGGCCGGAACTCATTTGGGGTACGCTGTTTGTTTTTACTCTTGACCAAAGCAGTTTCTTTCTGGTTTTGTTGCTTGCTTAATTTTCTCTTTTATATGCTAGTTGTCAAAACAATGAATTAGTTTGTTAGTATATCCCAGGGAGCTGCTTTAGTCATCACAGACTCCCGATTTAATACATCTGACCTGTTTCTATTACCCTTTGGAGGCTCACATTGTTACACCATTAGCTACTGGGGGGCTCTTTGCCCCAGCTCCTGACATCTTTGGATCTAACTGACCCTAGTCCTCTCCTGTTGTCTCCTCAGAGTCTGGTGTGATTCCAGGCTGCATGTTTCCAGGTTTCATCTCTTCTCTCACAGTGGGTGGGAGAGGGTCTCACAGAGGTACTAAAGAGCTGCCCCCCTGCCAACATCTCTGGCAGGGAGGAGTGGGTAAGTGGGAGGGAAATACTGGCTTATTCTTCAAGCATAAACTCAGTTCCTTTGGATTAGGCTGTGTTGGGCTGTAACTTTAATTTTTTCAAATCTTATTTTTAGTGATGGTTCTTAAACACTTTAACTACCCTTGTAGCCCACCACCTACCAGAGGTAGTGGAAAAGAAAGGATATGAGAGAAGTGGACCTGTTTAGAAAGGTTCTTTGGAGCAACTCTTGTCTGTGTTGTGTTGTGTGGAAATCAGCAGTTCAGAGGCCAGCAGCAGCAGCTCGATCCACTCACAAACACTTCACAGATATACCAGCAGTCCAGGTCAGTAGGGTCAGGTTAGCAACAGCAGTGACATGACATGGCAGAGACAGCAGGACTTCATCCTTGGCAGGAGTCACTAGGAGGGACCAGGAGGGACACCAAGAGTAGTTCTCAGCTGTGCCTTTCTCAGGGAAGTGGAGATCAGCAAAGATTGGAGATCCACAAGTGTTGCACAGCTAGCTGTACCAGCAAGCCAAGCTCTGTCTCTGTCATACTGTCAAGTCCTCCAAACATCATGTGCCTTGCCTCAGCACTGGCCTTGCCTCAGCACTGGCCTTGCCTCAGCACTAGCCTTGCCTCAGCATGTGCATCCAATCAGCCTCAGACAAATGCAGCTCAAAGTAAGGCAGACCAATGCAAAGAACCCTTCATTGTGTCCTTTTGAAGACCCCCCCAAACTCGGGAGACCCTTACTCAAGTCTCGGGAAGTCGCGACCACCCACAAACGCCAAGACACCATACCTGGATGCAATCAGCAGAGGTTTATTAGGGAAGAAAGCTGGCAGCCAGCAGTCAAACTGCACACTCGCGCAGGAGTAGAGTTTGACCAAACCAGTCAGTCTGAGGAGGGTTTTTAAAGGAGTAAACCACAAACCAGGGGAGTGGGAAGGGGGTGTGTGTGAGGGGTTGTCAAGGATATATAACATAAAAATAGTGGAACATTTCAGAGGAACTCACCCTAAATGATTTAGAGTCATGTGAAAATCACTCTGCACACTCATGCTTCTCAAAAATGTAGTTTTTACCATGTCACTGTGCCATACCCTGTCATTACCAACTATTTCAGGTTAAATATTTCTCACTTTCTCCAGTCACAGCCCCACCTAGATGATTTGTATCATTTTGTGGTCAGGAATGTGTCTTCCTGCTTTTGGGCTTTTCCCACCCACAGGTGAGTCTACTCCCTGAGGCTTGAGGAATGTAATCCAGCAAGTGTCCTCTGATTCAGGGATAATGTCCACCCGGAATGTGTCCCGGGGCAGTGAAGGCCTGAAATCTTATATTCAGTTCCGTGTTCTGGAGCTTGCGCTCTTTCTGCTCAGGTCTAAGGGCAAAGAGAAAGCCTGCATATTTTTCACAAAATGGTCTTTATAATTTTTCACTCTACACTTTCACATGCTTGCTTCAGCAGAACATCCTCTCTCTCCTGTGTCTGCTTCAGTGAAACATTCCTTCATGAATCTGCCTTAGTCTTTCACCTGTGTCCACTTCAGAAAAACACTCCTTCACGTGTTTACTCCATCTAAACACCTTCCAACCCAACTGACCCTCTAAAGAACCCCCACAGTTCCACCTCACTGGGCAGTGTCCACCTAGGATGGAGTTGGAGTCTCCCCTCAGGAAGGCCAATGTTGAGGAAGGCAAGGTCAGGGTTGGGGCTCATGCTCCCAGGGGATTCTGGGAAGAACTCCTAGACCTCTGCAGCGGCTGTGGTGGCAGGAAGCCCCTCATGAGCAGTCACAAACTTGACATCTCCAGGGGAAATCTCTATTCCAGGCTTAGCCAGTCAGAAATAAGGCTACCCAAAGACCACACCACCTGGGCAACAGTACCTCAGAGAAGCCAGGAGATTCTTCAAGTTCCCACAAGTTGTGCTTCTCTCTGGCTCAGTCTTTAGCTCAGACAGGGTAGACCGGGCTCAGTAGTACCTTAGAGAATTTCATTGAGTTTGGGGACAGTTTCGAGGTGGTTCCTAGGGCTCCATCCACTTGGTATATACCCAGGAGGCTGCTGGCAGGTAACAAAATAAAGAAGAATAAATTTGTATCAAAGATCAGAAGCATCTTCTAGTGGTGCTGAAGGCAAAGCTGACCCTTTGTCTCCGAGCCAGTGCTCTCTGCCTTGCCCCACCCACCATCGCTGGTATGTTCTGAGTGGCAGGAATCCCCACTGAGCCAGCTGCTCTAGGCTCTATGCAATGGATGAAAAATATCATGGCCGTGTTATCACAGAAAGCTGCTCCTACAAAAATTTTATGAGCAGTTTTAGGTTGCCTGTTGCTATAGGTGACCCCATCCCAACCTGTAGTGGCTTGAAAGAGTGATTTATTATTTATAGTTAGTAGGTATAATTATGGTAGTTCTGGGATTGGGCTGGGGTCAGAGGGCACGGGTCTATGCAAAGATCCTTGGGCGTAGCAATGGAACACTAGGAACACTATAGAGGTTTCTAAGTAGGCAGACCCTAATCTGCAAGTGTATCTAAAACCTAATGTTTGGGCTGGGCGTGGTGTCATACACCTTTAATCTGAGTAGTCAGGAGGCAGAGGCAGACAGAACAGAGCTTGAAGCCAGCTTGGTCTACGTAGCAAGTTTCAGACCAGTTAAAGATACACAATGAAATGCTATCTTATCAGCAACAAAACCTCAAGCCCAAACAGAACTCAAGAAGCCACTCCAAAAAACAAACAAACAAACAAACAACCCCCCCCAAAAAACACAACTAAACCAAACCAAAAAACAAACAAACAAACAAAAAAACCCCAAAAACCAAAAAAAAAAAAAAAAAAAAATGCTTACTAGTATTCTGTTGGTGGTAAGTCACAAGACCAACCTAAGAGTCCAGGAGATGTCATGAATATCAAAATATATGGTCCTGTGGGCCACCAGTTTAACCACATATACAGCATTCTCCACTTCAGAGCCCAGCAAGGGAGGAATGGACCTTCCTGGCATGACTTCCTAGTCTTTAAAACCCCAGAGGCAGAGCTAGTGGGTTAGGGCAATCGGGAGATGCCCCAAAATGGAACATCTGCTTTATAAGGTAGTGAGATTCCCATCATGCTGAGACTTCAGAGACTACCTCTTCGTAGGCACGGTGGCAATCCCAGCACTCAGGAAGTTGAGACAGGAGGATTGCGAGTTCAAGATCTCCTTGGGCTGTTCCATAGCAGGACTCTGTCTCAAGAAATAAGATGAAACATGAAGAGACCATCTGACTCCTTGAAAAGATTGTCTTTTTACTTGTTTTAAGGACCACCTCTTGAGGGTGCAGAGGATTCTTGCGTGCAAAGGGAGCTGGACTAAATAATGGATAGGCTTCCTTTCAATTCTACATCTATTTAAAGCCTCCCTGGCAGGCCAAGAATATTTGTCTCACAGATAGCAAATTCACATGTTAGGCTACTTGCCAAGACCTGGGCATAGGGACTGTAGTCTTCCAGGTGGGAAATATTCAGAAAGGAGGATTTAAGGCTTTGGTTAGCTTCTTTGGGTTGAGAGCCATTGACAGCTGCATAAAGGTGAGAAAGTGGGACTTCTTGTCTTGCAGAAAAAGCAATCAGAAAGACCTCTTTGACCTTAAATAGAAATGTCCAAACTTGGGGGAAAAAACCAACCAACCAACCAACCAACCAACCAACCAACCAACCAACCAAGAAACAAAACAGGTAGGCCTCACTGAGTCTCTCAATAGCCTGTCACTAGATAGGAGACGGAGAGAAGTCTAACGTCCTGTTTCCCCCCTGAGAGATCTGGTCCACCAGAGCTCCACTCTTGTGTTCTTGAGATGACATGAGTTTTGATGACATGAGTTTTTTTTGTCCTGTTTCCCCCCTGAGAGATCTGGTCCACCAGAGCTCCACTCTTGTGTTCTTGAGATGACATGAGTTTTGATGACATGAGTTTTTTTTGTGTATGCTGTTGTTTTAAGAGAGGATTCCGGGGCTAAATATCAATGACTTAGGACCCACCTATAGATTCCACGGGAAAATACTGCCAGTCCCCACACCTACTGCTGCATACAAGTACCCAGGGTTTAGAGACTCAGCTCCATATGCCTTTGGTATTTAGTGATGGCAGCTGAGGTAAGTAGGGGCAGGTGGGGCGGGTCCCAAGTCACCTTGGCACATGCACAGTCTGCACTTTGGTTTGGAATGGTCTTGGGGAGTGTGGTGCTTCTGCCCAGGGTGAGCATGGCACTGGTCTACCTGAGGTAGTAAGAGGCTGGGGCATGGCTGGGGTAGAGCTTAGTGTATGTGAAGCCCTGGTTTACATAGGTAAAGATGGTGAGAAGCCTGCGGACCAATGGTGGGTGGCCTTTCCTTAGGAGTAAAGGTACGAGTCCTCTGGGAGATCTGACCACACCAGTCCCATCTGTATGAGCAGACTGGTCCCTCTGCTCTAGAGCCCTACTTACTGGTCCTTGGGGACTTGGCAGTGGGATTCAGGAGGAACTCTGCCCGGTCCTAGGTTCAGGCAATCAGTCCTAGAAGACAACAGAGCCAGCCCTTTCCACCCTGGTGATGACAGAAGAATGGGCAGTGGTCAGGCTGATGCCAGTCCATAGGAGTAGCACCTCCCAGTGAGAAGCCACAAGCTAAGGTCCACGCCTGTCTTCTGTAGCCCCACTGTGTTCCAGGGTACCCCATAACAGTTCTTATTGTCATAGATTTAGCGATTGGAAATGGCACAGATTGTACTAAGGCTGGTTTTTATAGGCCCAGAGCCTAAACTTGGTTGTCTGGGACTCTTTTAGTGTCTTCCTTAGTCAATCCCTTCCAGTGTCTCCTGGGTTGCCACTAAGAGTTAGTTGCCACTGCATTCCTCTTTTGGAAGAGGCCACTTCCAAGGTCCCTCCAGGTGTGACTGAGCTCACTTCCCAGCAGCTGGGCCACCAGGATCCTTGCTTTGCTGCTTTGACTGGAGGCTTGGCCTAGATGTGAGCTCACCAGCTCCCTCAGAGAGGCCCTGCTTCAGGAGGTCCCAGCTTCTCACTGAGGGTAGCTATCTTATTGACAGGCCCAGCCAGGACAATCTTCTTGAGATGGACTCAAATGAGTATATTTGGGACCTCAGTGATACCTCCTTTGCCATATTATACAAGTTATAGCCGCCTGACCAGCTCAGAGCAGGGTGACACAGAATGAATGTTAGGATGTGGGAGTCCTGAGGTGTCCCTGTCTGTTGTGAAGAATCCAGGCACTGATGTCCTAAGCCATGGCTATCTCTGACCTTTTGTCCCTGTAGTGACCCAAGACAGTTTTTCATCATACTCCATCATAGTTTCCTCCCAGCTGTTGGTCAAGGGGACAGTGTGTTAGTACCATCAGCGCCTTATCCTGAAGAAGTGACTGGGTTGACAAATAGCCATCATTAGTTGGTCAAATAATGGTGTGTTTGGGTGTTTGAAAGGCCACTCTTAATCACTCTGTTTAGAACATCTAGATGCATTTTGTAGGACAGCATCTCTTGTAGAGCCTTGGGATCCTCCCTGTAACCTCCTGGCACCTCAGAGGGTGACTGTCCAGACAAATTACCTACACACTAACGATGCTGTTTGCAGACGTTTGATACTAAGAGCATTGTCCGTCCTCCTCTTTAAAGGGTTAGTGAAGATGATTATGGTAGTAGGCCCATTAGCTGAGCATTTCCTAGGGCCCAGCACAATGTTTAGCTTCTATGATGCTCTCTAGTATGCCTTAGGGAGCAAGTATTATTATTGCCTCATTTTGAAAATATAGATACTAAATCTCTGAGAGTCTAAGTTTGGGCCCAAGGTGAGTGGCAGGAGGTGGGTCCTTCCTGGAATGTCAGCACCAAGCCTGGGTTTTGATCTATCCTTCTGCAGACAGAGTCCATTCTGTCCTCAGTGTTAGGTCTCATGTGCCTTCTACAAGTTCAGGACATAGCCATGGTTGGGACTAGCCAGGGGGTGTAAGGGTTCTGGGAACAGGGCAGAAAGAGCTGCCCCTGAGCATTCTGGCTCCCTTTGCTGCATAACAGCACCCCTCCCCCACCTCGCCAAGCCGCAGAGGTACTGACATACGTGCAGGGTGGTTAGGAGAGAAACAAATCAACCTACGCCAGGAACTAGATGCTGAGAGAGACCAGTCTGTGGTGCCTGCCAGAATAACAGAGCTTCGTGTCCCCATGTGTCATCACAGGAAGCAGGGGACCATGCAACCCGTGCCAGAGCAGCTGGGGCCAGTGTGCTGCCTCGTGAGGCAGGAGAAGGGCTGTGCTGGGCAGCTCAAGATGCTGAAGATGCTGGTTAGGGATTCTGGTTAGAAGCTGAAGGACCCGGCCTCCCAGACTGCAGGGCTGCAGGGACAGACTTGAATGCTGCCCACTAATACACCAGTCTCTGCTAAGCCATCCTCCGTGACTTGTGGGTGCTGCCCAGCACCTGTTGTCTCAGATTGTTGTTGTTGCTTTCTTTTCTTTCTCTCTCTCTTTCTTTCTTTCTTTCTTTCTTTCTTTCTTTCTCTCTTTCTCTCTTTCTCTCTTTCTCTCTTTCTCGCTTCCCCTCTCTTTCTTTCTTTCTTTCTTTCTTTCTTTCTTTCTTTCTTTCTCTCTTTCTCTCTTCCCCTCTCTTTCTTTCTTTCTTTCTTTCTCTCTCTCTCTCTCTTTCTTTCTTTCTCTCTTTCTTTCTTTCTTTTTCAGTCAGTATCTCAGGTATCCCAGGCAGGCCTTGAACGTTCTACATCAGAGAGGCTACATCTGAACTCCTGATGCTCTTTCCTCAACCTCCCAAGTGCTGGGATGATGGGTATGTGTTACCATGATGGGTTTATGTGGTACTGGGACCAAATCCTAGGCTTTCTGTATGCTAAGCAAGCACTCCGCTGAACTGCAGCCTCAGCGATTTGTGGCTTTGTTTGATAAGGATATTGCATGTGCCACTGTTGTGTGATTGCGCCTGACCCACTGTACTGGATTTAGAGTCTTTCCTAAATGCCCATGTGCCAAAGGCTTGGTCCCTTTTAGCTTGGCACTATGGGGCAGTAGTGGCACCTTTAAGAGAAAGACACTTGTAGGAGTTGTTAGGCTACTAGGGGTTATGTTCTCAAACCCCCAGTATGTGGGACTCTGTCCTCTCTGTTCTCTTTAGCCAGTATGCCCCACCACATGCTCCCACCATGAGCCAAAGCCAATGGATCATGGACTGGACCCTCTGAAACCATGGGCCATAATAAATCTGTTTACAAACTTAGTATTTCAGGTGTTTTGTTACAGTGACAGAAAACTGACCAACATACCACTCTTGTGGTATGGAAAAGATGACCTTCAAAGTCAAAGGCAAGAACTCCCTATCTTTATTGTTACTTCCTACTGTCCTTACTCTGCCTCCATTTTCCCAGCTGTCCTCACTTTGGAGGGAGTCATCAGTTCTGGGATTCCTACTTCTGAGAAGACATCAGTGAATTGTAGGGTGTCAGGGGTGTATTGGTTGGGACTTGGACGAGTGAGCAAGTCTACACTGATGATTGCCTGAGATGTACCAGCTTCTGCCAGCCATGGATTGGGGAGTTAAGGCTCCAGATGGTACAACTACAGAAGCCAAGCTTAATCTTAAGGATGCTCAGGTGAGAGGGAGAAGGGTGGCTGGTGTCTGTCAAGTGTTCTTGGTCCATCTCTACTTGCTGCTTTGGTGAGGTGGGGGTGGGAGGGGAGCCTGACCTTCAGTTTCAGGGGTATACTCATCATCTGTGCTTTCTAGCAACCCCTCTCCACAATGCCCTGTCTGGTCAGGTTGCTGAAGACTGCAGACCACTTCTGTTACTGTCAGCAATGGCTCCACATCACAAGGGATTTCCAGGCCAGTTCAGAGACTGATGTCTCCCAGAAAGTCTTGCCCTAGTTGTGTACATATGGTAGGGAAGAGATCTAGGAAGTGCATAGAGAGAAATTGATTAGGTAAGATCTGCAAGATAGACACTCTCACCAGTGATGGAGTTGGAATGCTGCAGGCTCCTTGTCCATCTCAAAGACTGTGTCCTAAGAAGCTACTGGGATCTTTATTCTCAGCCTGTGGGACGTAGGAGAAAGATGGCAGACAGGTATATGGTCAGGGCCTGGCTAGATGAACTGTCTTCACCCCCTGCCAACCAAATTGACTTATTGTTCAGGTTTTCAGTGGTAATTACAAAGACCCTCAGACTTAATCACCATCAGGTTTCATCAAGAGAGTTGGTCTTAAGGGTGCTTGAGGATTGATTACAGCTTAATAGATTTATTAGGAGCTAAGTGGGCCAGCAAGTAATTGGCTGAATGAGGCTGGCTTGTTATATGTTATAGAAAAGGAGCAGAAGCTAAAAGCTGGAGAAAAAAATGGGTCAGGGTGTGGCAAGGAGAGACTCCAAGGAGAGTGGGAAAGAGGGCTGGGCAGACAAGGCAGCGGAGCTGCGTGGGCCTAGGGAGAAAGCCTTGGGCTGATCACTTACCAGCAACGCTCGGAGCTACACGGCCAACAAGCGGCTTCACGGTCCTCCCACCATGCCTTCCCTCTGTCATGATGAATAGCAGGTTGTCTTTTCTTAAACTATAAGTCAAAACATGACCTTTGTCCCAGAGTTCCTTTTTGTCAGGCCGTTGATCACAGCAAAAGGACGAGTGAGCAATGTGCACTCACACACAGCCGCTCCGTTCTGTCTGCTAATTCTGTCCAGTTAGCATCTGGGAGCCGTCTCCCCCATTCTCTGTGCTTGCAGGTCAGGAAGAGTCCTTCTTATCTAACCTCAGTTCTGTGGCCATGTGACCTGATCCTTTCCAGCCGTCCTCCTCACTTGGCTAAGAGGTCTTCCCAGCTGATGTAATTATGCTGTTGGCTTTAAAGCCTGGGGTCCTCATTCTTTCATTAAGAAGAGGGCTGCTCTGTATTTAAGTCTGTGTTGGTTGTTGGTTGAATGCCTGACATGGTGATGCAGAAGGATACTGTGTAACTTTTGGAGAAGTTAGGGGTCATACTTCTTTTGGTTAGGCAGTCTCAATTCTGGCAGCTCCTCTCAGCAAGTTCTCTCTTAGAAACTGGCCGCCATATTTTATCGTAAAACGTCCAGGTCATGTGGACAATGGAGGTGGCGTGAAGGACCATCCCTGGGTATCTGGCTTTCAAGCTCTCACACTGACGCCACTGACCTGAGACTATTTTTAGAATCTTGTGGTCCCCGCAGTTTGAGCCACCAGCCATTCGAGTTTCCCAGCTACAGATCTGCACACAATGGAGGCGGGAAAAAGCTGCCTCTCTTATGTTCTCACGGTAGAGTATGATCATTCAAAAAACAGTTATGTCAAACTGATCAATTTGAGGGTCATTTGTTGCATCATAGGAATAAACAGATGGCTCATGGTGCCCGATGCTCACTTAAAACATCCGTGATCCCCAGACAATAGAATAAAGTCCCAATTCCTCTGCCCTCCAGCTCTAGCCTGCTTCCTGCCCACCTCAGCAGCTCCAGGCCCAGCTTTACTGCACGTCAGACTCCCCCTGCTATCATAGGCCCCCATGCGTTGGCACCCACAATGGCTCTACCTGGGTGTGACAAAGACAGCCAAAGGAAACTGGGGAAATAGAAATCTATTTCCCTCTCTGGTTCGTTTTCCTCAGGGACTAATATTGATAGAGGGACCCGAAAAGAGATTCAGGTATTCTGAGAAGGGGTATTCATAGAATGCAGGTTAGTTTCTGTATCTTTAGATGAAATGACATTTATGCACGTGGATTTTGAATAGGATTCACCCGCTTCACATTATCATGGATGATTCGCTTTAATTGCTTCATCTAGAAAACAGAGTAATATTCAATGTTTCGTACAGTTAAGGCAAGCATTAAATGTGGTTAAGAGTTTGGGATGCTGCCCAACAGAAGATGCTGTGATAAATGTTTAAAATAAAACACACCTACAAGTAGTTTCCTTTGGTCATCAAATCTTGACTGTATCACTTTCTGGGAGAGGCCTTAGTGACTGATGACTCCCCTACAGTTGGCTGCATAGGAAGGTCCCAGTCCCAACATCTTCAACACTTTCAGCATATCCCAGCCACCATATTTGTCACTGGCTCTGTGGTACTAGCATTGTAAGACTACGATCTTGCAGTTTACCTTGTAGACTTAAAATATTTATCTATTTAGAAGTGTGGTCTTGCTCAGGCTGACCTTGAACTTGATAGGAAAAGAGCCTCCTACTTCCACCTCTCAAGGGTGGGATTGCAGCCATGAAGTACCATGCCCAGCTAGAGAGGTTATTTTCATCAGTTCACTTATTCAAGGAATAGATGAAAGGTCTTATTGAGAAGACCGAATTAAGCTGTGGGTTTGGACTCTTGCCAAGCCCATTCGCTTATTCCTACTGGTGCATCATCAACACCAGGGGGCGCTGTGGGCGCACCGCATCTTCACCAGTGCTGCCCAGATGTCCCGCAGCACTGGTCAGGGCATGGTTCCCACTACCCGCTCACTCAAGCAGGAGCATTCCTTTCCATTTTTCGTTTCTATGTGTGTGGACTTATACGTGAGACTGTGTGTGTGTGTGTGTGTGTGTGTGTGTGTTCGCGCGCGTGAAAGGAGCATCTCTTGCAGACATGTATGGGTTTATAAAGCTGTAAGCTACATTTCTCGCTTCCAGTCCTATCAGCATCTGTAACTCGAAACACGTTGCTTTTTCTCCGTGACTCGAAACGCAGAGTGTTTCTAGGTTTCATGCTCCACACGTCCCTAGCCCCCACCTCCCTAGCATTAAATGTACACTCCAGAAGATAGACTCAACCTTGAGGCGTTTCCAACTGATCAGCCTAGTGCACGCCCAGCTCTCGAGGACCTGGAGTGAGGTTCTCAGTTCACCTGTGCTAGGAGGGAGAGGCGCCTGGACCACCAGCATCCTTGTGCTCTCATTGCGCTTTCTTCCCTCACTGGGGTCTCCATTGCTAGTGAACCAAGGGCTTTGCAGAGAGGTGTGGAGGGGGCGGGGAAGGGGCCCGGAGGGGAGGGGCGAGGGAGCGCTGTCACAGAGTGTCACGCTGCCCCTCCCGCCCTCCGCCCAGAGTGGGGGCGTGGAGAGCGGGAGGGCTGGCTTCACCGCCAGCCTCGCAGCACCAGGAGTGCACTAGCCTCCTGAGAAGGGCGCATAGCGCGCAGCCGGGAGCCCGCAGCCGGCCGTCGCCTGCCCAGGTGCCCTGGGCGGCTGCCGGGTTCCTGGAGAGCGCGTCCAGCCATGGAGCCTTTGCACAAAGACGCTGAGACGGCGGCAGCGGCGGCGGCTGTAGCAGCCGCAGATCCCCGGGGGGCATCGTCGTCCAGCGGGGTGGTCGTGCAGGTTCGCGAGAAGAAGGGGCCCCTGCGCGCCGCCATCCCCTACATGCCCTTCCCGGTGGCTGTCATCTGTCTCTTCCTCAACACTTTCGTGCCGGGATTGGGTAAGAAGTGTGTGGGGGGGGCGACCCTTGTGACCCCTTTAACCCCTGCGGTCCCTGCGACCTGGACTGCCTGATGGAGAGTAGGCAGGGCAGAGGTAGGCAATGACCGAGACCCGTGGATGTGCCCACCAGCTTCAGGCTGTGCTCCCACGGTTGGTCTCTAGCAGGTGGCTGAAGCCTGTGGAGTGGGCATCCTAGATGAGAGGTACCACTCTGGGAGTCTCCGACCCACAAGCAAGGTAGCCAGGCAGAGAAAGGCTGTAAACTTAATAGAGAATCTTAGAGCCCCAAGCAGGGACCCGACGGCTCATTGGCTCCAGGCTAGGCTACTGTCCAGGAGGTGGAATCTTGGCCCTTCTCCATCAAGGGCGTCTTTCTGTGATCCCATTACTCCGGGAGGAGAGGAGGCCGAGCAGGAAGAATTCATGGGTGATGGGGTTGACCAGGCTCCAGGGAGTCTGAGAACTCGGTTGAGCTGGGGGAAGGGAGACACACAGTTTCAGGAGACACTGCATCAGGTCACGCTTTCACGCGGTGCAGAGCCTGTGGAGGTGACAGTTCTTTAGCCAGAGTCTCTTTTCCTGGTGTCCGCATTTCTTGCCTGACATTTCGCAGTACACCGACAGAAGGGAGTGATTTTATTATTCAGTTTGCACGCATGTGGATTTGGACTGCATGTGACCAGAAGTGAGCCGGTAAGAAAGCGAAGACTGCGCCCCAATAAGTCTGTATTCGGCTCTGGCTGCCTGGACACACCCCAATGTCATTGCTGTCCCAAAATAGTGCCTAAGAATGAAGAGAGTTAGGGAATGGAAGCTTTCTTGATCGCCTCTCTCCAGCCTCTCTTCCTGCACGCCCCTCCCTTACTTCCAACTTGATCTCCTGCCACGGGTGGACCCTGCACACCAAGGAGGCGTCTTCCTCAGCAGCGTGCAGGGCTGCAGAAGCAGGCACCCTATGCATTCTTCAGAGAGCCTGCCGCTGCCAGCCAGCTAGTTGCCTGCGCATGGTTGCAAAGTTCCCAAAAGCAGAGGTCAGCTAGAAGTGGCCTTTTGTTTCACTCTGGCCTTTCTCACGGCCTCCTCCTAGCTGGCTCAACAGGGACCTCATCTGTGGTGATTTTAAAGACCACACCCACTCAAACCGGACCTGTTGGTTTTGCCTGGACTCTTAGTCCAGAAGGGATGCTGTGGCTAGGAGTCCCATCTGAGTAGAAAATCAGAGCCTTTAATTGGGCTTCTCCCCTGAGTGATGCCTCTAGCAGCCTGCCTCACAGTTCAAGTCATCAGGCCAACCCTAAGCTACTGCAGGGAGGAAAGCTGGTGTTAATTTGCATGCATCAGCAATGTCCACCTACAGGAGTAAAGAGAGACCACCTGTCTGTCTCCCTGAGGAACCAAGACCACAAGGCATGGTGCATGCTGTTAGAATTATGTGTTGAAATAACAACATCCTGACATAGGCTTTGAGAAACCAAGAATCAGGTGGGTAGGTGTGCACTGGGGTGCTGCTGGAGAGGGAAGTGGGCTTGTGGGAAACTAGCCCGAGGAGGTAGCCAGGGCCACCTCCTGCTCATGATGCACCAGTGCATGTCTTCAGTGTGAAGCACTGCAGACACCTCTCTACCCTAAGCCTGCTGCCATGGTGGCCTCCACTCTGCTTACCTCGAAAACTTTACCCCACAGATCTAGCTTTCTCTCCTTCACAGTTCCATTTGTAGATCAGAATCCTATGGGATTCTTTACCTATGAGGTCCACGTGCGAACACGCACACACACACACACACACACACACACACACACACACACACACACACACCTTTCTAAGAAACTTAGATAGAAAGAAACTGCCCAAGAAATACAGAAATGTGAAATGTGGAAAAGTACGGTTTTTAGCCAGGCATTTTTCATACTTACCTCGGTTGCTACTGCATAGTTTCGTGGGTGTGCAGGCCTTGGCACCTACCCACAAGGAGTGGGGGTCTCAGGCCCTTGGCAGGTTGGGCTTCTCGTCTGCAAGTCTGGGATTGTATACCATCACATTCTGCTTGCCCCGTTTGCCTCACTTCAGAGTGGGGGTGGGGTGGCTGGCACACTGGCATCTCTGCTTCTGAATGCTCCTCATCTTTCTGCTTCTCTCTGTACCTGCAGTGGTGTCCTCTACAGACCACAGACCTCGAAAGTACTTTTTTCTTGCTACCTGTACTGCCCTGGCTAGGGAGTGGTTTGGATGGTTTCAGCTCCTGGAAGTCCTCTCCTTGGCTCAGGTCTGCATCTGCTAATCCTTCTGGCTTACTCAAAGCTAGAGAGCCATGTGAGTTTTCAGACTGCTTCTTCTGCTCTTTGATAAAATACTGCTTCTTCTAATCCATCTACCCATTCATTGGGCCAAAGCAGGCATCACCATATGCCAGGCACTGAGGATGTGCGGGTGAATTAAGCAGCCAAGACCAGTGCCTGTGCAGGAGAATTAATATAAACTGAATTTGCTGAGTGTTAGGAGGGAGCAGGGACAGAGAGTTTGGCATCAGTTAATTCTGCATGGGGCGGGGTGGGGTGGGTTGTTAGAGGGTACTTAGAGAGGTAGGAGGGAAATTCATCCCCTGGCTCCATGCATTCCTCCCCCTCCCTACAGCATCCACTCTTTAGAAACTGCTCAGACCAAAGACCCTTTCTCTCTGCTGGAAATTCCCTTTCTTGAAAATTCTTTCCTTTTTCTTTTTTATTTCTTTTTCTCTCTTCTTTTATTTTTTTTTGCAACAAAGAGGGAAGCTGGCATAGGCTGAATAAAAACTAGCCACCAATCCCATGTTGCTGACGTCTCTGGACCATCAGTCTGTGAGACCTGCCTTGGAGAGGCCATACCCTGTAAACCCTCCAGGCTTCTCTGCAGACATGAGATGAGTCTTAGTCAGGGTTTGAATCCCTTCACAAAACATCATGACCAAGAAGCAAGTTGGGGAGGAAAGGGTTTATTCAATTTACACTTTCCACACTGCTGTTCATCACCAAAGAAGTCAGGACTGGAACTCACACAAAGCAGGAACTTTGACCACACAAAACCAGCCAGTACATGGTGTTCCTTGGAGAATAAGATCTTGCCATAAGAGCGATGCTCCCTGCTTGGGGCAGCACACACTGGAAGGAGACATGATTTATAATCACTTTCCCATTGTCCCAGTGGAACCTTATTTAGTTATTGGCGATGGTGATGGTGTGGTGAGATGAGCTGCTGGTGAAGGTGATTGCCAGGTCCCTCGTGTTTCAAGAATATATGGAAGTCATATACATAACACATCCATATGTTACTAGATACAATGAAAGCTAATTGTGTGCCCTGAAATGGTCTGAAAACTTGTCTGTTGATGACACACAAGTCTTCATTATTATACTGTCATATTTCAAAGTTATTACCTGTTGTGATTTTGTGAGATATGAGTGCTGATGCCTCAGAGAGGCAGAGCAGGTGACAGGGAGGCCTTGTGACCATTAACTACTCCATCAGACCTAATGTTGGTCATTAATCTACTGTCACATAAACATCTATCCCTCCCTAACTCAATGCTTACACTCAGACACTACAGAGCTCTTCCTTCCAGCAGGACCGTCTCAGGCAGGCTCGGTTTCTAGCTCTCTTCTTTAGCCCAAGGCTCAAATTGATGACCAATCATCCCCCACCTTGTTTTCTGTACTGATGACTTTCTGCTTCGTGTTTGAGAATTTATATGTATTCATCTAAAGAAACTGCAAATCCCTCGAGAGCAGCAGCTACTTAACATTTTCTCTTTGAACTCAGACGCTATAATGAACTGGCCCTGACATTATACTCCCTGAGTAGGCGTTAAAGAACACCTGGTCCAGCACCTTTATATAATACATAAGTGAAATAGGCCTGAGGTTTTGAGAAGCAAGGGAGTTTATCTCCTACTCAGATCTCTTAAGGGAGTTCCTTGAAGATGCTTCTTCAGCAGAGTAAAAGAGTAAATGAAATAAGACCTTATTGGGTCTCGGGAATAATGGACTTTACAGACACGGGAGGGAGACCCGTCTCTTTCTTGGCACTGGGCTAGTAGTGTTAAGCACTGCTAAAAATTTAAGATCACAATTGGCTTTAATGATAAGGAAGCTGCCTGCTTGACATCCGAGAAAGAGCTGTAGGATTTGGAAGCACCTGGCTAGGGCATCAGAAGAAGGTGGCCAAGGCAGAGAGAAGGCAAGGGAAGGCAGCAAGCCAGAACTGAAGAAGGGTAAATATTACACAAGTTGGAGGAGAGAAACTGCAGGTGGCAGAAGTTTCAGAGCACTGTAAAGTTTTAGGGTTTTTTTTTTTTTTTTTTTGTTTTTTTTTGTTTTTTTTTGTTTTTTTTTGTTTTTTTTTTTGAGACAGGGTTTCTCTCTGTAGCCCTGGCTATCCTGGAACTTACTACTTTGTAGACCAGACTGGCCTTGAACTCAGAGATACCCCTGCCTCTGCCTCCCTGTGCTGAGATGATTAAAGGCATGTGTTGCCACGGCCTGGCTTGAGGGCCATAAAGTCTTTAGGGACAAAGGTCTTGCAGACATCCGAGTCGGGAGTTGTGACACTGGCTGATGTCAAGGGCTAAATAGCCCCAACTCCCTAGGTCTAAAACAACAACAAAGCTGTAAGACCCTCACGGCTGACTTCTAAATCCCCAGGTCTGCGCAGAGGCTGCAACCCTTGTAGGGCTAAGGATCTTGGTACTGGAAGCCTGGATGAAAATTCTAATGGGAAGATGCCATCTGTGGCTGCCTGCTGCCAAACTCTGAGTGTGGGGCAGGGCACAGGGAGGGTGGCAACAAAAAGTACCCGTGGACACAGGTGAAGAACTTCTCCTTGCTTACTTACAGTTCCTACCTGTCGTAGGACAGAAGGACGCCATCCATCTGGTTGGTAGCACTACTTAGGCCAGCCAGCAAAAACAATGAAGAGATGAAATTATTCAGCAGCTGGAAGACAGCCAGTATTCATTAGAACAGGAGGGGTAAGGAGCCCCATTAAAGAGGTCTCTGAGGGTGACACAAAACCACAACATTCCACACAGTAGAGACGATCACTGGGAAAGCACAAAACAATTAAGATTCGAATGGGAAAAAAATACTGCAAACAAGAGAAACAAGAAGGTAATTAGTTGGCTCAGTGCTGTGGCTTATACCTGCAATCCTTCACTCAGGAAGCTGGGACAGGAGAATTCCAAGTTTAAGGCTCAGCCGCATTCGCAAACAAGACTCTAAAACAACAGGAAGAGAGGAGGAAGTAAAGAGAGAAAAAAAGGAACAGACAGTTGGTAACTGTAATAAATACAAAGGCCATGCAGAAGCGCTAAGATCCAGCCTGCTCAGTTAGATCAGAAGTCCTCTGACTACGGGAAGAAGAGGAGGAAGATTTCCCGCAATGACCGGGAAAGACTTTTGAGGCTGTTATCAGGGGATGTGTCACATAAGGCGTGTTTCTCCATCAGTGAGAAAAAAAAGACAGGCAGTCAGAAACTTCATGAGAACAAACCAAGCCTTGTATCACGAGTGGCAGAGGCTAAACATGGGATTGTCTAAAGTATGGTTCACTTGTGAGTAGTGTGAGCCATAGACTGTGAGAGAGGATCTTCTGAGCCCGTGTGATGGCGACCTTGATGCAGTGATATGAGCTCTTTGGATCTAGAGTAGGAGTCTTTGTTTGGTTATAATGATGTAAATACTGCCTTGTGGGGTTCACCTTCTAAAATCAACAACACTCTTCAGACCATGTAAACTACCCACAGAGGAACATATAAAGACTTCCCACCTTTATAATAAGAGGTGAAAAACAGCCTAGAGAAGCTGGACAAAACAAGAAGACGTGGAAGGCTCGGGGGTCTAAACCATAATTCCCAATTCTTTATCATGAAAGAAAGCTGCACAGTCTCACCCAGCGCTATATGGCTTGTCCGCCTCTGGTGGAGGAGACCACCTCCTCCTCTGCCCACTGACATCATTGGGCTTGGCTCTGACGTCATCTGCTTTGTCCAACTGCATATGAGTAGAAGCAGTGATCTGTTCTGAACAGATCCTGTAAGAGGCAGAGGTTGTGTCCTCAGTGGCAGAGCCTGAGTCCCAGCATTGGAAGTAGAGCACACCTAGTGAGAACTAAGGTGGGACTAAGGTGTTGCTAGTTTTCACTATTACTGTACTGGATCATGCGCCGAAGCTGACTGGCAGGTATCAGATAGGGCAGAGGTATTAATGATGACATCACACATGGTGGGGAGTGAAGTTATGCTTTTTATAGTTGATAGGTGCGGGAAAATTAGCTCTCATGTGGTTGCGGGCGTGGATTTGTGATCCACTTGGGTGTTTGTGGTTCCCACGGGTCTGCCGCCCCAGTCGGCTCAGGGAGGCGCCGTGGGATTTTTGACTGACTTCACTCCGAGCAGCGGCTGGCAGACACTGTGGGGCTCACTCGCAGGCGCGAGGAGTTTTCACTCAGTCTGAAGTTCCGTGGGGGTGCAGGGCTCTTGAGTGGGGACCTCCAGACAAGAAGGCTTTCGGGGATTGACTGGTCTCAGACTCCTGGGCAACCAGGCATTGTTGGTAGCCGTGAAAGAGTTGAGACTGGGGACTCATGGGCCGCAGCCATGAGGAATGAGGGGGAGAGCTCCAGTGGCGCCATGCGGGGAAGAGACTCTTTGTTACTGTACTAGCTTGGCAGTGTCGGCTAGCTTGGTTGAATTGGTGGTCCCTGTGGCTGGAATGCAGAGAACTCCTCCTCCACGGGAGATTAGACCGTGATTCAATACTCAGAGGGTCCCTCAATGGTTCTCCATGGCAGGGCAGGTCCCCAAAACACGAGAAAGTTCATGGTTCCAAAAGTGTTTCCTTTCATGGCGGATGGTAGATGGATCTAGGTGCACTCCCGCACCCCTAGGACAGGCCTTTGGTTAAATACTGTTTGTAAGGAGGAGGGTCTGGGAAAGAATACTTAATTGGCTGTGTGCCCTCTGGCCTTTAGGTATCTCATTAATATGGAAATCTCTCGAAGCACTGAGACCTGTAGTCATTCTACCTGTGGAGGGGCTGGTATGGGCATTGTCCTATGTGACTGAACAGCGCTTATCAATGGCATGTCAGTAGCCTGGGGCTTGGGGGCGTGGCCGAACACCTGTCGTTGTCCCGTTAGGGTTCGGAGATTCGATAACTGTGCCCAATCAGGAACCAAGCTATACTTTCACAGTCCCACAGATAGGCTAATAGCGGGTACCAGGATGACCAGTAGATAAACTGCACTCATAGCATGTTGGGACAACAGAGCAACGGTGGGATGCTGGGATGAAGTCAGAACAAGAATAAAGGGAGACACACCGAGCTGATTGTCGTGTCTCACAGCAGAAAGCCAATAAATGGCATCTGTAAGTAATACATCAGGAAGAGCAGTACACATGCTCCCTGGAGACTAGGAAGATGAAGAACTGGCATCATCATTTATTTCCTGTCTTCTAGTTCATCCCAGCAGCATGTATACATGCAGAAATTGTGTCTCATCCTTCAAAGACAGACTCTTGATTATAGTCTGCCTTGGGCTGTTTTATAGTTCTGTACTCTCTTGTGTAGGAAACTCTCTGAAAGTGTGGCTGTCTGGATTTGTGGTCTTGGTATGTTTTCCCTCTTTCTAAGGTTTTTGCCTCTGTTACCCACCTTGCTGGCTCTCGTCAAGCTCACTCTTCTCCTCCAGGTTGCTGAATCCAGGGGCCACTCCTGTGCTCCCCCTTCCCGGACTGATCAGCCTTGGACTCGGTGCTTCTTGCCCACTCCTTGAAATGTGTTCTTCATTTGGCTTCATGTTCCTTTCCCCATGGTTCCTTCATTCTCTTTGCTCTTCTTTGCAACCTCTAGACGTGGGAGTTCCCTGGGGCCTTCATCTTAACTTTGATCTTCTCTCTTCTGCCCACACTTTCTGCCTTGGCTTTGAATCGCAGCTACATGGTGATGACTTCCAAACTCAGAGTCCAAGATCAGCCCCTGCCTCAAACTTGAGAATCTCATAACCAAACCAGCACCTCCCTCCCAAGGGATCTCAGGCATCTCAGACTTGGCCTTTGCAAAAGCCAGTGCCTGCTCTTCCCCTAAACCTGCCTTCCTCATCCCTTCCTTCTGCCCAGTGAATGTCCCAGGCTGGAACCAGGGCTCATCCTTGTCCCATGCTCCCTCTCACCCATACCTGGGAGGTGCTCCTGCCTGCTTTCACACTCTATACATGACAGCTTCTTACCACCCTCCAGTCTAAACCAAACTACTGTGATAGCTGTGTGTGTGTGTGTGTGTGTGTGTGTGTATGAACAGTGTGTGTTTGTGTACACATATGTGTGTGGATTATGTAGGGGTACTTTGTGTATGTATAGTCTCTCTCTGTGCACATATGTGTGTATTATGTGAGGATGCCATGTATGTGTGTGTGTGTGCAGTGTGCACAGCATGTATGTGGGCATTAGAGAGCCACCCAGGCATCAGTTCGCACTTTCTACTTTGAAACAAGGTCTCTGTTGGTTTTTCTGCTACACATGCCAGATGAAGTGTACAATGAGCTTCTGAAATTCTCCTTTCTCTACTTCTCATCTGCCCATCGGAGCCCTGGGTTACAAAAGCTTCTGGGTACGGCCTCCGTGCTCTCGGCTTTTCCATGAGCTCTGGGATCCAAATTCAGGTTCTCATTTTCACAGCAAGCATTCTTACCCACTAAACCATCTCCCCAGCCTGTGGTCCAGGTCGAGTCCTGATCAACAGCACTTATCTTTGACAGCTTCTTTAAAAAATATTTCCTTCATTTTATGTGTGTGGGTGTCTTGCCTGTGGGTGTGTCTGTGTGTGTCTATATACCAGGCACGCAGTGCCTGTAGATACCAGAAGAAGGAGTTGGATCACCCATGACTGGAGTTACAGATGGTTTTGGACTACTAGGTAGATGCTGGGATTGAACCAGTGCTCTTAACCATCGAGCCATCTCTCCAGCATTTGATGGCTTCTTAAATGGTCTTCTTGCCTTCATGGTATGCCCCTTACTGGCATTTCTTGAAATCTGTTCTCAATATTTCAGCTAGATCAAGTTTTTTAAAATGTGACTAAATTAGATGATTTCACTCTTGTTTTCAAACTCTCAAAACAAACAAACAAACAAGCAAACACACACACACACACACACACACACACACTTAAACCAAACTAATACCCCTCTCCCAAATAGCTTCCACAGCACTCAGTAAAATCTCAAGTCTTGGTAGAATCTGTACAACCCAAGGTCAGAATTTTCAGTGGCACATTTTAAGAATTTTATAGAACTTTAACAATTTCTAGTACCTAAAGTACAAAAGGTTTTTAATACACACACACACACACACACACACACACACACACACACACACATATATATATATATATATATATATATATATATATATATATATATATATATAATGGTATTATCATTTCAATATATAGCCAACACTAAATTATCAGTGAAACTTTAGTGTCTCTTTTGGTGTGTAATAAGTTTTCAAAACATGACAAAATCCAGCATGTGTTCTACACCTGCAGAGTTTCAAGTGGTTGTGTAAGCTGTGCTCATGTTTCCTTCCGAGATATGACTTGGAAACTAACTGTAGCCAAGCGCAGACACTGCCAGGGGCATTTTAGTGACTAGCAGACAACCTGCCAAGCGAAGGGGCTGATTTGCGACTGCCTTTCGACAGACCTGTGCCATGCACCCACGGTGTGACAGCTTTGCTCTTTGGAACTAGAATCCAAAGACACAGTAGATGGATGCCAGCACTCAGAGGCTAATTGTCTCCCCAAGAGGGAAGGCCAATAGATGAGAATGGGGCATGTGCTCTCCTGAGGGCAGGCTGCATCCTGATTGATAGAGTCAGCTGCAGTGAGAGGATGCTTTTCTTGGGAAATTTGGACACCTGAAAAATGATCAGTAGAGAGTTTGGTGTGGTTGCTTGTGCCTGTGATCCCAGCACTTGGGATGCAGAGACAGGAGGATTATGAATCTGAGGCCAGCCTAGGCTGCATAGTGAGAGCCATCTCAAGTCAAAATAATAATAATAATAATAATAATAATAATAATAATAATAATAATAACAAAGAAAGAAGGAAAAAAGAAGGAAGAGGAGGAAGCAACAAGCTCAGTAGAACAACGGGGCGTGTGCTGGACAAGATACTTCCTGTTCTCTGTCCAGCTCAAAGCATCATGGACAGGGTTCAAACCAGAGTCTTCAGACCTGAGTGTGGTCTCTCATGTGGTTCCTGGGTGGCAGGGACCTGTGAACAGCTCACTTAGCCTCTCTGAGCTACTCAGAGAGGCTGGTCTGCCTGGTCTCCTCACAGATCATTATGCTTTGTTAACAAGAAAGAAAAGAAAAGAAGGAAGGAAGGAAGGAAGGAAGGAAGGAAGGAAGATACCCAATGGTTAGAAATACCGTTATCCATTCGTATGTATCAACAAAGCACCAACTTTGTTCTCTATGTCACTCAAGGGATCTTTCTCAGACTGACACCAGATCTGGACGTAGCATGTAACTAGCAATTGTACCCGCTCAGCATCTTCTTTCCGTGAATCTCAGGGAGCCAAGATCTGGGGATTGCTTCTGGGCATTTGTGCTAGTCAGCTTCCTGCCGTTTTAGCAGAGTACCTGAGATGATAAAAGGTTTATTTTGGCTCACAGTCTTGGAGTTGTCAGTGTGTGCTTTGGGGCTGTGGTGAGGTAGTGCATCACTCATGGCAGGAGCACGTGGTGGAGTCAAGCTCTCACCTGAGAGAAACACTGAGAGAGAGAGAGAGAGAGAGAGAGAGAGAGAGAGAGAGAGAGAGAGAGAGAGCTTATTGTCCCTCCAAGGGCGTGCCCCGTGATATAAGATCCTCTAACTAGGTTAAAGGTTCATATTGACTAGGCTAATGGTTTCACAGTTTTGACTACACTTTTGACACTTGGGCCACATCCAATAAGACGAAGAGCCAAGAGACCCCAGTATTAGTTCAACACACAAAGAAGAAGGCATGTATCTTTGTGACACTTTTGTATCCAGGGAGTGTGTCCTGAGGCTAACTTTACAATTTGTCAAAAGTCCACGTAGACAGTAAAGTGGTGAATGGGGGAGGCACTCATGTGTATACACACATACACACACCTACCTCTGAAGCTTTGCCTATGGTTATTTTGCTATAAATTGGAAGTTCCTGTATATGCTTAAAACTTCTTATTCATGCATCCTTTAGGCATGTGTGGTAGTGACTTGGTGTCTTGAAGCTATCAGTTGAGGTTAGGTGTGTTTTTGATTCTCCTTATAAGAACTGAAGTTTAGTGTCACAGGCTAGATGTTTTTTTTTTTTTTTGTTTTTTTTTTTTCTCAAATGGGATAGGGACAATATTTTCCCCATTAGAGACTGATTATACATTTGTTTTTATGAAAGAGCATAGAGAAGCAACTTTTCTTGAAGAAGCTAAGAAGACACAAGACCAGGGTAGTCCTTGACCATGAATGAGTGGGGCCATGACCAGGGTGGTCCCTGAACATGAATGGGTGGGGGCCATGACCAGGGTGGTCCCTGAACATGAATGGGTGGGGGCCATGACCAGGGTGGTCCTTAAACAAACATGAATGAGTGGAGGTCATGGCCAGGGTCCTCTCTCAAGCTGAGCACTTCATTAATTTAGTTGACTGAGAAGTTTGACTTTGAAGCAAAGAAGAATTTGGTTTGAGTGGAGGACATTTATCTGTGGAGAAACTGACACAGAAAAAACAGTCCAAGTTTTCTAAGACAACGGAACTGGAGGGCCTTCTAACCTGTTCCATTTACAGTTGAGAAGAGGGCCCCCCAATGCTCATCTCCACTTCACCCCAGCCTCATGGTTTTCCTGCCTGGTTCCTGGAGGGTCACTAAATATGTGTTAAATTTAGGAAATGCTTGAGTATAAGCACTGTAGACAACCACACGGCCATTGGACCAACAGAGGATGGCTAAGCCGGAGCTGCCAGCACCTTCTGGTCTCATTTCATACCTCAATTCACTGCACTCGGTTGTCATTGCTGTACTTAGCGTATCAATGTAAACACTTATATACATTAGGACACAATGCCACACAAGTCTCTTGCCAAAAGTTTGGAAGCTTCCTGTGCCAACAAGCTCTTCACCCAAGTGCCCTTGCGTCAAAGCAATGTGCAAAGGCCTTATGCCTTGCTGTCTCAGAGCTAGTCATGGATGTGCCCAGCTCAGAGAGCGAAGCTACCTTAGCACCACAGCTTAGAGGCTAAGGACCATTGCTGGCTTTTTTTTTTTTTTTTTTTTTTTTTTTTTTAAAGAAGCATGTTTCCAAGTGGAGCCCTTTGTAAATAGGGGTAGGATGACACAGTACCACCGACACACACTGAACACAACTCTCTCTGACCCTGCCCTTGGCCCTGGTCAGATGGATGACATCAGGCAGAGTGAGTGACACAGTGAGGCCACGCTGGGGTAGGAGGAGCAGCAGTAGTAGAATCCCTGTGTCGTGGGTTAAGCCCATGTCTGTCCATGTCTCAATGTCATGTCCAGTCTTCCACTCTGACCCTCGGTAACTCCTCATCATCCTCTGAACTAAGTTCATGATCCACACTGGACCTCAAAGGTCTAGTTAGCCCCATCTGTTCTGCCTCTACCTCACTGTCTAGCCTTGTACAGCCCCCAAGTCCATCTCAAGCAGCCTCTTCAGAAAGTGACTTCACCATTCCAGTGAGGTCAGCTCCCCTTTCCTTGTGGGTCAGTCAATCCGCTCCAGTCACTCTCTGCCTCAAACGCTGGTTCTTCTGTGGCCATCTTAACCCTCTCCTGTGAAACCATGTCACTGATATGTACTCTACTGATCTTCTACCTCCTGTGACACTTGCTGCTCTTCCAGCGGGTTTTTGAGATACATTTAATTCTTACTATATGGTGGGTGGACTGGGCCTGCTACAGTTTGAAATAAGTGTCCCTCAGAGGTCAGAGGCTTAATCTCCAGCCTGTGATAGTTTTTGGAGGTGATGGAACCTTTAAGAGGTGGGATTTAGTGGGAGGAAGTTAAGTCATAGGGGCGTGCCCTTGAAGGAGATGTTGCGATCCCAACCACTTCCTGCCTTTTTGCTTCCTGGCAGTCAAGGTGTAAGCAACTTTAGCTATTACTACAGGTGCTGTCTCATCTGCCATAGGCCTAAGAGCAACAGACAGAGCCAAACAACCATGGGTAGGAGCCCCTGAAAACAAACCTTCCCTCCTTTAGGTTCATTTCCTCAGGTAGTTGGTTATGGTAGTGAAGAGCTGACAAACAATCTTAATAAAGACTGGGAGACAGAGGGTGGAAAGTGGTGTTGAGCTTGTGCAAAGTGGGAACTGGACACTAATGTGTATGAGACAATGGAACATCCCCAGGATCCTGAAAAGGAGAATGATGATGCTTGCCCAACCCTGCGAGTACACGAAAAGTGGCTCAGTTAATAACAGACCAGTTTTACAGTATATGAAAGATAACTAAAGCTACTTAAAGGTTAATGTCACCAAGTAAGGTACAGGAGGTAGACACCCATACACCCTGATGTGAACACCAGCTTGAGTAACCTGAGTTTATTTATGAGAAAACAAACTCAAACCGAATCATGAAAATCATTATGAAAATACCAAAAAAATGTAAAGACGTGACAACAAGCCAAGTGAGGTGGCAGATATGTGTGATCCCAGCTCTTGGGAGGCAGACACAGGAAGATTGCTGCAAGTTTGAGGCTAGCCTGATCTACACAGTCATAATCAAGTTTTGGACTAGATCCTATGCTGTAGCTAGCCTGATCTACACAGTGCTATGTAAGAGTGGCCTTGGACTAGATCCTGTGCTGGAGAAGAAAAGGATACCAGTATGGACCCTGAGAAAACTGACAAAATGGGGCCATGGGCTGTAGACCTGATAGAACAATCTATTAATATTAATCATCCTAAGTTCTATAATTGTGCTATAAATAGTTAAAAGAGTATCCATGTTCTCTGGAAACATATACCAATGCATGCAGGTATACGGGACCATGAAGTCAGCAACCTATTCACAAATAGTTAAAAAATGGGGAGGCTGGAGATATACCTTAGTTGATACAACACTTGCTGAGCCAGCTCCAGTACCTGGCTTTGATCCTTAGCACCCAGAAACATTGTCCTGGGCAGATGCCTGAAATGCAAGCACTCAGAAGGCAGAGGCAGCAGGATCAGGGGTTCAAGTTCATCCTCAGTTCTCCAGATTGTCCTCTACCACAAGCAAGCAAGAAAGAAATGAAGGAAGGAAGGGAGGGAAAGAGGGAGGGAGGAAGGAAGGAAAAAAGGAAGGAAGGAAGAAAGGAAGGGAGGGAAGGAGGGAGGGAGGGAAGGAGGGAGGGAGGGAGGGAGGGAGGAAGAAAGAGGACAAAGAAGAGAGGAAGGCCAGGTAAATACAGAGAAATGTTAGGTGTTGGTAATCTGACAGAGTAGACAGTCAGTTATTGGTAGTTTTCCAGATCTGGAAAATCCTTGACAGTTTGAACATATTTTAAAACAAAGAAGTTTAAAAGTTACATAGCTAAAGTCTAGATATAGCCAGGGAAATTGCACCTAAATCCCAAATACTGTCCCTGCTCAGTCACACCTTTCTTAGCATCCTTGTGGCATTTGCCAAGGTCCCCAAAGGAGATTCCCCTGGGTGCCTACCATTAAAATTCTATAGGCACATGACATTCAGAGTTGCCACTGTTTGGGAGTCTGAGGTGTCCCTCTACCCATCAGGCTTGTCACTCTGGCAAGTTTCCCATCATGCAAAGGCAGTGCACAAGGCCAGATTCCACTTGGTGGCCTGACAGGTCCTTTGGGACCAATCAAGAATCTGATGCTTCAGCCAGGACAGGACCAGCTGTCAGTAGCTTACCACCGTCAGGATGGCTTTCTTTTCTTGGTTATTCTTCGTCTCATTTGGAGTCCAGAAATCATTCATGGGTCTCAGAGAAACCAGCTCAGACCATTAGTCATTGCCTGTGTTAGGCCAAGCCCAGGCATTGTGAGCCTTGGCTGTGGCTGCCTACAGGGGTAACTTGGGTTAAACACACAAAAGGAATGAGTCCAGGAATCACCCTCTGGCTGACTCAGAAAAGAAAGAGTAAACATGACCATCTTAGGGCCAAACTGCTAGGCTTCTGGATTCTTCTACAGAAAGGTTGGCGGCCTCATGCCCTGAGCTCAGAGGTTTTGTCTGGCCAGAGGCCTGTGCAGTCCTGGCTATGCTGCCCACGGTTAGACTGAGGCTGATAGGTCCTAAGGGGCTTTAGAGCTATGGGACTGACTTGGACTGAAGGCTAAGGAGACAGAGCAGCTTCATGGGCTTGTCATGTGTTAATACTGACTTGCTTAGGCCTATGGTTGGCCCGGCACAGTGTACTATTTTTTCTGTGGCTCATGCATCAGGATGTTTTGGAGCTCTGTGGTGGGTTCTGCTGAGGTCCAAGAGCCAAGTCTACCCTGGGTCAGGATGGAAGTCCTCTGGGGAGGACAACTCAGGAAAGGGAGAGATGAATGGTCCTACTCCCATGGGTTGTTTCCAGTTTCTCATTTCAGTTTGCATAGGCCCTCTGAGGACTGCCACCAACTGTGAAGGGAAATAATCATGAGAGTGAGAAGCCAGTATGTATAGACACCAGGAATTCACTCTTCCAAGTTACCCCATCTGCTTGCTGCTCTGACTTGGGGTATTCTGATATATCATGTGGGTTAGTCTGATCTGTTTGAAACTTCTGTGTGTCTCCTCCAGCATGTGACCCAGGGCAGAGCCCCAAATAGAATTCCAGCTATTCCTGCTGACATGATGCCTTTGGGCTGAAGCCTGGATTCCCAGCTTCCTGTTCCAGCTCTGCAATAAGTGTACCCTTGGGTGCCCACTGTGCCTACCTGGCCCCACTTTTTATCCATTTGAGGTAGGGGTGGTTATTAGTCCTGCTTTCTTGTTTGTGTTGAGATAGTTGAGATAAATTCAGGTCCAGGAGTATCTCACTTCATGCCACCTTATGGGAGCTCAGGTCCCCTCCTGGACCTTTCTTATGCTTTAGGGTTCTGAATGCATGAGAAGTTCTACCCTCACGGAGGTGTGGAGAAGACCAGGGAGTGGAAGTCTGTCCTCTGGGGCCTGCATCACACCACTCTTGGCTCCATGGCTTCCAAGGAAGGTTCTGGCGAGGTGAAGGAGGAGAGGAGAGAGGTTGGGGTTGGGGCTTTGTCTTAAGGCTTCTACTGGTATAAAGAGACACCATGACCAAAGCAACTTATAAAGAGAGCACTTAACTGGGGCTGGCTTACAGTTTCAGAGGTTCAGTCCATTATTATGGTGGGAACATGGCAGTGTGCAGGCAGACACGGTGCTAGAGGAGCTGAGAGTTCTACATCTTGATCCACAGGCAGCAGAAGGGGACTGAGACACAGTGGCCAGCCTTGAGCTTCTAAGAACTCAAAGCCCTCCTCTACAGCGGCATGCCACTCCCTATAAGTCAAGCACTTACACACATGAGTCTATGGGGCCATTCCTATTCAAACCAACACAGGTGGTTTTTATTTCCTTTGGCTGGCTGGCTGGCTATGGCCATGGCTGGTAGTCTATAGCTCCATTCTCCACCCCAGCCTTCTGGCCACCCCTTCAGGCCTAGGTATGTAAGCTTTTACTTTCTGCCCTAAGCTCCTCCAATTTAGGGTTTGCATCTCACATGCCACAACTGGACGATGGAACCCTGGGCTGCCAGCCCTGGCTCACACTGCACCCTGTCCCGCTCCTTTTGCTTTTCATGAAAGAGTTGGTTTCCAATTTCTTCCTCCTGGAAGCTGTGGAAACAGCCAGCTCTGGAGCCTGAGCCTCCTGCTGTCTGAAAAGCGTGGGTGTCCAGCTTGCAGATGGCTCTCGGTGCTCAGGAGATGCCATGGTCCCAGGTGGGCTGGGAAGAGACTGACTCTGGGAAGGATGGCCACTTTAGAAGGTGCAGATAGGACTCCCCAGCCAAGCTCCTCCCCGGGGAGTCTGGATCCTGGCTCCTTGGCTCTGGGAGCTCTGTGCCACCTGCTCCAGCATCTCCAGCAACAGGATTCAGGCTTCGACTTGATCTTCTTGGGAGTACCAATCCTGGAGCCCTCATTCTGGAAGGTGCAGCATCTGCCTGTGGTGGTGCTGAGGCTGCAAGACTGTTGTTCTTCATGGCAGATGAGGTGGAGGGAGGCAAGTACTGCATCCAGTGTACTGCCCACTCTCAGGACCCACCATATTGCTTGCTTGCTTGCCCAGCTACAGGTTGGTTCCCCTCCTGGAGACCCAGTGTGGAATGAAACCATGAGTTGCAAGGTTTGCGTTTCCTCACTGCACTCAAGGAAAAAGGCTCCCGGTGTTTGCATTGTTCTAGTTTGCAGGGTTCCCTTGTTATGAGCTGAGTTATCACAACACGCCTATTGCGTTTTAAATCTTAGAAAAGACACCAAAAATCAACGCATCTTTTATTTAAAAGCACCCTCCCCCTTCACTAGCCACATCAATCGCATACTTAAAAAGCAAAGAGGTTCTGACTGGGTTCTTATGAATCTGCCCCCACCCCCACCACTTCCCGTGTGATTTGTGGGCAGACTTCTGAGATGAACAGGTTTTATAAGAGAGATTCAGCCAGGCTAAATCACAGTGGTGGAGGCTTATGCAACCTGCTAAAAACCTATGAGTTAAAAATGGAATAGCCTTGCAGAGCGGGGAAGGTAACAGTCTCAGTGATAGGAAGATGGGAAGGGAGGAACGAGGATCTCAGGAATTCAGTCTCGCAGCCACTTTTCTTCTGCACCAGACGACTTTGGTGCCATTTTCCAGAATAAATTCAAATTCCAACCTCTTACTGGAAAAGCTGAACTGCGCTCACTGTATGGAGTTGGCCCTCCGCTCCCAATTAATCCAGAGTCAAGAGCCCCTTTCACTGACTTTCCACCGTCAAACACGCTGTGTGTTTTGTTTGAGTCCGTGTGTTCGTTAATGCCCATAGAGGAACAGATTTTAGATTTTTTTTTTTTTGTAAGTGGGTTTTGGTTAATTTGCTATTTTAAAAATACTTGTGAGACCTTTACTGTTGCTATGGTGATAGAATTTCCATAAACATGATTTTTTGTGGGGGGTTTTGCACATTGAGGGATGGAGGTTGATATGGAGTGTTGGGGAGTAGGTGGTAAATTTGGCAGCCACCCCATGACTGTTTCCCTCAAATGCTGCAAATACATTCCAAGAATCCATGCTACATTGGGGTCTTAGGTCTCCATAGACACCACTTGCAGCTCTGGATCTAGTCAGGCTAGAAAAATAGGGTGAAAGGCTTTTTGTTGGCTACGTGACCTGTCCAGGTCAGGATTCCCTAGGCCTGTCCCCAAACTACTAGGTCTCAGAAAGCCTTTGGGGACTAGACAGTCTGGAGCCACCCGAGGAGTGAGGGGGTCCTTTTCAACTTTGGCCATGCTTGCCTAGAGTTCCTCCGAGTACATCCCACTCCTAAAGAGGGAAGGACTTGCAAAGGAAGACAGAGAAAATGGAGCTCTTAAACAAGCCAGGAAGCACTGACTAGGAAACAAGTTCCTCACCGGAATGCCAAGGGTTAAAGAAAACAAAGTGTGTCAGAGGAGATGGGTGGTCCCGGTGGAACAGGCTCTGTGGTTGATAGTGCTAACAAGCACCCTCCCTCACACGGACCCAGAGTCAGTGAAAGCAGAGGGGAATCCTGGCCCTGCTGTTTGGAAGATTGTTGGGTCTCCTGTTCTTTGGTTCAGACTACTGTTTACCATAGACACTCAGTGGGTGCCCGGCTACCTAACTGGTCTCATTGCTCTTTAGGGATAAAGGCTCAGAGAGGTCATGTCTTAAACTCAGGAAAATTCCAGGAAGACCAACGACTTCTGGGACAGGCCCCCACCTCATTACAGGGTTTTGTCACAGGGGTGGGGCTGTATCCCAGGGCAGCAACACTCCCAAGAACCAGCGTTTAGGACTGTCCAGGAGGACTTGTGCGAGGATGATGGCAGGACCATAGACCATGACCAGGGCTGTTTAAGTATGCATCTTACTGACTCTTGCTCCAACTCTCCCTGTATTTAAATCCCAGAGGTAGATTTTGGGTCACTGGACCCCTTTACTGTCTCTCTTCTCAGTGCAGTCACATGGGTAAATCTCCTCTTTGTGGTTGACATATTGTTCTTGTCTTCAGTTGGCATCCTGGGATGGGTGGCCGAGCTCAGCCTGGTGGGGCTGCCAGACCTGGGGCTTTGGCCCTAGGAACTCAATGGCAATAAGTGGCAACATCTTTGATCAATAGTGCTAGGCTTCAGTGCTGACTCACAGAGGCACTGTGTCCACAGGTGAGAACAACGTGAAGATGTGGAGGGAGGGGTAGAGGGGCAAAGAGGAAAGGCTCTGAAAAGCCATAGGAACTGAAGGCCTGGGAAGTACAATCCTCACAAGGGCTCCCTAGAGAGCTGGTCAGGATTTGGCTCAGCACTGCTTACATGAGCACCTGGGTATTGGCAAAGGGTCTGAATCATTCAGACTATGACTCATAAGGAATTATGAATTACTAGAAAGTCATCATGTTGACTGCCATTATTTTTTTGTAGTGCCAGGAGCACAAGGAGGGACCACCCAGAAGAGGAAGTGCAGGATATCATGAGGTGGGGTGTGTGCCAGATGTGTGCAGGTCTGAGCGTGCATGCTATCGTTTCCTCTGTGTTTAGGGCAAGTGTGCATTGGGAAGTTTGTACATATTAGAAGAATGCATCATACCAGTCTTGTGACACATGGTCTTGCTCTTTACACTGTGGGAAAGGCCCACCACAGCTCTCCCCTGTACAGATGGCGCAGACAGCTAGTAGCTGCTGGTGATGTGTGATTTGCTGAGTTTTTTTGTTTGTTTGTTTGTTTGTTTGTTTTGTTTTGTTTTGTTTTTTTAAACAAAAACTGATGAATGAGAGGTGTTAGGTAGGATTTTGTGCTTCCATAACAGTGAGTGAGGGGCCTGGACAGGGCTTACTTCTGGGGTGCTTTGGGCTGCAGGTCACACTCTAGGCTCAGGGAGAAGTGGCTTCTTTTCTTGCTTACCCACCTGTCCAACTGTCAATGCTGGCAGTGGCTTGTTGAGGGCCTTCCAGGGCTGCTTTGGGGACTTCCCAGGCATTTTGTATGTGCTCTAAAATAGCCCGGAGTAATTTGGCAGGGGCAGCTGCAGGAACGTGGCTCACCACCCAGCCCAGGGTGGAAGTGGGAACAGGTGCATCGCCTGCCTCGCAGCTCCAGCCTCTTCCTGCAACACACATTTAATTGAAAATGTTTAAAGCATCCATAGCTGGCAGCTTGGCTGGGACTGGTGGGTGGCCAGAAGTGAGAGGATCCTGCTGAGTGAGGAGAGAAAGCGTCACCCTGCACAGGCCTTGCTGCCTGTTGTTCCCTCTGAGGACCACTGTTGGGCTGAGTGGTGGAAAGGATCCTGGATGGACCATGAAGAGTTTGAGGTGTGAAATGCCCTGGGGGAGGAAAGCCAGCTGGTTTATTTATTCCCTGAGAAGCAAGAAACAGAAACAAAACCACCCAATTGCTACACAGAGGAGTCGGCTAGGGAACATCCTTAGCTGGTCCCCCATTGAAGGCATATTGATGGTCCTCCGTCAGGAACCCAGTTCGCAAGGTGGGGTGTGTTGCGTGCAAACAATTATGCGAGTCCTTCTCCAAATCTTTTTTTTTTTTTTTTTTTTTCCCCACGAGATGACGCGGGAAACGGGAGAGCGGGACTCGAACCCGCGCACCAAGATTCGAGCCTTAAGGGCCGAGCCACCGGCGGTTCGCTTCCAAATCTTGATGATCTTTTTTCTGGATATTTTCTTTTTAGCTGAAAGAAAAAGCTTGCACTCTACCACATGATAGCTGTGTGATCTTGGCCAAGTTACCTGTGTCATTTGCATTTCTTTTCTTTGTAAAGTCTTTCTTTTTAGCAATTTTTCCTGCCTCCAGGTTGTAAAGCTCGTCTCCTGTATCTTCTAGAAGTTTGATAGTTGTAGGCTTTATACTGTTTCTATATGTGCATCAGTTTCTTAGTCTGCAAAATGGGGATAGTGGTACCTATTTCTCTGGACCCTCTTAGAATTATTTGAGTTATTACATATGTAGTCCTATAATAGTACTTTGCACACAGTGGAGATTAAATGTGATTATTCTACATGAAATTTCACTGTGGTAAAGTCACTTCAACTCCCCTGGTCTGGCTCCACAGGCCTGATGCTGTCTGAATTAATAGGACCAGTAGACCGTGGGGTGATCTACTGCAGGAGAGGTGCTCTTTTGGCCTGTGTCTCTCTCTGAGCTTGGTGCCCTGACTTACTTAGTTCATTTGGAGTGATACAGCTGATGTGATCTTACACTCCTGACCTTTGACCTCTGGCACATCAGAATCCCCTGGGAAGTTTGACAAATCTCCCACCTTCAAAGATGTGATCAGGAGTGGAGTGGACTGTGGTCAGAACAGTGTGGAAAAAACTTCAGGTAGGTATCAGTGGAGGGTGACCTTGAAACTTGGGCTTGGGAAAAGGAAGTCTCACGGTGATTGCTTCTGACATCAGCTTGCCTTTGTGGCTCCTGTCTGTGTCTGTGTCCAGGACTGCATAGGTGCGTGGGGACCCACATAGGAGCCCTTGTGCCTGGTATGACCAATCCAGAAGATCCAAGCCTTTTGGGGACCAAGGGTGCAAGTGAATGTTTGAATCAAATTGAACACGGAGCTCCTTGGCAAGGAGTGGTAAGGTCTGCCATCTTAGAAATGCAGGAAGCCATTGGCCAGACAGAGCCATGGCTCACTGGTCCTCCAGAGTCTGCCCAGCCTGGCTTCACTAGAGCTCCAGGCTGGGCTGGCCCATGCTGCTCACTCCTTCTCCCTGAAGCTCCTCCTTCCCAAGTCCCTGCTTGACACTTGTGGGTGTATGTTGTCTTCCTCTGTACTCCGAGCCATTGCTCTACGCCCTGAAAGTGGTGCCAGTGAGCAAATAGAGCGTTTGGTGGATTTTCCTTGAGGTTTGAAATGTGGCCTTTGGCAAGTAGCTGTTCACATAAACTAACAGGGCCTGAGGAAAGACTCTGTGGAGTTGAGTGAGGAGGAATGTGCTTTTCTAGAGCAGTGTTTAGAGATGCAGCTGGGATTTGTTTCTTAGCAACGGGGCTCATCCAAGCACACTGGCAGTGTCAGAAGACCCAGCAATGCTGGGTACCGCAAGCACCGTGCAAAACGGAAAGTACTGAACGGGAGCCAGGGTCTGAGCACAACTCCTTCAACAGGTGGGAAACTCAGAACCACAAGCAGATGTAGACGCTGTGGAGTGAGTTTAGAGCATCAGGGTGAGTGCTGGGCCTGGCCACACTCTGCCCTCCTTTTTCTGTTCTCTGTTTGTCCATTTCTCCCTCCCTTTCCCCTGTCCCTCCCCCACACAGGACCTCCCTTCCCTCCATTGCTCTTTCCTTTTTTCCCTCATCCAAGAGCTTCCCTCCCTCCCTCTCTCCCTCCTTTCCTCTCTCCCTCCTTTCCTCCCTCCCTCCTTCCCTCCCTCCCTTTCTCCCTCCTTCCTTCCTTCCCTCCCTCCTTCCTTCTTTCCCTCCCTCCCTTTCTCCCTCCCTCCCTCCTTTCCTCCATCCTTCCTTCTTTCCCTCCCTCCCTTTCTCCCTCCTTCCCTCTCCCCCTCCTTCCCTCTTTCCCTCCCTCACATAGGAGACTCCTCTCTGTGAACATCAATAAGCCTGCTCCTCCAGCCTCATCTTTCCCAGCCCTGAAGACCCAATGTTCATTCAAAGGGCCTTTGAGCCTGTTGGCCTGAAGATGGGGGAGCAGTTAGGAATCCACAATCAGTTTTTTAGCCCCATTTTGCGCCATCAGATCCTTTTAAGGTCGACTCATTCTCAGAACAACACCATTGTTTAAAAATACATTTAAAAATGTATCTAATAGGTTGGCTTCTCAAAACATCATCAATTCTCAGTGCAAGAATCGTATGTGATGACACTAAGCATGAAACTCCAGCCCCTGGAGTAATAATGACAAGTGTAATTTGAAGTAGTGGCATGAAGGGTACTCTGAGGCTGTCACTGCTCATGGGAGTGCATAAACTCTGTCCAGGTAAAAGTCCAGCTTGGCGTCTGCTCCACAGTGTAAAGAGATGCTGGGACCAAGGTTAGTGAGAATTGAGTTTTTTCTGTGTTACACTGTAGATCCTGGCTATGTGCATCAGGCTACCCCCTTATGGCCATTTCCTGTTTCTATCCTCTTCTTTCCATGTCCTGGAAGCCTATGCTTCTTGTACACCTGCATTGGTGTGTACAGACAGACAGGAGCAGCAAGACAGACACAATAGATGAAAACAGGTACTGATGATTTCAGCTGTTATAAGAACTTGTCAGTGCACCATTCAGTAAGCCTACGTACGGTGTTACCTTTCTCCACAAAGAGAATTCACAGCACAGGTTTTCCAAGGTCAAGGCCACCAAGCAGTCGTTTGAACTTGAAGAGATGAGAGCTCTTTGAGATTCTTGGAAAATTTTTCAGTCTGATCCCCACCTCATCAAATCTACTCATTTATTTAACAAGTTTGACATGCACTTATTACACGTCTAAGATGTAGAAGGTTCTCAACTCTATCTAGGGTCTACAAGGATATTCTTAGTGAGCTGGGCTTCAGTGGACACCAGGGAACCTAAGATGGGACCATGGACACAAACGCTCATGCTGAAGGGACCAGTGAGAATATGGTCTAAGCATCTTTTGGCCTGAAGCCCTTCAAAATCCACCGAGGAGCGGGGACATCTGAATGTCCTGAGGCTGCACCTGGGGTGGTGATGTGACATAGTTGGTGATGTGTCTTGGCTCCTGACACCCAGAGGGTATAGATGTCAGCTGTCTCAGTGAGCAGGCAGTCTGTGGGAGGAAGGCACAGGGGGCAAGCAAATAGGGCAGGCGTGGATAATCCCTCCCACACAGTGACAGTTCTGAATAGTGCCAAGATAGTGTCCAGCATCAGGGTGATCTTGCAGGCTGGGTCAGGCATCCAGGCTCCCACCATGGGTTGCCAGACTTCCCAGGGGCTCTAGGCTGGACAACTCCTAGCTGATCACTGGGTGGTGAAGAGCCGGATGGGGTGGCTGAGTGACCTTGCAGAGTCTGGATAGAGAAAGTGAGAGGACTGGCAACCAGCCAGCCCTTCTTTCTACAGCACCTGCCAGGGAGAAATGAGAGAGCCTTTGGTGTTGGCCAAAGAACCAGATTCCCCATGCCATGGCATTTCCAAGAGGTGGGGGAAACTGAAAGAAGCAGCATTTAAAACAACACCACCACAAAATAAAAGCCACCAGCCATTTCTACAGCAACTGTGTGCTTGGCCCAGCCTCTTGTGTCACAGCCCCTTTTAGCATCGTTGGAACCCCAGTGGCTCGCTAGAACTGAAAATGTTAAAGGAAATTGTGCTGGACTCATGCTCCACCCTCTCATCTGCTGCTTCTTGCCCTAATAGGAAACAGCAGTCTGCATGTTCTCCCCAGGGCCTGCTGTGGCTGTGATTGGGCTGACTCCTGTCTGGGGCTGCTATCTCCGTCTCTTCCCTGCTTGCTTAGATTGCTGGAAAGAGAAGCCCTTAGCCTGGCCTACAAGCCCCTTTATGTTGTCTCTTCCTAGCAAGTTCTGCTTTGGGGAAATGTTAGTGGCAAAGCCCCTCAGCCTCAGTGGGCAGAAGAACATGGTTGTTCTTCTGGAAATTTTCCTGCAGATAGACTGATGGCTGCCTTAGTCCAGGTCTCAGAAGAAAGAGAGATGGCAATCTGTGGAGCTGCTGGCTAGAAACCCCAGGAGCTGGGGGAGTCTATATGTTTGTGGGCACAGCTGGGGCTGGAATTCTGGACTCTCAGACTTGGAGAAGTGTTGTGGGCTAACAACGTTGCTTTTGGTGTTCATGCAAACCCTTCTCAGGGGCCTCTGTAATCAGCTTGCTACTCATACCAGGAAAGGTATGTGCTGGACAGAGCACTGGCAGGAAAGCCTGTGCTCTGGACTACTGGCTGCCCTTGGGGGTTGGAGGTGAGGTGGTGAAGAGTCAATGACAAAGACTCTGGGAGCAGGTGAGACCACCACAGCAAGCTCATCTGAATGCTGCTGCAAGCTCCTTTAATATCCTCCACCCAAGCCCCATTGGTCCCAAGAAATTATCTCTTCTAAACAGCAGTTTCTGATTGGCTGTCATTGTCTGCACCAGCAATCCTTGGTCTCTCAGGCAGTCCTCAATGGGGGCCTCCTGCAGGAGATGCTTTTATAGCTGCGTGGCCTGTGGTGTTTACATAGAGGTGGTCCGGCCATTCCTGCTACAGAAAGGACTGTTGCTTGTGTGCCAAAAGTCGCACTAAATGAATCTCTACCCCAGGAGAAATTTTGTCTAATTGAGATTATACATGTTTTATAAAAGACCCACCTCTCCCTGAGGTAGCCAGAGGCAGTAAGTTGATGGGCGTCGAAAGGCCTGGGTGAGCCAGCTTCCTGTTGCTATAAGAAACATCTTAGATAAAACTGGCTTGGATAGAGGAATGGTCATTTATTTAGGGCATAAATTCACCCCATAGTCAGCCGGCCTGGAGCAAAGCGCTGTGGCAGCCTGTACCAGAACAAATCTGTCACCATTCGGTTAGGAAGTGAAAACCAAGAGAGGGACGAGCCCCCCACCTCCCTTCAAAGGTGTGTCTCTAATGACACAGGGCCTCACACTTTAAAGGCTCTCCCACTTCCCAGGAGCAACAAGCGGGGAGCTCGTAGATCAGAGGATAACTTTGTCTTGTCCATTTTCTCCTTCCTCCTTTATGTGTGTTCCAGAGATTGAACTCGGGCACCCACTGTGCTCCAATGCCCCAGCTCTCGTCATACATAGCAAGCCCCCTTACCTACTGAGTCATCTCCTCTGTCCTAACTTAACCGGGTTTAAGTGCATTAAGTGCATTCACATTTGTGTAACTGTCACTGCCAACCATCTCCAGAACACTTCATCTTCCAGAAAGTGCAGCTGTACACCCTGCCCCTACCCCTGCAGCCTTAGGCGGCTACCTGAGAACAGGGTGGCAGGATCCAGCAGCTGCCTTCTGTGTGCCTTGATGATGCTCTGGAGAGCTGTTTTCTTCAGGAGCTTCTGTGTATTGCACTACTGTCTGGATTATAAATGGAAGCAGAATATGCTTTGATTCTTAGGTAGCCATAGCTTCATGCTTTCTGGATGCCACCTGCTCTTCTAGGCTCCCAGAGCCTTCTTTATTGTTTATAATCACACAAAGAGGTACAGGGTATTGCTCTCATTTTCAGGAAAAAGGGCAAAATGGTTGAGTAACTTGTCCAAGTCACAGGGAGAGGTTATGTGACTTGTCCAAGGTTACATAGGCAGAGCCAGGTTCAAAACCAAGCAGGTCATTCTTGCAGCTCACGCAGGGGATGTAGTATCACTTCCTGGGATGGATTTTTCAGCCATGGACTGTCCTCACTGAGGTCAGGTACACTGATCTCAATAAATAGAAGAACAGAAAGCAAAGCAGGCATCAGAAATGGCTCTAGGCCACAGGGAAGCCTGGAGATGAAGATGGGGAGTCTCATGAACAGTGCTTTCTCCACTGGCCCTCGGCTCCACACTATCATTGTTAACACACACAAACACATGCATATACAAAAGGACACGTATAAACACACAAGCACACATATATACACACAGGCATATGCACACAGACACAGGTGCACAGTAAGAATTACTTATGGCTAGACGATCTTTTGCTCTCTTGCCAAGTTCCTTTCTCAATTATTTTCACAAACAATAGTCTTAAATGCTCTCCTAGCAACTTAGTCCCCTTACAAAAAGGCAGCTCCTTCTGATGCGTGCTGGGAACCCACCTGCTCTGCCTTGGAGTGGCACAGGAGGAGGTGGCTCTGTTCAGGTGTGTGGGGCATAGACAGAGCTGCTCAGAGACCCTGCCTTTGAAGTCAGGGCAGATTTTTCTCCTGTTTTTCCTGGCCACAGGTGCTTACTAGACAGAATAATGAAGCTAGTCTTTCCTCTGCCTATCCACAGCCCCACTGGGGAAGAGGAACTGGGGGGCATGGGAAAGGTCTGCAGCCCCGCCTGATGCTACTACTGCTGCTACTGCCCTTCTGGGCAGACATGCAAATCCTTGAAGACCAGACACCCTGTGAGTCAAAACACCTTTGTGGTGATTTGAATATGTTTGGTCCAGGGAGAGGCACTATTAGTAGGTGTGGCCTTGTTGGAGGAAGTGTGTCACTGTGGGAGTGGGCTTTGAGACCCTCCTCCTAGCTGCCTGGAAGACAGTCCTGGCTTCCTTTCGATGAATATGTAGAACTCTTAGCTCCTTCTCCAGTGCCTGCCTGCCTGCACGCTGCCATACTTCCCGCCTTGATGATAATGGACTGAACCTCTGAACCTGTAAGCTAGCCCTAATTAAATGTTGTCCTTGTAAGAGTTGCCTTGGTCATGGTGTCTGTTCACAGCAATAGAAACTCTAACTGAGACAGTCCTGCTCCCCCCCAGCATCAGGGGCTTCTCTTTTGAGCTCTTTCCCAGCAATGAAATAAAATGGGGACTTAACTGAAAATAAAGTTGCATTTTGAAAGAGAACGAAAGGTATAAACAATGACGAGAAGTAGGAGCAATGGCTCTGTGTCAGTCCTGACCCCTTATCGATGATCTCTACCAGCTGGGGATCGAACCCAGGGCCTTGTGCACATCAGGTAAACCACTCAACTGAGCTACAGCATCTGCCAATTGTTTACGTTTTATTTTGAGACAGGATCTCACTAAGTTATCCAGGCTGGCCTTGAACTCCCTTTGTAGCTCAGGCTGACTTTGAATGTGTCATATCCTTCCTTTAGCCTCTCAGATAACTAGGATTATAGTCCTGTACCACCAGGCTGGGCTTACAGCTGGATATTTTAAAATATCATCCGTGTGTGTGTGTGTGTGTGTGTGTGTGTGTGTGTGTGTGTGTGAGAGAGAGAGAGATAGAGAGAGAGAGAGAGAGAGAGAGAGAGAGAATGAGAGAGAGAATATGAGAGAGAATATGAAAGAGAATATGAGAAAGAGATTTGGATATGTGGGTGTGTGCGTGTCATAGCACTTACGTGGAAGTCAGGATATTTTGTGAGGCCACGCCTCTCCTCCACTCCTCCATGGGTTCTGGGATGGGATGGGAACGTGTGTAAATTATTTAATCTCAATCAGGGGCTTCTACCCCACCTGTGATCATTCAGTTCTTGGATAAAAGACACACAACTTTTATTGTTATAATAAACCTTAATCAGCACTAGAGCTGGGCAGATTTCTACTCTGTAAGCTATTAGAATCTATTTCCCCATTAATAACCCTGAATTATAATTTGACATGTTCTGTCTGGAGTGCTTTTGATTCCAATTGCTCACCCCTCATGGCCAGGCTTCTCACCTAACCTGGTGTCTTCCTTCTCCCCTCCTCCTCCTGCTCTTCCTTTTACTCAAGGTTCTCCTCAGACCCCAAGCCCAGTAACTCCAAGCCCTGCCAATCTCAGTTCTGCCCAGCTATCGGCTGTAGACAGCTTTATTCACCAATCAGGGATAACGTAGGGGGTCAGGGTCACACAGTCACTTGGATCTCTGTGCAGATTCTCTCTCATCCTTGGGGCACCTGGCCTTGGAGGCCATGATTTAGCATTACAATAAATAGCAAAAACCCAACCTCAACAGGAGCTCAGGTTCCTGGCCTTGCATGATAAGCGCTTTACCTGCTGAGTCATCCGTTGGCCCCAAGCCTGGGTTTTCTATGCCAATGGACACACACCTGTGCCTTCTGCACACCCCGATCGTATCACTTGGCTAGTGTGTTCCACCTGGCCCATCACAATGCATTGCTTTGGGATCTGCACCTGAAGCACACGCCATGCTTGCCAGTTCTGGTCCTAATCTCATACTGTCCTCTGTCAAATGGCTTATGAAATATCTTGGTAACAGGTTGAAAAAAAAGACAGCACGAGACACCAGTATAAGGGGATGACTGGGAAGTGGGATGCTGGATTAGCTCAGCATGTCTGCTATGGTCTGGAAGGCTCAGGCATGGAAGGCTTGCTTGCTGAGAGGCTTTGTCGGGTTTTGGGACTTGATTTAATCGGTGGATTCATTATTTGGTGGCTCTTGAATGACTTTTCCTTTGGATATATGAACAAATAACTACTTACCTTAGATCGTACACTGATGACCGGCCAAAGAAATAATTCCATCCAAGTCCAGTTTGCAAAGTGATGGGTTTATCGGGCTTTCATACAAGAGCATGGGTAAGAACACAGGGGGCCTTCAGAACAGTTGTAGCACTGGAAAATCTCACCGGGATGGATGACGACCTCCTGCAAGCTGCTTGGATGGAGTCATTCCTTCAGGTAACTTCTACCCTCTGCTCTAATGCCTCCCAAGCCCTGGTGCAGCTGGAGGAAGTGGCTGGAGTCTCAGTGAAGGTCTGATACCAGCCCTGTTTCTGTGGAGAGTGGTACCAAGCCCAATTTTGGGAAAGTCTCTGTGGGTAATCACAGCCACTCTGTTTTCAAGATTGTAATGCCATGCCAGGACTGTTCTATGACAACGACATTACTGGAAAATGGTAGAAACCTGGGATGGGAGTGGGGGTTGCTGATTGGAGGAGGTAGGTTACTGGGGTGCTCTCTGGAAGAGAACGTTGTCTCTGCTCACCAGCTTCCCGGATACCATGAGAGGAACAGCCTGTTCCTCTAGGTCTCCCCACTGTGACTCTCTGCTTTCCTGTGAGCCCACAGCAATGCGGTCAAACAACTGTGGACTCAAACCTCTGGAGGCTGTAGAGTGAAAAATTATAAAGGCCATTTTATGAAATATGTGTAGATTTTTCCGCCTTACAGAACTCGGAACTGAAAATAAGATTTCAGGCCTTCACATTCCAGGTGAAGGACACTTGCTGGATTACATTCCCCAAGCCTCACCCAAGGCAGGAAGGCATTTCTGACTACAGATAAAGATGTTATCACCTAGGTGGGGCCATAGCCCTATAGCCGGAAAAAGTGACTCTAGATCATTTGGGCTAGATTCTCTGAAATGTTCCACTGTTCTTGGTTACCCCTCCCTTGGTCTTCCCAGTGCTATGTTCAAAGTTTGTAAAACAACCAATCATGTGTAAGAGTGCGAAAATGCCTTCCTCCCCCCACCCCATGCTATAAAAGACCCTTTATCCCACCACACGTGGCCAAAAACCCTGCTCTTGGAGCTAAGGAGCTTGTCGTTTTTGACCGCCGGCTCCTCCCCTAATAAACCTCTGCTGATTGCATCCAGGTATGGTTTCTTGTGATTTTTGGGTGGTCGTGATTCCGGAGGCTTGAGGAAGGGTCTCCCGAGTATGGGGGTCTTCATTTGGGGGCTCGTCCGGGATATGCGACCACCTTAATCCAAGAACCACGCTGGGAGGTAAAGGGACACCGCGGTTTTTTCTATCTGGTTGTTGTGTGACCTTTTATATAAATTGCCTGGTTTTTCATGTACTGATTTCTGGTTTTTCATGTGCGGGTTTGCCTAAATCGTCTGATTTCTCGTGTGCTAGGGTTGCCTAAATCGTGTGCTGTTTTGTCTAGGTTTGTTTAAGTTATTTGGTTTCTAAGTTGTTTGTGCCCGTCTGTCTGAATTATTTGATTTCTGAAAAGTGCACTTCGGTTTGGACTGGCAGCTGTTTCTGTCTCGTGAGGGGCAGTAAACCATTTTTGTTTCGAGAGGAGACAAATGAGTGATTAGCAGATGTGCTGGAGAGTCACTAGCTGCTGCACCCCCAGAGACGTTTGGGGGTTCATCTAGGTGCCGGGGAGGACGTGGAATCCCTCTAGGCTGGCACAGGTTTGCATCTAGGTGCTGGAGAGGACGTGGAATCCCTCTTGGCTGGCACTGGCGATTGAGACGGGTTATTTGTTAGTCTTTTTGTGTGTTAACAATGAAACTAGAGAGAAAAGGTCAGAAATGGCCACCGTGGTTGTTATGCTCTCATGGCAGTGTGTCTATTTTTGGGTTGTTCATTGCTGGCGTGTTAGAAATCTGGTAGACTTGGTCCAGCATAGGCTGGCCAAGTTGTCTGAATCTGTTAAATCTGAATCTGTGAAGACTGACCGTGTTGTCTGGTTATTGGAGTCTTACTTGGAAGGTAAGAGGCCTTCCAGAAGGTCAGGGGATCTGACCGTTGGATTTCAGGGGGAAGGCGAGAGGCCTTCCAGAAGGTCAGGGGATCTGACTGTCGGGTTTCAAGAGCCTGAGTGCTCCTACTTGGGGAGAAGATGCGGAATCCTTCTCCATCTGGGGTCGTAACCAAATGTGGTTAAGTGTTATTTGTGCCACCCGTGGCAGGGGTGAGCTATCTGTGTTTTATGTACCACCCGTGAAAGGGGTGAGCTATTTGTGTTGTTTTTTTTTATATGTGTGTGTCTTTTCTTGGCAAATCATCTGTGTGTTAGCTGTTAATCTACTGTGTTAAACATCTTGAGTTAAAAATAGGTAACATGATTGCCGGCAGAGAGAGAAATGAAGCCGCCGGTACAAGAATACAGCTGCAGAAAGGCGGGCAGGTCCTTTAATAAGGGGCAGCTACCTCGGTTTGTGCTCGCGGTTCGTGTTCCTACAGCCCGCCTACCGCATGTAGGGTATGCTTCAGGTAACAGCACATGGAGGGTGCCCTCACCCAGCCCGCACTTGGCGGGCGACAACTCGTGGTTCCCCAGCACAGCAACAAAGTGCAACAGCTACCTAGTTTGGTATTCCTGGCTGTACTGGGTACCTTGAGGTCACTAGTACAACAAATGGCGGTTTTCCACCTGCCGCCTATGAAGATAGATGAGAACCCAGGTGATAAAAGAAAAAGAAAAAACCTGGCAGTGGAGCCAGGACAGCTAGACAAATAGCCGCAGCAAGATTGTTCACCTGAGAGTTAATTTTTTTTTTAAAAAAAAAAAAAGAGACAAGAACTAGTTAAAACTGCTTACTTAATTTAGTTTAAAACTTACTTGTGAGGCTGTCTTGATTTACACAAGAAAAACTGATAATTCGCCCTGCTCTGTGGCCAGGAGAAGGGCACCAGCAGAAAAAGAAAGTTGATAATGATTTTTCCCAGTTTAATAAGTAAAAGAGTGCCTTTTTTTTTTTTTTCTAAAATTACAGCTTAAAAGTTACAGGCTGTCCTGAGTCAGAAAAAAAAAAAATATATATATATATATATATATATATATATATATATATATATATGTATATAGGCTTCAGTTTTGATAGATTTTCTAGCCATTACTGTTTGAGACAATTTCATTATTTATATGAGATTTTCATTAAGATTTGGTTCAAAGATGAGAGTTCTGACAAGATAAAATTGAAGAAGTGGTGAAGACTTGTGCTCTTATGTTAGACATAAAAATGTTTACTTTATTGTTCTTGTTGTAATCAGAAATAACTCTTTAAAAGGTTTTTATAGAACTATGACCAAAGTTAAATTCAAATAAGTGTCAAATGTAACTCAAGTTGCCTTTTAAAGTTTGTTAATACTGTGTAAACCTTTAACATCGTAATAGTCCTTACTGTGAAATGCTATAGATAAGGCTATTTGTTCTGATTTGATTTCTTTCTTAGAGCTTCAGAGGTGAGCTCACATTACACCTGTGGACAAGGTACTGTTTACAGACTGAATTAGGTTGTGGTCTCTAGTGTGATGTGAACAGCAGTCATGCAGCCTCACAGATACATTAGTCTGTACAGAGTCCTAAAAGACTATTTACTGCTTTTACAGGTGATCAAAGTAATAAATAAGATAAGAGCCTTTCTTCCACAAGACCCTTGTAGGTTCTGGTCTTCAGGAGTAAAGAACAAGAGAGGACACCGAAAGAATGTTCCCTCAAACATGGGGACCCCATCAATTGATCAGGCTGTGGTCAACAGTGGGTTACAGAAGGTAAGGGACACCCAAAGGCCCACGCCAGATTCCATTGACAGATCTTGAGAGAGCTAGAGACATTCTGTCAGTGTAGACAAGGCTTCAGAGGCTAGAGAGACTACAAAATGAGTCATTGAAAGATTTAGGAAGTATACTATACTATATCAGGGAAAAAGGAAAAGAGTAAAAGAAAAGAAAGATAAGATAGATGGGATCATAGACAGGGTTAAAATTATTGGTGGTAATAACAAGTGAGAGAAGGTTAAGGAGTAGAGAAAAGTTACTGGGAAAGTCTAAAAGAAAGGAATAGAGAAGAGATTAGAAGATAAAAGGTTTACTGTAAGTTGCTGTGAAAGTCTAGAGGAAAAGAGTGGAAAAGATAGAAAGTCTAGAGAGAGGAAGAAAAAGAAAGGTGACAGGGAAAGAATTTACAGAAAGCAGAGAAGAGGGACTCCAATCAAAGGGAGATAAGAAACTCCTTTAAAAAAGACCAGTGTGCACATTGCAAGTAAAGGAGCCAGCTTCAGGTCCAAGAGTGCCCTAACAAATAGAAGCCAGGGCCAAGAAATCCCAGGCCTTGAAAAACATCCCAGATGGTGAAGATATTAGCTCTGTGTGAAGACAGCGATTAAGATAGACAGGGTCCTCCTCCAGGCCAATGGGCCAAAATATATTTATGGACTACCCGAAAATGGTGGACTAAGAGATGGGCTGGGTATCCCATTCATTTATAGTCATCCTAGACTGTTCCTACCCTCTGTCGGGTTGAGACTTACTCCCCAGGATTGGGGCCCAGACAGGCTGCAACTAACTGACAAGAACTCACGGGTAGATGAAAGGCTCCTCCTACTGACTCCAGCCGGGAGCCGAGGTAACGTGCTTTACAGAGGGAGCAGTTTTCTCCATGCTGGTCAGAGGCAAGCCAGCACTACTGTACAGTAGAGCTATCTATTGCTGCCCTGCTAATCCAGCCCTAAATTCCATGGTATGAACAACATTTTCAAATTCTGGGTGTCAGAAATTTGAGCAGGAGGGCACAGTGCAGGGTGACTTGGTGGTAGGGGTAGAATCATCAAGAAGTGTCCTCTCTTCCACATGTGCTGGCTGATTCTGACTTGGGTTGTCACAGACCTCTCAAATCTTGTGTGGGGTAGTATGTATCTTCACAGCACGGCATCAGGGTTGTAAAAGGTACCAGCTTCCTGAGCCAGGAAAATAGCCTGTCTTTTCCATCCCTTTCTGTTGGTGGCAGTCAGAGGGTAGCTCCAACAGGAGTGCCCATGTTCATAGCTAATAACCTTACTGGCCAAGACTGGCTATCCATAAGAAGTGTCAATGAATCTGGCTCCATGTTTCAAGATATCAGTACCTCACTTAGAAAAAAAAGCTAAAGAAAACAGAATGTGAATTGTTTCTCTGCTGGCTTTTCTGACAGGCTTCCTCTTTGAGCATGGGCTTCGTTGACACACACCACCATTTAGCTCCCTCTATAACCCAAGATACCTTAGGTTTCTCTCGGGGACCTGCGCTTGCTTTGTGCAGCCAGGCATTGTGGGTAAGGCTGAGCCACATCTAGCTTGGAGGACAGGCTTCATTACTTAAAACCATAGTCACATTCTTTCAAGCTAATGGTTGATTTAGCATTCTTGTGACTCACAGACTCTAGTCTGGGTAGCTCTCAGGATTCCTGGTCGGAATGCTAGGATAGACACACTCTTCTCTGGACATATGGTATTTAGATGTGAAAACTAGAACTTCGGATGTTGGTCCTGTGAAAAGCACAGAATGAGGAACAGAGATGGAAAACACTAGGTTTATAATGAATTATTGGACCAAGGAATTGAACCAACCCTGAATGACTGTTAACAACAACAACAACAGCCCAACAGCCCAGTACTAAGCACGTAGCCTGCTCCAGGCAATTTAAATGTATAATCCCTATTTGCTCCTTGCTCTGTCTACCTGTTATTATTTTACACCACATCGTTCCAGAAAGGAGACAGACCCTGTAAGATGGTGGAGTGAAACCTGCAGAGACAGAGGCTTGCCCGGGCTCACACAGCCAGTGAATACCAAAGTCAGCAATAAAACTCATAACTACCACCCCGTCTGTCTGGGCTTTCCCAGTAATTCACTGGACAGTTAAGCCCATTTCAGCTGGTTATGTTGTAAACAAGGGTCCCAGTGGAGGAACCCTTACCTATAGTATGGAATACTCCAGTGTTGTGAGCAGCAATTCCATTTCTTGAGCTTTTCCTATGAGCCCTGGCAGGGAACCGCCCTTGGCATTGGGGTATACATAGGACACCATCTAGGGCATAGTGCCTGGAAAGAGTGAGACAGGCCTGAGGGGAGTCATCAGTCAGACGAGAACACCTGAGCCTGGGCTGCTCTCTGCACTGCTTCTGTTCTCTCTCTCTCTCTCTCTCTCTCTCTCTCTCTCTCTCTCTCTCTCTCTCTTCCTGGTCCTCAGGAGACTGAAGAGCCAGCTCAGATGAATCACCTCCTCTCTGTTGTTAAGTGAATGGAATCCTCAGAACCCCCGGGTCTTTTATCAGCACTGGGTGTCCAAGCCTGGTGACCTGAATGCTCTAGGGCAGAGGATGTTCCTTGAAGCTCTCTCTATGTTCTTAAAGATGCTCAGGGGCCATTTCCAAGGTACCTGTCATTTTCTGTCAGGTGTCTGTGTGTCATCTGTCTCCTCACTTGCTTGACAGTTACACCACCTTCTCTGTAGCCAGGAAGATGCATGCCATGGAGGGATATCTTTATAAAGCTGAATCTCAACAGGTGCTTGTGATTTTTTTTTTTTTTTAACTTTCTGAAAAGAGTATTTGTTTTTGGAAAAAAAGAAAAGAAACAGTAGCAGTTCTTTCCTGGTAAAGACAATTTTTTCACATTGTTTAATACATGCCTGTATTCCACATGCATAAATATTTTAAAATAATCGCCGCGCACAGTATGTGCTCTATTTTTGTAATCGCACTTTAAAGGACTTCCCCATTTCTCTGTGTAGCCATGATCAGACTTTTCCCAGCTGCATAAAACTTCGACATATGGAGGAAACCAAGCCCCAGCCTTCATGAAACAGACCCTATAAACTTAGTAATTAAAGTAATTTTTAAAAGGGGGTTGGGAAGATAAGATGCTTGTTGTGTAAGTGTGAGGATCAGGTTTGTTTTCTCAACCTCACACTCACAGAAAAGCCATGTGAAGCTGCATACCCCTCCAGCTTCAGTGCTGGGCAGACAGGCGGATTCTCGGGGCTACCGGCTCATCCATCTGGCTGAGATGGTAAACTCCAGATTCAGTGAGAAGCCCTGCCTCAAAAAGTAAGATCGTGAGCGACAGAGGGAGACACTCAGTCACCCTCCAGTTATACTTGGGGTCTCACAGCCCATCTGAGGGTTCGGACCCTGGCATTCCAGTACTTGACTCTGTGGTAACGCATTCTGTGGCTCTCTCTTGCTGCTACCCTGCTAGACTCTTGACAGCCAGGATGCTGGTCTTCTGAAACAGCATCCATAGTTTTGCCCTTTTCTTGGTCCCCAGAAGATGCTATATAAATGTTGCCTGAATCCATGTGGGGGCTGGCATGAACAGAGTCTGGTGTTTAGAAAGAGGCAGTTCTCGTTTGGGTAGCAGTGAGCCAGCCTTTGTCTCTGACAGCTCTGCTGGCTGCAAGTCAGAGAGCAACAAGCTTCAGTGGCTATGAACTCAGGAAGACCCTTTCCTGTTTCTGTTCATAAAAGGAAGACTTGGAGAACACTGGAAGTTTGTGTCGGGCTCTCTGTCCCCTGTGAGGTCCTGGATCCATCACGGGCATCAATATGAGCACCTCAGCAAAACCCAGTCATCTCCTAAAGGCCTGTGTGCTGAAAATATCATCAGACTGGAGACCAGGGTCTCAATGCAAACCTTGGGACAAGGGCACAGCAATTATCACCGGGAAGCAATTTTGCACCTGGGACCGCATCTTCTGGGTCTGGTGTTGAAGTCTGAGATGTTGAGTTCTGATGTAACCTGGGACATTCAGCAGCAGCCCCCAGCCTCCACTGTGGCCAGAGGGACGGCCTCAGGGCACACTGCTCCTTTTTCTTGGAGTGTGTGATCATTATTTCAGACACCCAAGGACAGTTCCTTCAAGCTCACCTAGTGATCAGTCACACCTAACCTTGAACTCCTCATAGTGTTTGACAACCCTGGCTCTCAAACGCTCCCTCTCGGGTGATGGGGACCCAGGGCCCCTGCTCCCTCTAAAGTTGATAAGCAATGGGTGAATTGACTTTAACACTTAATAGACATTTTATAATGTTACTATCAGGCAGTTGAATGGATCTCAGCCACCAGCCCACGTATCTCAGTCCTACTCTGTTGTCAACAGCACCATTAAGGAAAAAGGCAGGCCTAGGTTCCATTTTCAGCATCTCTAGTACCCATGGGGGAACTGGATTCATCAGCATCCTTCATGTCCTCGGTCACAGAAAGGCTCCTGGCGGCTGCCAGCTTGGGTAGGGTCCCTCTCTGCTTTTAATCTCCCTGCCCCTCCATCCGTGGAAATGTCATCTGGCCACATTATAAATTCTTAGGCAATGGAAGCTGCCTCCTCCTCTCCAGTAAATGTCATCGTTGATGCATCCCCGACTCTCTCACCTACCTGACTGTC